>NW_027526203.1:329232638-329514606 GCF_048455015.1 Haemaphysalis longicornis
CGACCCAAAGCTAGGGCAGCCGAAACCGCCTTCGCCCAGCCAGCTGGCAGGGGGGACCACGAGCAGGTGGCAGTCGGATTTTCCCCCCCTCGGAACGACGACAGTCGCGCGCAGCCGCAGAGCACGGAGGGCAAGCTGAGCCTACCAGAGTTGACCGACTAAAACGCATAAACAACAAAATGGCGGCGCCCATGAACCGTCGCAGTGTGAACAGATGTCAGGTACTGCGAACTGACCAATGATCATGGTGGCGGCACGGAACAATAGGAGAAAAGAATGCCGACACTCTGTACCCTTATCTAGTGACACTAGCCGAGCGCAAGCGGCATGCCCGCCGAGACGACGAGAAACATTTCATACCCTCCTGCATCACGATTTCTAGTGGTTTACAAAAGCTTTGCTGGACATCCACTTTCGCAGGGCGGGAAGGGGACCAATTTTTGTTTTCAATGAATGTAAATGCTCAAAATAAAATTGGGCCCCAAGCTTCTTATTCTCAAATCGTCATATAGGGCGCAGCAATTTTTGTAGCTTTCTGTCCCATGCTTATGCCCAAATTTATCCGCTTACATGGTCTCCCGCGCTCCAACGCACCGGATTCCGTATGGCGCCTCACCTGGCGCACTTCTATTCGACCAACGCGCGAACGATTCGGGTGCTCTGCGACAGATGGCGGTATTAGTTTTTTTTTCTGCCGCCGTTTTTATTGCATACTTTCGTATCAACCAATTCAACCTACGTTTTTAATTAAATTTTGACCGTAGACCAAAATGTAGACTAATTAAACGTAGACCACGCGCGCTTAACTGGAATTGTGCGTTTCAACCACGCAAACGATGTCCTTTTCTGGATCTTTTATTTGTTTCGTGCTTCGCGCAGCTAGAGCCGACAGCACGAGAGCTTTTTTCGTTCTTTTTTATTTTTGTTGTGTTTTTGTGTTCCCTCTATTCGACACCGTATTCACCTGTTTTTTTATTCGTGTTCCTGAAAGCAATCCACCGTGTATATTTTAATTAAAATTTTCGCCTGTACTATGAGTTGTGTACGTATGTTTTGCCGCAAATATCTATAAGGTCTCCTTTCCGCTAAAATATTTTTACATGCATCATCCATGCCACCAGTTTTATTTCGTTCTGAAAGGTTTTCGCGCTATATATTGTCGCGAAGCGGATGTCTGTTGATGTTTTCTGTTTGTTTTGAGCTATGTGCTCGCCGCCAAGGCTCTTGCTTCCACGTTTTGTGTGTGAAAACGCTTCGGACGCGGCTGGGCCCTGGCCCCCTTTTTTCTGAGAAACGGCTCCGGCGCGTGCTTTGCCCGTCGGCCGACCGGGAGACGGCCCGTCTCGGGTTGCCGCGCGCGGTGGCGCCTCCGACCCCCCGTTGCGTCTACGCGGGCCGCTCTGTGCTCCGAACCCGGTCTCGTTCAAACGGCCGCCTGTCTTCTTCCCTTTCGAGTTTGTATACCTTTACTTTATTCTCAACAGTAATTCTTTTGCCAGAAACGGGCGCCTTCGAGTTTTCACTTGGTGTCTTCTGTGTTTGATTTTTTTCATTTTCACTTTGGCGGGAACATGTCTGATTGGAGCTAAGAAGCGTCTCCTCGATTGGCTGCAGAAAGCCTTGTTCCACTGCGTCCGCACGCTGCAGGATGCACTTTTTCCCCCAATACGTCCCCCACCGGACCGCTTG
This sequence comes from Haemaphysalis longicornis, assembly GCF_048455015.1. Taxonomy (NCBI): domain Eukaryota; kingdom Metazoa; phylum Arthropoda; class Arachnida; order Ixodida; family Ixodidae; genus Haemaphysalis; species Haemaphysalis longicornis. The sequence continues at coordinate 329,234,328 of NW_027526203.1, forward strand.
AAGCGGATATAACGCGGCGTCTCCGGCTATTGAGGGCGGAGGGAGGCAGCTGCACCAGAGCCTTGCTGCTCGTAGTCGTGCCCTTCCGCCGGGAGATCGAGATCCAGTCAACCATGTCCCGCTAAGTACTCTTAATCTTTTTGACTGTCTTTCTCATCTATGTAATAAGTGTAATTCTTTGAAGTTTGTATGCGCTAAATGTCATCAATGTTACCAGTAAATAAATCAGTTAACTTTTAAACCTCTTCAACGTTTCGACTTCTTCACTGCAATCATCATGCTACAGTAGCGGCAGGTGTTGACCAAATTAAGCCGTTACAATATCTATCTATCTATCTATATATATATATATATATATATATATATATATATATATATATATATATATATATATATATATATATATATATATATATATATATATATATATATATATATATATATATATATAAGACAGAAATAAGGGTTGGCAGTCAAGAAAACCTCGGAAAGCGAAGGGGAGGATGTGGTAAGCCATTGAAACAGATAAAGCATTTGGAAAGAAAGAAAGAAAGTGGAGAAAAAATGCCCACCCGGCGGCCATTTTTTCTCTACTTTCTTTCTTTCCAAATTCTTTATCTGTTTCAATGACCTACCACATCCTCCCCTTTGCTTTTCGAGGTTTCCTTGACTGCCAACCCTTATTTCTGTCTTATTTCAACGAGCCCGTCATTTCCTATTCTGATTCGCTACATTCATAGCGAGGGCCTCTGTTCTGGCAGTCTTGGGGCCATAGGGAGCTTAAGAGGGTTCACCGCGGGTCGACCACTGTCGACATGTCGTAGACACTCGAGTCACAGCCCGGGGGTTAAAAAGAAGGTCCCCTTCACCCCGAGTAGTCCGAGTGGCTCAGGCTACCACCCCCAAGTGCAGGAAACAAAAAAAAAATACCTTAACATAAATACCCAAGAAAGTGGTGGGGGAACAGCACCGCCGATAGCGTAGTGGTTATCGTACCAGACCGGTATTCTGGAGGTCGTGAGTTCGGATCCCACCCAGCGGGCATTTTTTCACCACTTTCTTTCTGACTCAGAAAATTCTTCATCTGTTTCTATGACCTACCGCAATCCCCCCTTTGCTTTCCGAGGTTTTCTAGACTGCCAACCTTATTCTGTCTCAATTCACCGAGCCCCTCATTTCCCATTTCTCATATATATATATATATATATATATATATATATATATATATATATATATATATATATATATATATATATATATATATATATATATATATATATATATATATATATATATATTCTGTCTTATTCTGTCTCAATTCACCGAGCCCCTCATTTCCCATTTCTCATATATATATATATATATATATATATATATATATATATATATATATATATATATATATATATATATATATATATATATATATATATATATATATATAGGGTTGGTTTGGAAATGAGGGGCTCGTTAGGAAATACAGAATGCCGGCAGTCTACAACGCCAAAGAAGGCATAGGGGAATGGTTAGACTATTTTTTACCGTTAGTGACGTTACATTATTATTTTTTTATTTATTACGTGCATGAGAAAGAAAGAAAGAAAAACACGCGCCCAGAGTGGGGACCGAACCCACGCCTTTCGATTAGATTTCGGCTATCTGGGTGACTGTGTTCTCCTTCACTTTCTGGGGTATTTATATTTACTGCAACTGTATCTGACGCTGGAGGGTGGTAGCCAGCGCCACTTAGACTACACGGGTAGAAGGGGACCTTCTTTTAAGTGCGAATGCACTTTATAAGCGACCCCAAACCATCCACCGCCGGCGGCGGTGGCGGCGTCGGCGGCGGCGGCGGCGTCCGCAGTCCTCCTCTTTATATATAAAAAAAAACAGCATCCGGCGCCAGGTTTCGATCCGAGGGCTTTGCGGCCGCAGCGCGACGCTCTACCGACCAAGCCACAGACGCGACGCTGATATCAGTGTTAGTGACGCGCCTTATATCTTTAACGCATTCAAACTACGTCGTCAGCGGCGTGCGTTGGCGACTCAGCGGCGTTATAGCGGCTTGATAACTGCGTGGTGTACACGTGATACTACAAACCCGATGGAAGAGATGGAAGAGAAGGCGGCGAGGCGGTGGGCTGCGGGGGCCGAGCGCAAGCGCCGCAAGCGGGCCGACAACCGTGCATTCGCACTTTCACATTCTCCCCCTCGGGGAAATGCGGGGGAATTTTTTTAACTCCTGGGGCGTGACGCCAACGTCTACAGCCTGTCATAAGGGGTAGCTGGCGGGAAACCCTCTTATGCTACCTTGGCATCAAATTTGTAGCAACTTTTTTTGCTGAACCCGAACCCGAACGGGAGCTGAACAGAAAAAAGAAATAACGGTTACCGGTTCATGCTGAAACGGTTCGACCCTCTGTCGTTCATATTGCACAGTCAATGCAATTCAGGCCTTTTTTTCGTACCTAACGTACCCGCTCGCGCACTTTCCCCTCCAGACAATTGATCATTATCACGCTGTATGTAAGAACTGGGGAAAAGAACGCGCACCAATGAAGCAATGGTCTGTTGCTGCTGGAAGTGCGAGCGTAGTGCAAGCTGACCAAACGAAATGTCATCCTTGGCAGCTTGCAGGGGATATAAACCGATTTTGCCCTGCCCTAGCTGCGACTTTATTGGAGCAATCAGGCTGCAGGAGTGCTCCATTGCGCAACAGCGAAAGCCCACACCCGATGTGTGCAAACTGTTTGCATTTAATAATTAGTTTAAAAGGTCCGACACCCGCAAATGGGTAATACTTGAGAAGTGTGACCACAGGAGCTGCTCAATGGCTAAGCCATTTGCTGCTGACCACAAGTGGCCTCGATCTCTCTTCCCCACGACCGTTTTTCTGAAGTAGATGGAAATCGAGAACGTCCGTGTATCGAGATTTTGATCCACGTTTAATATCACCAGCTCGTTAAAATAAGTCTGCCGGCCTGCAACATAGGCTGCGCCTCGGAGCAGAAATATAGCACGAAGCATCAAATGCGCCAGTTTTTTTTTTTTTAATGTGTTACAAGGAAAACAACAAAAAAGTAAAGGCGAATCACATTGTTTTGAATTATTACGATAAAAGTAAGTAAAACCGAATAAGTAAAAAATCACCAAAACGTGGATATTGCTATACCCTTTTCTTTGCCCTGCCTTTCACAACCAAATGTGTCACCAATGCAAAGGAAGTGAGTTCCGTGGTCAATTTTTGAGGACAGTACTGTGGACAAGTTCCGTTTTTACAGATACAAATAACAACACATATGTCAGGAAAAACTGTTAAGGTGCGCAAATCCCTTGGCAATAAACTGCAGCCCTCGACCTTGTCTTGGAAGCAGAAACAATACTAAAGCAGATGACACGTGCAGAAAGGCAGGCCGGTACTTCACACTGCCCCATTCGCCCAGCGATCATCTTTTCTACTTGTTCTTCAGTTTTATCGCTTTCAGACCTGCTTTTTTCGAAGGTTACTTGCACTGACTGCCCAACTTTTAACAAAAGTGTGGCTAACACATTTGATAAGGTGACAGCTAACAACTCATTCAGGGTGACCAAGTAATCTACTTCATTGGTAGCATATGTGCCTGTTGTAGGAGTTTTCTGTTTTGTTACAAATATAAAATATGTGCGCCATTGTTATTAAGCGCTGGTATGTGAACGCGCCAGTACGCAGGCCTAAATTTACGCCTTCAAGGTTAGCGTGATGGGTGATTCCATAGCGACTATTGCGATTTCAAGATAGAAGGAAAGGGCAAAAAATATTTCCTATCGTCATATCTATTGGCGGTGGCTTTATGAATAGTCGCTAGGACAAAATAAAGTCTGGGCGAGAACGTAGGTGGTAAATCGTCGCCACTTCATCTGTTTTTCTATTATATCGTAATTGTTCAAAGTTTGCTTTGCAATTGCGCCACTGCCCATGGGGAACAGCAGCACTTTGAATTTTTCTTTGTATTTTGATTTGACTGTCGTTTTAAACTACTAAATGTTTTTTTTTCTAATTTCAGTGATAGCGCAACTCATCGAACTGGTTCGCGAACCGGTTTGGTACGTGATTTTGTCGAACCGGAACTGAACCGGAACGAAATGATTTCGCCTGAACCAGAACCATAACCGAAACGGTATTTTTTCGGTTCGACACACTGATATATATATATATATATATATATATATATATATATATCATTACCAGCCTATCTACGCCCACTGCAGGCGAAAGGCCTCTCCCATTATTCTCCAATTACACTGGTCCTGTGCTAACTGCGACCAATTTATCCCCGCAAACTTCTTGATCTAATCTGCCCACCTAACTTTCTGCCGCCCCCTTCAACGCTTACCTTCTGTAGGGATTCGCTCTGTTACCCTTAAAGGAGCCATGAAGAGAAAACACAAGTTTGGTTCATTCAAAAGATTGCATCATTAGAATCATACTGACATCACTTTTAACGTAAACTTCGCTCAAATAAGCCACATAATTAGGAAAAAAGGGAATGGCCATGCGACCAACCAGCTCATTTCCCGCAACAGAACCTATGATGTCATTCGAGCCAGCTCTGCGATTGGCGGAGGCCGGCAGAAGCAGACGCAAATTAGGTAGAGCTTACAAAATAGCGGAACGAGCCATTTGCGCTTAAATTTAGGGCACATTCTTTACAAAACAATAAGAATAATGGGACAAACAGTGGAAGTTACGAAAGCACATGTAAACATAGAAGTACTGATGCGTACTGCTGTTCGTACTGCGCACAGCATGCTTGGTTTAGCTGCACAGCACTACGAGGCTTGGGGTTGTCTCAGACGACACTGGCCGATTGACGCAAGCAACGGTGTCTTACGTGACCACATTTGTCGAGCAAGCACTGCTTCAGGGAACGAATATTTTCTCCCAGAACAAAAACAAGCCAGGTTTAAATACGGGCAAAAACAAACCAAACGCTTGCCACAGTATGGTGGCGCCATCTGGGTTCGGGTAACGTAAAGAAACGCGGGAACAAACCAACACCGCTGTACAGGGTGGAGACAACCTTTGAACGGTCCCGTGCCGCCGTAATTGGGCCAACGTGCTCAACGCGTTGTTCTTTTCGTTTCCCACGAGACTTAGCAACGCGAAACAGATAATATGATTCAAACTTCTTCAGTAAACCGCGTTGCGGCGATAATTTTAGCGCGGTTTTGACACAATGACTTGCTTCGGCGGCGAGCGAGCGACCCAAAATGGCGGCGCCAGCGTATACGTGTCTCTACCCTGTACGGCGGATGCGTGAATGAAGGTATTCTAGGCCGCAGAGCGGTCGGTTCCTGTGATGTCATTGCAGACCCCGAAAACAAACGATTTAGCGGGAAAATCAAAATTTTAACCTGAATTGTTTAATTTCTCAGTGAATAAAGCATCGTTTGTATCTGGACAAGCGCTGGGGGCACTATAAAACACGAAATCTTTCGAATAAAACCAACTTGCATTTTCTCTTCATGGCTCCTTTAATGACCAACGCTTATCTTGCCTTCGCATTACATGTCCTGCCCACGTCCATTTCTTCTTCTTCATTTCTACTAATATGTCCTTAATACGCGTTTGTTCCCTGACCCACTCCGCTCTCTTCTTGTCCCTTAATGTTACACCTATCATCTTGCGTTCCATTGCGCGCTGAGTCGTCCTCAATTTAAGTTGAACCCTCTTAGTGAGCCTCCAAGTTTCTGCCCCGTAGGTGAATACCGGTAAGATATATATATATATATATATATATATATATATATATATATATATATATATATATATATATATATATATATATATATATATATATATATATATATAAGGTGAAAGACGGTAGAAAATAAAAATAAGTTTACTGACGTGTCAGGGAGAGGGCTCCCTTTCTTCAGGGTACTCTGAAGAAAGGGAGTCCTCTCCCTGAAACGTCAGTAAACTTATTTTTATTTTCTACGTCTTTCTCGTTTGTCTCTGTCTCTACTAACCTTATTTTTTTCGCGCTCTGTGTGAGTTTTTATCTTTTCAGACTATATATATATATATATATATATATATATATATATATATATATATATATATATATATATATATATATATATATATATATATATAGATATATATATATATATATATATATATATATATACCTTGTGTTCACACTGTTTGTTATGGTACAAAGGTCAAATATGGCTTTCATGTTACTTTTCAATTGTGCTCACGCATACCCGGCGTGAAAATAAATGCTGTCTTAAAGACGTAAGCTATACCATAGTTTCAACGGTGGCGTGCCTTAGCGCTTCCACCTTTAGTCCACACACCCCAACATCACTGGTTGGGCAGGTCGGTGGTTCGTGAGCTGCGAGTGCAGGGAGACAAACCAAAACTTTGCCTGCCAGGCTTGTGGCACTTTCTTGCGTTCGCGCGGGCCCCAAAACCCGTATCAGTTCGTTCAAATGCTCGTTCCTCGTCATCATCATCATCATCAGCAGCAGCCTGCTCGCGTGTTTCCAAACGCTTCGCTGCACAGAGCACGCACGTGACATGTGTGATGTCACTGCGCGCGCTATTCTTTTAGGCTCCTGCTAAAACAAACCCACCGTTCTGGCTCTGTAGCCTTGACGTAGAGCACTGAGTGCTGGCGCTGACGCCTTGGGTTCGAGCCCCGGCAGATCTATCTCGTGGGTTGTTTTTTTTTAATTGCGTATATTTTCCTAAATATAATTTTTTTAAATCTCAAATGTACGCTTTGTTTTTGTTAATAATGGTGATTTGGTATGTTTTAGGTCGCTTTAGGCTTGGGCGCAGCCAATGACCACGTTGAATTACCGTTTTACATCGCGAGAACAGACATGTCACGTGGGTGCTCTGTGCAGCGAAGCATTTGGAAACACGCAGCCTGCTCAGGTCCACTGCAGAACGCAGGCCTCTCCCACTGACCTCCAACCGTTCCTGTCCGGCGCTGCTCGAGTCCACAGTTTACCCCCGATTTTTTTTAGGGGCGAAGCTCCTTAAGTCATGGGTCTGTCCATCCCTTGTGTCTCGTGGTACGTGATCGCCGCATGCTTTCGGAGATGTCGCAAAGTGGGCCGCGTTGCACGCGCAAGAACCGGCTGCAACCGGCAGCGCAAACTCGGCACCGGGAGCGCGAGCTTGTCTGTGTTCGCCAACGGAGGCGCGAGCGCACGTGCACTGCGAGGGGGAGATCACGCAAGAGATCACGCCACGAACGCAGGCAGTCGTTCTCGGAGATCGAACGAGACGCAAGGACCTTTGCTCGTTTCCTCTCGTCTTGTTCGGGCACAAGTTCGCCCTAAATAAAAGTTCTTTCTTTACCGTTGTGTCCCATCCTACGTGACAAATTGTGGTGGAGGTGCGGGGTAGTCCTCGATGGCGCGGGGTCTTTCACCAGGTCTGACCCTGGGAGCATTGACTCCGAAAATAAAAGTTGATTTGTACAATGTACGCACACAGTCTTACGTCTTTCTTAATGATGTAATGGGCGAACTTTCACGGGAGAGTTACGGTTACCGATGATCTCCCCCTCTCGAGCTTCACCCCACTTATCATCATTCATTCCGTGGATATGGCGTGATTTTTTTATTTCATCCCCCGATCGGATTAATGTCCTTTTCCTTCTTCTAGACCTATCTCTTGGTGTCCACTCTGTTACCCTGATTGTCAGCCGGCTGTGGGTTCGTCTCACGACATGGCCAGCCCAAGTGCGCTTCTTTTTAGATGCCACGCATCTCATTCACCCGCCTTGACCCTCCATCCGGCGTCGGCGTCGTTGTTGTCGGCGTCCGCCCCTCCCCCATTCTCCTCGCCGCGCCAGCTTCGCTCTCCGCCGCTCACCCCCTCTCCTCTCCGATAGCGAACACTCTCTCGCGAGGGGCATTGGATTGGCTTGGATTGGCTTGGCTTGGCTTGGCTTGGATTGGATTTGGATTGGATTGGATTAAAGTGGATTGTGTTGGATTGTATTGCGTCATAGCCGCGGCAGACGCACTGGCGCCGGCGCGTCTCCTCACCGTTATGCGCGCTATAAAACGCGGTGCCTGCGTCGCTCCGCTCCATCGTTCCAGCGCCGTTCCTCCGCTGTCCAACGCTGCAACGTGAACCCCCTATGCGTCGCATCTACACAGGGGTTCCCGCGAGGGGAGGTGGTAGTTTTTCTTTATTTGAACGAAGATATATTCTACTCTAGTTTGTCCTCTGGTCGAGGTCGCTCATTTCCTCTCTCTGAATGTTACTCCTAACATTATCCGTTCCATGGCCCGTTGAGCTGATCTGTAACTTTGCTTTCTAGATGTTTAGTAAGGCGCCATGTGTCAGCTCCGTGTGTCATAACCGGCAGTACGTACTGGTTGTAGACTTTTCTTTTGGGGGACGGAGGTAGCTTACTTTTCATTATTTGGGAGTGCTTGCCGAGTGTTCCCCGACCCATGCCTATTCTTCTCCGGATTTCTCTCTCGTGGTTGGGGTCAGCACTAACCATCTGTCAAAGGTAGTTATACTCTTTTACTTCTTGTAGCGTTTCTTTTCCTAAGCTGAAGAGGACGTTTTTGTCATGTTTATTCCTCATTACGTTAAGGTTTATTCATATTTATTTTTAGCCCCATGGCTGCGGTTTCTGATAATCTTTCCGGTCTTTAGAGCACAGTGTTGTCTAACTTCTTCGCGGCCCTGCCAAAAGGTCTGATTTGTTGTCGGAGCGCACGATAAACACTTTTTCGTCATAGAATAGTGTTAAAAGGCGAGGAAGGATGCTATTACGCCTTCAGCGACCTCTTTGGCCAGCTGAGCTTCAAAGTAGCCCTTTTTTTAGATGCGACGCTCAGAGTATCTCTTGTCGGCGGCCCTGTCCTTCCTGCGTGCGTCCGTTGTTGTCCGCGTGCGTCCGTTGTCCGCAGCCACTCTCCCGCTCTCCTCTCGGATAGCGAACACTCTCTCGCGAGGGACATTGGATTGGATTCGATTTTATTGGCTTGGCTTGGATTGGATTGGATTTGGATTGGATTGGATTAAAGTGGATTGTGTTGGATTGTGTTGCGTCATAGCCGCGGCAGACGCACTGGAGCCGGCGCGTGCCCAGGTGAGAGCGTGTGCGGCCCAGTGCGCTCTCACTCCGCCGGTGGGCGGCGCTGCGCGGTGCTGCGCATGTGCCGTACTCTCTCTCTCCGCGGTTTCCTCACCTTCGGGCGCGCTGCGCATATATAGTGCCTAGAATAGACAGATTTAGTTGGGCGTTCCGGGCGTTAGCGTATTGCTGGGCGTAAAGCGGAGCGTACGCTCGTCGAGACGCGCCCATGGATAGTTTTAGTACAGCGTTTTTCGTAGCGTGCGCTAACGCTTGTGGCGCCACCTGTTGAACCCAACGCGAAGTACCTAAATTTAACCTTGCGGCGCCACCTGTTGAACCCAACGCGAAGTACCCAAATTTAACTTTTTTACGTGGCTAACCAAGGCAAACTAGCTGGACGGAGTTCCTTTTTTTTTTTCAATGCGTTAACGCTGGTTTCGATTGTAAAAATCTTGCAAGTACGATAAAAAATACCCTCTTACCTTGATTTAGTATTAGGGAAAAATATGATACACCCGTCGCGATTGTTTTGCTCAACCGCGCGACGCCTAAGTTTTGAAGCAACACGCAGTGCTCGGGATACTCACTTTATTCAGCTCTGAAATATGGCAGGACCATGCGACAAATACAACTGAGCATGGCATGCGACGCTAATGCGACACGCAAAATGAAATAGCGGGTAGGCTGGCACGGCGGTTTAGTGCTACACTTCACCCGGGTGTAGCAACTCACGATGCGTTCCTAATACTCACTTCCTCTTATTCGTGGAGTCCAACTACAAATCCTTCACGTTTCACACGGTAGCGCAACGTCCTCGGCTCGCACCCGACGGCGCGACGACGATGCAGGCGAAAATTCTTGAATTCCCTAAATGGAGGCCGCCGATCTGCACCAACACTGCGCGCATTCCAACGCCGCGACACGCACACAAACACCGCCGCCCGCTTCGGGAGCCATCCAGGTTGTCCTTGTTCGCTCATTTCTGGTCTGCATTCCTGTTGGAACTGAAATGTTGTCGCCTAACGAGAAAAACACGCGACGGTCCACGTTTTCAGTCGGGGAACCTCCTGCCACGACCGGCCGCCGACATCGCCGAGGCAGCAGCCATTTTGAAAGCAAGGGGCCTCCCAGCAGGTCCGCAGCGCCCCGCAAGCGCCCCGGAACGTATACGCTCCCAGCCGTTGCGTGCGTAGCACCGCATCGCCGGGGCGTTTACGTAGCGTACTGCGCATGCGCAGTCGCGAGCCGCCCCGCCGGGGCGTACGCTCGTCCGGAGCGCGCGCCCAACTAAATCTGACAGATTTAGTTGGGCGCGCATTTAGTTGGGCGCGCGCTCCGGACGAGCGTACGCCCCGGCGGGGCGGCTCGCGACTGCGCATGCGCAGTACGCTACGTAAACGCCCCGGCGATGCGGTGCTACGCACGCAACGGCTGGGAGCGTACACGCTCCGGGGCGCTTGCGGGGCGCTGCGGACCTGCTGGGAGGCCCCTTGCTTTCAAAATGGCTGCTGCCTCGGCGATGTCGGCGGCCGGTCGTGGCAGGAGGTTCCCCGACTGAAAACGTGGACTGTCGCGTGTTTTTCTCGTTTGGCGACAACGTTTCAGTTCCAACAGGCATGCAGACCAGAAATGAGCGACCAAGGACAACCTGGATGCCTCCCGAAGCGGGCGGCGGTGTTTGTGTGCGTGTCGCGGCGGTGGAATGCGCGCAGTGTTGGTGCAGATCGGCGGCCTCCATTTAGGGAATTCAAGAGTTTTCGCCTGCGCCGTCGTCGCGCCTTCGGGTGCGAGCCGAGGATGTTGCGCTACCGTGTGAAACGTGAAGGATTTGTAGTTGGACTCCACAAATAAGAGGAAGTGAGTAATAGGAACGCATCGTGTATCTGATTGAGTTGCTACACCCGGGTGAAGCGTATCACTAAACCGCCGTGCCAGCCTACCCGCTGTTTCATTTTGCGCGTCGCATTAGCGTCGCATGCCATGCTCAGTTGTATTTGTCGCATGGTCCTGCCATATTTCAGAGCTGAATAAAGTGAGTATCCCGAGTACTGCGTGTTGCTTCAAAACTTCGGCGTCGCGCGGTTGAGCAAAACAATCGCGACGGGTGTATCATATTTTTCCCTAATACTGAATCAAGGTAAGAGAACTTTTTATCGTACTTGCAAGATTTTTACAATCGAAACCAGCGTTAACGCATTGAAAAAAAAAAAAAAAAACGCCGTCCAGCTACAGTTTGCCTTGGTTAGCCACGTAAAAAAGTTAAATTTGGGTACTTCGCGTTGGGTTCAACAGGTGGCGCAGCAAGGTTAAATTTGGGTACTTCGCGTTAGGTTCAACAGGTGGCGCCACAAGCGTTAGCGCACGCTACGAAAAACGCTGTACTAAAACTATCCATGGGCGCGTCGCGACGAGCGTACGCTCCGCTTTACGCCCAGCAATACGCTAACGCCCGGGACGCCCAACTAAATCTGTCTAATATAACCGGTGTGCCGCTCTCCCGCGGCCTTTCGGTCGACTGTTGCTCTCCGCTTGCGCTTGAACCCCCTCAGCGTCGCATCACACCAGGGTTCCCGTGAGGGGAGGTGGGTGTAATTTTTTTCGTAGCTATACATTTGAGAATAACAGTGGCTTACTTTTCCAAACGGCCAGACGTCAGTGAACCTTTAATCAGTAAGCCAGCGTCTCAGCTAATTGCTTCAGTACTGCAAGTATAAAAAGCAAAACCGACAAACGCTGGCTCAGTATCACTGCAGGCGTGCACGGCAACGTCGTCCGCGGAAAACCTCTCTCTCTCTCTCTCTCTCTCTCTCTCTCTCTCTCTGATGTTCTTTTCGGAGGATACGTTGCATTCCTTGGCTCTGGTCGTTTTTGCACATGCCGGATGAGTATTGCGTGACCCGTGTTAACTGTGCCTGCAGCAGCCGACCTCCTCCCGAATGTTCCTGGTGTCTGCTGCGGGGCTGTTATAGCGGGTAACAGCGACACCACTCGTCCGATCCTCTTCCTCTTGTCTCCTACTGGCGTTTGGCGGTGTCGTACAGCGGCTCAGGTGGAAGCTTACTGTACGCGAACACACACCAGGGGAGGAGGGGCGGTCGACAGAATCGACAAGGCCATCGCAACAGTGTCCACAGATAGGGGGGGGGGGGGGGGGGGGGGGGGGAGTCTAACCATTGAGGAGCTTGGTTGCACAACCTGCTGGATCTAAGACATTTATTTCGGCCAATAAATGCTTATATACGGGCCAATGACATCTATGACAATAGTGTTCGGCTTTTCGGATAGAAATATGGAGCAGATTTATTTGCTAAAAATAACCGCGCACTAGCATTACCACATCATCCGTTACCGCTGCCAACACAACGATAAAACGTGAAAGAGTGCGTATTTCTTATTCCTTCCATCTGATTGGCTAGAGTTCAATTATTCTGGGGCCTCAGCACCGCTCCCGCGTCGGTAGAACAGTAAGCGATTTCTGCCACAGCGGCCCTGTAATTGTTTCGGAGAGCACAGCTTTCTGGAAATCAGCCTACTCAGTAAATGAGTAAACGGAGCAAGTTTTGCTTCTCCGCTCCGTTTCTAATTAACAAAATACCATCTGCTTCGGCGGAATCGCTAAGCCCTCGCAGATTCCCTAGTGAACCGAGTACAGCGTTTGGCGGCAAGAACCGTACTGCGATTGCATAATATGAAGGCTCCCATTGGACACTGGCGGAAGCGATGTCGCTTTCGCGGAGTCTCTAATTCAAGCGCCCGAGGGGTGCTGCCGACACTACATGGTCGGCGCGTCGCAAGATGAGCGCTGCTGCTGGGTGGGCACTTCATCTGTGCCGTGTCGTTCACCCGTACAGCTGCGGGTGGCAGCAACGGAAATAGTCAAGAGAAGGGCCAAGCAAGCACCAGGAGACACGCTCTCCCAGCCGGGATCGGAAAGACGTATTCATGTATGTGAATTGTGTGCATTGCACGACTCGGAGCCATTACGAAAACCGCGTCGCGACAGAAGGCGGAGAGAGAGAGCGCCTTCCTTCCACATCAGCGGCTCCCGCCATGCGACAAAGTGGATGAGTTTTGTCGTCCCGCGCTTCTGAAGAATGTAGATCTATAACAGCTGGCTCGGGCCGGCGTCGTGCGGGGGGGTCGACGCCAGAGCAGGGACGCTTTTTTACAAAGCCACCGGGATTTGTGCCCGCTCAGGCGGCAGCGGGCCCTTTCCTCGGCGCAGCTGAGCCCCCACTTTCGCATTCCCCGTTTTGCGCTTCCAATTTGGCCGTGGTGGTGTTACCGCTTCTTCGTGCGTGCCAGGTCGACAGCCCCGATTTTATTCCCGCACTTACCTTTATTCGCTCGTCTTGCCAAACCGAAGTACTATACGCAACGGCGCGCTGAGCAATTTCCAGAGGCTGATCGCATTCGCCGATTTCGAATTCGGCGATCCATTCCATTTTTTTCTCCTTCTTTTTCTTTTTCCTTGCTTTCTCGTGTACTCTTCACCTTCTTAACAAAAGGCGACGTATTGTCAACAGCAACAGGCGTGGCGAAATGATGTGTGGTGCTTTGCCTGTGGCGAAGAAAGGCCTCCAGTTTTCGGCGGCCTGGTCACTAGATTTTCCCGTCATACAGTGTCGTAATAACTGGAAACACTTTTAGTAGAACCTGCACCTTTATACAACGGTGTGTCTGAAGTCATTGTTCGGTTTTTTGGTGCGGTGTTCATATTGGCGTGCTTCCTTATAACATTTCTGGCATCCAGCGTTGGTATCCTGACGTGATTTACGGAGATTGTTTGATAAATGCGGTAAAAATGAAAGTTAAACGCGTCTTTCTAAAGATTTTTTTTTTTCATATTCCTACAATGGTTCCGGTGAATGTTTCTCGCTCTCTAGCGATGTACCGAATATGTAATTCTGTCAAAAAGTACGAAATGTCACGTGCAGCGATATACTAATTGACAGAGGTGATGGCGTCTCCATTAGACGAAATTTTTTTTACCCCTAAGCAAGATTTCCAGGTGTTCGAAGATTAAAAAATCAGGCTGGGCCAAATCCGGAGAATTAAGTGAGTGAGGAACCGAATGAAAGCGAAATTCATCCAATTTTACTTTTGCGACGGTCGCTTTGTAAGACAGTGCTTGGTGAAAGAACATTTTCTAGTGTTCCAGTCTGGGCTTTTTTTTTTCAGCTCTTCTTTCAAACAGTTTCATAACATGACATATTACTCGCCGGTTCTTATTTTTGCTATTCTGAAAATAGTCGATAACTCTTTTGCTTTGGCTACCTAGCCGACAAAATGGTATTTATTTTCTTGGTTTGTGCGAGTGTGTGCGCGTGTGTGCCGGCCCGAGCACCCCCGAAGGACTAGTTAAGTTGCTCTCCCCAGTGCGTGTTTCTGAAGTTTAGTCATTCTAATACGGAAGTATGAATTTCGGATGTTCTATTCCACTCAGTTCTCTCTTGGGTTCGTCAACAAAACGTTGCTATTCACTGATCAAGAACGGTAATTTTTGATCAGTAAAGATCACGATGTTTCTCCCACTTTACAATTCATTGATACGCGACAAAAATGACGAATCATCGCACTTATAAAGGTGTTCCATCAAGAGTGCAACTCCATTGTCCTCTCCACGGAAATTGCAACTTGATATCAAGTAAGAGCTTTTGTTTGCAGTGAACCGATTTGAGATCAACCTCGTGATTTTATTGAAAAATTGGAATGCAGTTTGCGGTAGGAGTAAAATTTTGAACCTAAGATTGTTGCAACTCGTGCGACGCAGCTGCTATCATCTTGCAGTAAGTTTCATCTCTTAAAGCGCACGTGTTATTGATATCTTATAGTAAGTTTTCTGTTGCTGTCACTGCTGCATACCTGCCCGATTTCTCAGAGACCAACTGATTGTCATACCAGTTGGTGCAAGAAATGCTCCAAAGTAGGAGTTGTGCTTCTTTTAAGCGATCTCATAGACTGGGGTTAAAGCAGAGCTGTTGCAGTGCAGCCTCCCCGCAGCCTTCCCTGCATTGAACGTTTCAAACTTGGTGTCCAAAATATTGGAAATGGTTTTTCGATTTTTTTTGTTTGTTTCAGCATTAGCGCTGCTAAAGGGACGCTGTCAAATGCTCATGCCACTCTATCATCGTCATCGACGTTTACCTTTAACGCAGGCTCCAGAGCAAATGGGCTTACGCTGTGGTGAAGGTGGTGAAACAAAGTTACCAGCGAGTAGAAATATTTCAGTGCCAGCGAAATTTTATCAGCAAAGCTATTAGCAAATCGTAATTTTTCGTGTCCACAGTTCAAACTACCAATAAATTGCCGAGCGCGCGCACGTGAACGCGGGCCTCGCGGCGACCGCCCAGCAGTTAACAAAACCAAGAAAATGCCTGGCGCTGGTTTGAGCGTGCCTCGCGAGGACCGCCCAGCGTCCCCTGCGCACGTTCGTCAAGACAAGCATTCCCCCTTACGGAGATTGGCCAAGACTGCCGCGACCGCCCTGCAGTTAAAAAATGGCTGCGGCGTAGCTCGGCTAACCTTGGAAATGCAAAGCAAAAGCTTGGCTTAGTCTGGTTCAGTCTTGGTTTCGCTGGGTTAGCCTTTGACGTAGCTGTATTGCCGACCACGGCTCAAAGCCGTTCGGTCCCGTGCAACGCTCACAGGAGGAGGCCCGGCCTCGCTTTCATTCGCGGTGAACGCGGCGTTCCTCTTCGCCGGGCGGAAGGCGAGTCATGTAGTCCGAGACGACCCAGCGGCGCATGCGTGGGAGGCTGCGGGGTTGGTCGGCTGGCTATCAGCTGATCGGCCAGCGGGCCCCGCGAGTCACGTGATGCGCTCCAAGGGGTGTGTCCCAGGGGGTGTGTCTGCGGTCAAAAGGTGAACTTGCGCATCCGCGGCGAAACCGCTGGACGAGAGCAGTAAAGCTTTGCTTTAAAAAACCAAGAAAATACCGAGCCCTCGTGTGTGCGCGCCTCGCGGCGACCGCCCAGCGTCACCAGTGCACGTGTGTCAAGCCAAGCATGCCCACTTCGGGGGATTGGCCGAGATTGGAAAAAAAAAAAAAAAACTCCAGTGTTCGCCGTAATCGTGGCAACACTTGCTCGGAACGAGACAGACTCCAGCGTTCGCCATACGACACGTATAGCGTACGCCCCTCCAAGGTGATGTTAAAATATTAACACTTCCAAAAAATGAAAGAAGCCCACGCTTATAGCAACGATGGCAGAGTAAAGGTCGTCGCGGCAGCGAAGAAGAAGCAAATTGGCTGAAATCGTGGACTTAAACCTTCGTGATGGTCGTGAAGGCTGCGTACAGCTTCGCTTCCTCTAAGTCTTACGCGTTAGTGTGAGCTTCTGTGGGTTCATTTTTATTGCTTTTAACACAACGGACTTTCTTGCTGACTTCATCTGTCAGCTGCTGATGCGTTCCAGTTCCACCTTTTTGTTTCCTGTCATTGCGCCAGTATGAAGGTTTCAACTGTTCCCGGGCACAATAAATAAACATCATCATCAACATTATATTATTATTATTATTATTATTATTATTATTATTATTATTATTATTATTATTATTATTATTATTATTATTATTATTATTATTATTATTATTATTAGAAAACGCCGCTGCATGCGACTCGTCGACTTTCTTCTTTGCACGTGACTTTGTTGACGGTTGCTGCGAAGTTTGTTTCCTTCTAGTTTACGGCGAGACACAAGTTGGCTCCAGTTAACTCCGGGCCATGTTGCAAGGCATTGACTGCTAAGCGAGTTGGTGAAGCCTCCCCGTAAAAAAGTTGCATGCCGACGAACACTGCAGAGCGGAAAAGCGAAGAAAACCCTGTGTTTCGTGAGCTTGTGGGATCCCTACTTGGGCGTGTATATCGTGAACAGAGAGGCAAAGCAGGCAACGCACGCAAACGGGGGCCTACTCGCATCAATCGGGCTCTTGTCGCTATTTTGCTTCCCGACACTTTCCAAGGAACGAGCGTTGACTGTGGGTGGAGCCTTGCAGAAACGAGATCGACGATGAGCCACTCCCGAACTCATGTTCTCCAAGTCGTAAGACTCTACCCGCGCTCCAGTGGTGTTGCAGATGCATTGAGAACGAATGTCATCCTACTGAAATGACGGAGTTCGAATGGAATTCGGAATCTGAGTGGTGTCGATGGAAGTTGAAGGAGTTACCATTAACTCGCTATGCTGCACTTCCGCTGCTGCCGTAAAGTTGGGTTTTCATGCCGTAGGACAACATCCGAAATCAGGGATATTCTATCAGAATGAAAACATTGTCTCTCGTAATTAAAATTAGTTTTTAACGTATTTCGTGTATATTCAGCAGTGTTTTTATCTCACAAATTGCGAATTACTTTTAAAAAGTTTACTGCCTCTGCGTTACTGGAATGGAGAGTATAATGTCAATACAGCTTGCAAAAATATTGTAACTTTACGAAAAAGTCAATTACCAATTACACGAGACTCTTGTTCATGTTAACCCAGTGTTCTGTTTTCATTTCCCGGTAGTGCCCGAAGGCACTCGAATGAGGCTAGAAACGTTAGTGTCACACTTGAGAGCCTCGAATGTCCTCCGCGACCACAATTCGGCACAATGAACATTTCAACCGAGCGCCGCTTAAAAACGTAGTGCCTTTCCGTTGTATAAATTTGTAACAATACGGCCGCCCGGGACGCAACACGTCTTTGACATCGTCCTTTACACGCACTAATTAAGTTGCATAATAAAAAAACAGCGTGATAAGCTTGCTACGCGTCATTCTCGCACCAAACGCCCTAAAGTGACCGCACCCCCGTCACTCTGGCCAGCGCTACAATGCCAGCGCTACGCCGCCCGAGGAGTGCCCCCTCGGATGGTGGCGCCACTGCGTGGCAGCCAAAGGCAGCATATGAAGCTCGCCCATAGCGTTACAGAGCAGTTTCGTGACCACTAAAGCATTGAAGGACTCTGGCAATACCTTTCCTTACCCAGTCGGTCTCAATGTTTCCCACTCAATCCCCTGCTGAATGCAAATCCTGTTATCAACCCGGTCCTCTACCCCATAGAGTTTCTCAATAGTGAGAAACTCTATGCTCTACCCTACATGGAAATACAGAGCAAAAACAACCCCGGCCTCCCCCTCTCCCAACCTCCTTTCCCACTTTTAGATGCGGCTGAACCTGGTGGCCAGCAGCCATGTGGACATCCGGTAGCAACTCAAGCAGCAGAAGGAAGGCTGCCCGTTGATCTCATGAATTCCCTGAATATGGAACCTCTCTCACTTTAACGGCTCATTAAAACATTTTACTGCTGCTATAGGGGAAGGGGGAAACATGGAAATTTTGCGGAGTGTCCTCATACGTCAATCCCTTTCTTTGCTATACGCTCCTGACGGCCGTAACCGCCGTGCACCAAGTGCCTTTGTGTGTCACGGCTTCGCGGTAATGCACGTTTGTATCTAAAGCAAGGGGTTCGTCGTGGTAATGAGCGAAACCACCGTAGAATTTGTCTCCTACGTCACAGCTATATAGGTCAAACATTTGCGGTCTGAAACAACACGGTACAATTGTTGGAACTTTCTTGACGACACCAAATGTTTCTGAGTCACAAGTTAACAGGACACAAATAATTCAAAATACAAGCTTACTCCTCGAGTGAAACAGAAGTGTTTTATCCAAATCTGGCGGAAGCATCATTCTTTGTGAACATAAAATAGTTCGGTCGCACTTGTAACTTAGAGCTTTTGCTTGGAATTTTGCTTTGAATTCGCTTTGAATTACGGCCTGTTAGCTTTTGGCCTAGCCTAGAGGCTGTACAAAAATCGCATTTCCCTAGCCGCATAAACTTGAATAAACGTGGAACATTGAAGCATCCACGCCGCACCTTTCAAAGTAAAAGCCTCTCCGCGCCCCCTGTGAGGGGAATTCTTGCGTCGTTGTTCGGTGCTTTTTGCTCCCCTGCTCCAAAGGTCGGGCCCGGGATACTTTTAACATCTTTTTCTTGAGCACCGCCTTCTATACCGACGCAGCAGCTTCCGACAAAATAGCTTCCGCGCTGCGGCCTAGGGAGCTAAAAAGAGCTCTAAAAAACCGCAGGTCTAACGAAAGCCTTCCAAGCGGAAAGGGCAAAGGATACAACACGCCTATTTGATTTCAGCTTGGAAAACAAGTGTTATTGACCCGGTGCCAGTGGCGTTTGCTTGTAAATTCTTTTGAGCACTTGGGAGCTTCGTAATTTTCTTCTTCTTCTTCTTTTTCTTCTTCTTCTTCTTCTTCTTCTTCTTCTTCTTCTTCTTCTTCTTCTTCTTCTTCTTCTTCTTCTTCTTCTTCTCCTCCGGCGCTGCTGTTGTCCTTTCCCAGCGCGTGCACCGATTTTCTGCGCGATTCAGTGTACACCTCATAGTTTCTGTATTTTTTCCTGTACCTCACAACATAGAGACATAAGCTTAGGCCTCATTACTTAATGGGAGTACTTTGCGGTCTGAATTCCACTCAGGCGAAGCTACCAGTGTAGATCACCGTTAAACGCAGCAAAGAAGACGAAGGACGTCCAAGACAAGGACCGGCGCTACTTACAACTGAAATTTTATTATTAAGAAGGGACGTATAAATAGAAACACAACACGCTCACATAGTGCATCCCTCCACTTCGCAGCCCAACGCGCACCCCGTTATACACGCATGTGTCAAGTGCGCCCATCTAAGAAGGCCAGCTTCTTCGAGGCCAGAGAGAGGGAGGTCGTGCTTTGCATACGCAGTCGCTAGCCCGCTGCTTTTCAGCAGCCTCAACAATCTCTCGCGTGCGCTGATCAGCGTCTCGAAATCCCTACTCCCATTTTGACCATTTATTTCAAGTAGCAAGCCCAGCATTGCGCAGGACTGACCTGTTCTGTCTCATTAAAAAATCTTCCCTCTCTCTCCCTCTCTCTGACCCTCCAAAAATGGGTGTTTCTTTGATAAATGTGAATTTGGAACAAAGTTTGGCGGGTGTTTTCGGAGTATTTTTTTTCTGATATACCCGAAAATACAGAAAGCTATGATGCACGCCACCGTGTATCGCTGCGGACTAATTTATATTACTTTAATTTATCTGACCTATGGTACTTTAACGCGCGTTTGTTATTTATTTGTTTGTTTCGGCTCCGCCAAAGAGACAGCCTCAGCTGCCGGAAATCGAACAGGCAATCTCGTGCGCACCAGTGATAAACTAGAATGTTAATGGCTTGGTGCGATTAAGCTTTTAACATTTTTTTACAAAGGCACGCTGTTCGGTGATGCGGAAGGGGGAAAACAACATGACTGACTGCATACGGTGCGCAAACAGGGGGCGCGCAGATGAGCCCGCGTTAGAAAAATTGCGGCGGGTGGACTTTTCGTGTACTGCACCACCGCAGCCAAACAAATTGGGCTGCATAACAACGGGGGGCCGGCCGCATTCCCACAACTCCATGTTGTGCGCGCGCAAATAGGTTCTTCCTCGCCTTCTGTACCCCTCGTTCTTTTCATGTCACTCCATCTCCATGAGCACGGCCTAGTCGCGGTGTGTGTATACATACTCTCGGGTCCCGGTTTCCGCGCCTTCACGGGCGGCAGAACAAATGCAACAGCGTTACGCACATCAGGCACAAAAATTGCTTTCACCACCGAGTGCGTCCCGGAGGCACTGAGTTATTAACGAGCACGGCCCGCCACTCTAAGCTGGCACGCCCACACTCTTTGTAGAGCCGATGGTCGCCACCGAAGCTCTTCCCAGGCACGCCCTGGAGATAAAAGGTGCTGAGATCATATGAAAACTGCCGGCAAGCTATATTGAATGAGACGCGCTATTTAACCACGGCATGTGTGCTCCATTCTCATGATTAACGCGGCGGGACGTCTTGGCTGTTTACAAGATGCTGTCATAACCTGCACAGTCGCAACACGATGGACGCCACAAAAATGCGGTGGCGCTGTCATCGGCAGCGACTGCAGCACAAAATCCGGGCCCGACAGAAACAAACGCATCTGCCCTAGAAATAAATAGACACACGAAAATAAATTCTTTTGCACAACAGAAAGGACGGTGCGTTCGTCCCATGCGATAGCGAAAGGCAGCTTGAACGCCGGAGGCTTCCGGACTGCAGGCGTTGCGGCGTCATCTGTCTTCCTGTTTGTTGCCAACATGCACTCCCAGAACGGGCTCGGATAAGCTGTTTCAGATTCTGCATAACTAAGAAATAAGTGCGTGATTCAGGTGGTCAGAATTTAACATTTTACCCCTTTATTGCGCAACATTCTAGGCGGAATAACGAATTGGAGCAGTAATACGAAAGTGGTGTTTTGATACTTTTTGCGAAAACCGAACAACAATGGTGGATGGGACTTGATTGCTGGCTAGTTGGCTCATGGCGTACGAAGGAACGAGTTTGCGCAAAAGACAAGGACGAAGATAGAGAGGACAAGACGAGCGCAACTTCCAACTTTATTTTGCATTGAATAACAACACACATATATATCTCACACCGGTATCACCCGCAACCCGCAATTCTTCCGAAAGAACTATTCAATGAAAAATCCCTAGCATCGGTGCGGAAAAATTTTAAACAGGTCAGTTTAATTCCGAAAAAGCAAGAACTGGCGGCTGTTAAGTTTCTGAAAGATGTTCTCCTGGATTCGGTAGGCAAAGCTGCTGAAAAAGCGGTTCTAAGAGCTTTAGAAATATTTTTTTAAGGCGAAGACTCACAAACCAGATTGCCCCCTACGGGCCATTGTAAGTAAGCAAGGAAGCTGGCAGCGTGTAGTGGGGCGCTTTCTACAGATGCACCTGAAGAAGTTAAAGCCAGCGAACCATTTCCTGGTTCGTAGTTCTAACGAGGTCGCTAAAGTATTAGAACAAAACATTCCAGAATCCACTACAGACTTTTCGTTTGGTATTGAAGCCCTTTACTACAATTTACCGCACGACGAAATCTTTAAGGCAGTTCGAGAACTTATTGAGGAACGTGGTGAAGTTAACTTTCAAAACCAGACTAGAATCAATAACGAACAGTTTATCGAGCTTCTTCGCTTTTACCTGCAGTCTACAGTTGTCGTGCATCAGGATCATTTTTAAGTGCAAAAATCAGGCGTGTGCATAGGGTCATCAATCGCTCGTGTTCTTTCTGACGCCTACTTAGCTTCATCTGATAAACGCCTCGAAAAGCAGCTTAAAGATTTTGGGGTTGTCAAGGTACTAAGATATGTCCATGACTGTCTCGTGTTTTGAGATCAAGAAGTTTGCGGGGATAAATTGGTCGCAGTTAGCACAGGACAGAGGTAATTGGAGATTAATGGTAGAGGCCTTTGCCCTGCAGTGGGCGTAGATAGGCTGGGGGATGATGATGATGATGACGATGACGACGACGACCACGATAATAATAATAATAATAATAATGATGATGATTTGATGATGATGATGATGATGATGATGATGATGATGATGATGATGATGATGATGATGATGATGATGATGATGGTGGTGGTGGTGGTGGTGGTGGTGGTGGTGGTGGTGGTGGTGGTGATGTCTCGTGTTTGGGACAACTGCTGAAACAGACCGTCAAAACCGGACGAACGAAACTGTTCCGCATTTTATTTCAGCCTCTGATAGACTTAATTTTACCCACAAAATTCCTACACACAACCGGCTGCAATTTTTAGATTTAAACCTCGGCCTCACCAGTAGTCACATCTATTAGCAATATGAACCAAGATCCATAGAAGGACTCTTGCGATTCGACAGTGCACATTCAAAGTTGGTCAAAAGGGGCATCGTCATGAATTGTTGCCACTCTGCTATTTCTAAGTCCTGCCAGCAAGAACAGTCTGGAAGCTTCAAAGCTGAAGAGCCACGCCTTCAGTTAGAGGGTTACCCTTCGTTCTTTGTCAATAGTGCATGCGAACCCCTTATGCAAAAAAAAACAAAACAAGCGAGCATTTAACAAAAAGGAACTGCAGGAAGGTAAAAGTAACAATCCGCACGTCATGCCGTACATCCACAGTGTCGCACAACATTAAAAAAGTAGCCAGCCGGATACAATGTCAAAATGGGTTTTTCAGCTCCATGTAAGCTATAGAAGCTGTGCCCGTTAATTTCTAGACGACAAAAGAGTGTGTGCGAAAAAAGACACGAAAAACGCTCCACGAAGTGCGTTTCAGGAGTAGCCTACGAAATTCCCTTGACGCTGTTTTAATGATAGGGCGCGGGAACGCAATCTTTCTGTTCAAAATAAATCCCGAGAGAATCTGGCTACGCATTGCAAAACTTGCGGCTGCACTCCAAAGCTTGAAGATACCGAATTCTTAGCCCGAGGTAAAGATCAAACCGGGAGAGAAATTAGTGAAGCCTACAGAATTACAGACTACGGGGATGTTGCGTCAGCACGGCTTCGGTAAGCCTCCTACCCACAGAGTTAACCTTATAAAAAGGGTCATGTTTTAAAGAACTTCCATTTTTTTCTGCATTTTGAGGCTCTTGTAAATGTTGGAAACGTGCCCTCGGTGTTGGTCACCACTTCCATTCTCCCGGACCTGTTATCATTCTATTTCAGTGGTTTTATGCCTTTTGGCTCTGATTTTATTCTTTCCTCTTTCGACACGCGTTGATTTTGGAAGGCTTGTGTATACTCTCTAAGTTGGACCTGTTATCTGGTGCGTAGTGTTTGGTTATCCCGTTTTGTCAAATTGTTTTGTTTGTTGTATTTGACATGGGATAATTGTTACGCCGATTTGGGTGGTGCGGCTGTTGATAGGAATGAGGGGGATACTAGTGGGAGGTATATATGTGTTTTGTTATTTCATGCAAAATAGAGTTGGAAGTTGCGCTCGTCTTGTCCTCTCTATCTTCTTCCTCGTGTTTTGCTCAAACTTGTTCCTTCGTAACGATAGCTGGTCTTAATCATCCCCCCCCCTTCCCCCAATACGGCGTGTCGTCCAGTTGAAAGTTAGAGACGCTAAATATCAAGCTTGAAAAAAAAAAGATATATCCATGCGAAGCGATTGCGTACCGTTAAGTCATCGTCAGCACGTAAATATTTACAACAGCTGAGGATTTCCTCACTTTTGAAGAACGCTCGCTCAGAGGACGAGCAGACGTTTCGGCCAGATGCAGGATGCGTTTCACAGTCTTGAATTCATAAAGATTTCTGTTGAACCCAACAAATAAGTTACCAGCGAAACTGTGCGTTCTCTTTAGTTGAAGACGATCGCGAGGCCTTTACATGCTCGTTTCAGTGTCTCTCCGGCCGCGAGACCCAATAGTTTCTCATCCACTGCGGGGATGGGTCCGCGAGTTACATCGAATTGGCGTCACGGTGGTGGCGTCACCGGAATTGTTTGAGACGTAGTTGCAGGACGTGACATAACTTGTGCCTGCAGTATTTAGGGTGCGTCAGTTTAGGATTCCCCGTCACGTTGCCATTAAAGGTCTGCACCAGTCCCCTTGCCCGTGAAGGGTGCTGGTGCAGAAGGGGGAACAGGGAAATGTAGGCTACATCCTTTGCGTCAACTCCCATTGCTTCTCCAAGTCCCTGCGTCGGCCAAAACGGTGACTACAATAACAATATTTTACATTTGCTTTCTATTGCCAATCTCTTGCATCGATGTAGAAGACGGTATTGATGCAAATGAGAATTCTTTTTGCTGAAGGCAGGCGAATGACACGAAAACCCACGTAGTAGATCCTGCAGCAGCTTCGCTGTAACACAAGCAAGATGTGCAGAAGAAACGTGCACCGAAATCAAAGTTCGATAGTAGCCCTTACAAGCTTGCGTTTCCCCTGTGGCAGTAACCAGCACAGGTGAAGCACAGTATCACGTACAACTTGCTCCCCCCCCCCTCTTTCCCGTAACTATACTGTTGCAACGTGTACACGCTTAAGCAACGTAACGTGGAAAGTATACAGGATTGCGACAGACCTCATGCCGACTTCATACGACCAGCTTTATCTTCGCGTTTCCATTCTCATCGAATGGTGGCGGAGGTTTTCGTGAAGAAATATGATGGCGCCGAATGCTGCTTAAAAAAAGGCTCGTGACAGGCATTTTTCACGAATGACTTGCCGGGTCAATGGAAGCCGTGAACCCGTGAAGGCATTTCTCCCTGAAAACTGTTGTGCCGTAGCATCGATCCGCTTATAAAGCCCGTAAAAACAAACCATGCTCTGTAATGCTCCACCTTTTCCCAGCCGGTCGCTTTTCGGAAACCCCTGGCGTCACTTTTCTTATAGCCGTTTGTTTGGTGCTATTACGTTTGTATTTATTATTGTAAAGTTTGAAACGCAAAGAATCCGCCCTATTGCGAAACGCGCTTACACCAGTTACTTCGCAACCCAGAAACGTCATGAAGAAAGAGGGGAAGAGCGGGAGCTGGGCGGCCCCCTCGTCAAGGCATGCCCGGTATACATCGCCCGACTGTTGAGGCCTCCGACAAATCGCCCGTGGCTCACTACATCGCGCTAACGCGGCACAGGGGACAGCGGTGTTGGGACGAGCCCGTTGGGCAGTCGCATCGCTGCTGAGCGAAGGCGATAAAAAGGAGCTTGGTGGCGGGCAAACAGGGCCCGTCATTGGGCGGCATAAAAAGAACTCATCAAAAATGGGGGCAAGTGCAGGTGTCTCAGGCAGGGCATACGGCGCGCGAGGAAGACGTAGCCGAAGAAAAGTTGAGGGCGCTGAGTCGCAATAGCACCGCCGACACCCTCAATGGTGGCCCTCTGGGGCGCGTTAGACGCACCCAGCATTTACTTCCCGCCATGGCAATAAAAGTGCGGGAGAGCGTATACTTACCATTGGATTACCCGTTTCAGTAAAATATAGGGCCCGAAAGAATCGGGCCTACGGAAACCTGCATTCGCAACACCCCTTTATTATCTTGTCTCGTATACTGCTGTCTTGCGCGGTGGCTCGTGAGTTACGTGCACCAGATATAACAGGGAATAATGTTTTACAGCGTTTCTTTCAGACACGCCACCCTAGGCATGCCTGGGAGAATCGAGGAAGGGGGAGTGGTACGATGGGAAAAAAATCTCTCACCTTGAATCCTTTTTGCTTTTGAACTTTTGTAGCGCATAAGGCGAACCCAAGCTGAATTCCAAGCTGAATCCCCTTAAAATCCCAGCTTTTTGAACTTCGGTACTATATGAGACGCACGACGTATAAGAAAGCTCTGTATTGACGTGAACGCACAATTTAGGCCGGCTGCGGTACCTTAACGGGCACGAAACGTCAGGAGCCCAGGTGCACCAACGTTTTCGCGAATTCAGGATGCGAAATCAATGAACACACATTTAACGCGGAAAACCAAATACAGTAACAACGTAAGGAGCATCGACTCGCTGCTCTGTTGGGTGATGGATGGGTTTGAACTAA
The DNA here is from genome assembly GCF_048455015.1 of Haemaphysalis longicornis. Lineage (NCBI taxonomy): Eukaryota > Metazoa > Arthropoda > Arachnida > Ixodida > Ixodidae > Haemaphysalis > Haemaphysalis longicornis. Next base: position 329,260,794 of record NW_027526203.1, read on the forward strand.
GTAAATCAGCCCAAAGTACGCCCTTATTTTTGAAAGATCAAAGAAAGGCAGTTTTTTTTTTTAACGCAGTACGTGTTATCCCTGTGGCGGAGAGGACATCGTGGACGCAGCGGAAGCGCATTTTATCTTTTATGAAAATGGTAGGGTTGAATGATCCCAAGAGAACTTGAATAATACCAAACACTATACTGCTGCGAAGCAGCATTCCCATTGCATATAAGCCTTGTTTCTTTTAAGGAATATAGCAAGAAGAGCGGGCAGACATCAGTTCGGGTAACTGTATCCGAATACAAAAATTTCGAAATCACCCAGCAATGCACAACTGCAGGCCATGGTATGCTTGTGAGCTACGACGGAGTTTGCGAGCTGTATACGTATGCTGGTAAAGTGCGGGGCAAAACGGAGTACGTCCCACTGATTGATACGGCCGCTTTTCTGATGGAGGCGAAAAGCAAAAACACCCGTGTGTACGAGATTTCGCCGCACGTTAAAGATCCCCAGGTGGTCGGAATTCATCCGGAGCCCTCCATTACGGCGCGTCTCATCGCCTGCGTTGCTTCGGCGCGTTAAGCCCTACAATACAGCACTGTTACTGCTCTTTTTGAACAATCCGCGGAACGCCGCCGGCGTGACGTCACGGCGACGGTTTGATGAAGCAAAACGGCGTCCGCACGTGGTCGAACCATGACCCATTTGTTTCACGTCTAGTTTCACTGCTGAAATCAAAAGCAAAGGTTGCGCGTTGTACTTCAGCAATATGCCTGATACGCGACAAACTGTAAAATGACCCAGCGTTGCCCGAGTACCGCAAACAATGGGCGATGTGAATACGTGCTGACAAAGAGTCGACGACGGGCTGCAGGTTTCATCATTTTGCCGGTTCGAAAGCGCTCGTACATTTCGTTAGCTCTACGAATTATGCATCATAAGAGTAATGATATCAGTGGAGCGCAGGCACGGTGTAGATGAATTCCTCAGTCGCATACACGCTACAAAATGACATTTGTTCCGCGCGCGACGCGTAATGCATATGTTACAACAACTGTTCACTTGGATCGTCCGGTTTCTCTTACTTCACTTTTGTCTATAGATTAATTCATGTTACAATCACTGCTCACTTAGATTGTCCGGTTTCTCTTACTTCACTTTTGTCTATAGATTAATTCATGTTACAATCACTGCTCACTTAGATTGTCCGGTTTCTCTTACTTCACTTTTGTCTATAGATTAATTCTCGTCTTGAGACTCGAGTCACGCTTGAACATTTACCAAGAAATACCTCCAGTACGCGAGGAGCAAAAGTATACGTGATCGCGAGACCTAATGGAGTTAAAGGTAAAACAGCCGGGGAGACATGATTCAATTTGGTGGCTGTACCTGGGGAGGTTCTTTCCGCCAAGGAATTTTCTCCAGAGCCCCCTCCGCCCACCCCCTTTGCTCTTCTCCCGGACCCTCCAGGACGTAAACAGTACGTAAGTGACACCGTCGCCCCATTTTTCTAGCACCCTTCGTCGCCGTTCTCCGGTATTGGGTTTCATCCGTAATTCGGTTACCCTTTCCTGCTAACACCGGCTAACTCCGGGCTCGCATATGTCCAGAATAGGACAGTGTGTGTCTTTTTCTCTTTGTGAACACATCTGTGCCCTCCTGTGAACTGCCGGAACACCTGTTATCATTTGATGCACCTATGCAACTATATTTGTTCGTAATGTCCCTCTTGCAAAAAAAAAAAAAAAATGCGTCGGCGTGGTGTCGAGTATAGGTTTATTTACTTGTGTGTCATAAAGCGTTCCTGGATTCGATTGTTGTCCGTGCGACTGTTTCTTTTCTCAAATTAGGTGGCGTAATTTGCGCGTGGCAGATGTTGGCGCAAGTGTCAGTTCCTGTAGTGAGAGATCACGTGACCCGCCGCGGTGGCTCAGTGGCTAAGGCGTTGCGCTGCTGAGCACGAGGTCGCGGGTTCGATTCCCGGCCGCGGCGGCCGCTTTTCTGATGGAGGCGAAAAGCAAAAACGCCCGTGTGTTCGAGATTTCGGCGCACGATAAAGATCCCCAGGTGGTCAAAATTAATCCGGAGCCCTCCACTACGGCGCGCCTCATCGCCTCCGTTGCGTTGGCGCGTTAAACCCTGCAATCAATCAATCAGAGATCACGTGCTTTCCGGGCGTGGCTTTTGACGCCAGCTGCAAAGCACGGTCTTTCGCCAGCCTCCCCAAATAACGCTTTGGCCTTAAATGTTCCCCCCTACATTCTCATCCCATCACCCGTGAAAACACACAGTTTCGGATGTAACTTAACTCGACGTCAGCTGCCAAACCGCCCTACCAGACTGGGGGATCGGCATGCGGGATAGATTTTTTTTTGTTATTTGTGTGTTCTGCGTTATCAACGAGCTTGTGTCGCTGCATTTGTATCTGTAGATCGGCAGCTCTCAAGCTTGCCGTCTTTATTTGAACATAGGTCCGTTTTTTCTTTAAGAAACATGGCCGAAACTTAGTAGTCGACTTGTAATTGGGATCGAAAACCCCATATTCGTAATGAACAGTTAATTCCGTTTGCCGACTGCACGAATCTTTTACCCACCACTCAAACTACCGACTTTCTTTTTCAGTGCTACGTGTATATTTCACTAAATACGCCGCTAAGCAGGTTCCGAGGGGGCATGGTGCTTTATCTTTTCTCTTCGTGCTTGGAAGCACTGCGAAGACTATTGTCATTGCAAGCATAGCATCAACTCCATGATATTCTCGCCGCGACTGATACCTTTTGTAGCGTAGGCTACACTGGCCGAGGTTCAGCAGTTTCGCGTGTGCCGAGAAGGGCGGTTCTTCGCAAGCGCGAGGGACGTTGGATTGGATTGGATTGGCTTGACTTGGCTTGGATTGGATTGGATTGGATTGGATTTGGATTGGATTAAAGTGGATTGTGTTGGATTGTGTTGCGTCATAGCCGCGGTAGACGCACTGGCGCCGGCGCGTGTCCAGTTGTGCGCAGTAGCCAAGTCTTGCGCTGCACCGAAGCCGCTTGATAGCCGTTTTGCGTGGCTCGTGAAGAGCCGTGCTGAGCATGCGCGAGGAGCAGTGACTGGACAGGACTGGACTGGACTGGACTGGACTGGACTGGACTGGACTGGACTGGACTGGACTGGACTGGATTTGATTGAATTGGACTGGACTGGACTGGGCTGTACTGGACTGGATTGCTGAACCTTAGCTCACGCTACGTATATCCTGGCATAGCAGAGCTAAGCCACTACTAACTTTTTCAGCCCGCGCTTTGCTTTTGTTGCAATTCCTTTAAAAAAGTCGCACAGAGAAGATACATTTGCCTTTTCTTAATTGTATGATTGCGCAGAGAAAATACATTTGCCTTTTCTTAATTGTATGATTGAACAACTTTCTAGGAACATAAATTCAAAACCGTTTTACTATTTATTGTTTCTGGAATTTAGGAGACGCCTTTGAAAGGCTCGTTTTGAGGCACATCGCAAGCGACCATGCGATGTCGTCGGTTGGCAGCTCAACTAGCAGTGACGTCATTTTGAGAACATTCATGAAATAAACGTTCTTGTGTATATTATTTTGTAAAACTGTAAACAAGATACAGTAAAACATAGAGTCCCATGTATTAAAATCCTCACTATTACGCCCTGGCTCAGAGTACGTTCCTGGATCATTCGTCGCAATCTGAAACCCCGAAGCCACCCGGGCAACATGCGCGGACCGTCATTTTGACGTTTGATGAGCCTTGGCCAGGCTTAGATACATAATTCACGGCATGAAGCTAGCTGTACGCGGGCGCGTTTCGTCACCAACGGAAGTTTCACTTCGGAATGCCGGAAGTGCGTGTTTGCCATAAAGCCCCACCGCAAGAACAGCACGCGCTCTCGTCGTCATCGTGCGCTTCAAGCTTTGAGAACACCATTGAATTTGCAACCGCGAACTTTGTCGTGCCTTGATGGCGTCGCGAAAACGGGAGGTGCTTCAGGAAAAGCCTGACGTACTAAACGCAGTTAGACAAGCAGCCAGAGCGGAAGAGAGTCGACATTGCTAGGGACCTTGCATTGCCACGCGTGGTGTTTTCCAGCTATCGCAAAAAACGGCAATCCTACATTTTCGAGTTGTTTTAACGTTCGAAAGCCAAAGTTGCAGAAATACAATGGTTGCAAGTCAGAGCTACGCTGTTTGCGTTCATTTTCGAAGGTTTCCTCACTGCTGCGTTTCCCTGGTTGTTACGTTTTGTTTTCCCGGCCCGGTGAAAAACGTATGAATGGGGTTCCACTGTGTTTTAAAAATAATGAATACTTTATTACTTGCCATAAACACTATTTTATCTACGCTACCGGCTGCACAGCCGCATGTCAGGCTACAGTAGCCGCTATGGTTGTCTGGCCACCATAATCCATTGTTACAGAACTACTCGGATTTACTGGCTGTTTGTCTGGTTTGTACTCTGCAGTTTCCCTGGTGAGGTTAGCGTTGTTATGCCGAATTCTCTGCGCAAGCATATCTTTTTCGTATCAAACGGCACAAAGCCCCAAAAGCAAAAAAAAAAAAAAACAAAGAAGAAGAAAAAGAAGATGTTTCCCGGCGTGTGATTAGAACTCGTGACCGCGGGCCCGGGCTGCATTGAAGTCGGGCACTTTACTCACTCAGCCAATGACGGAAGGAGCGCGCATGCATGTAAAAACTGCGGTATAAAATCCTGTTCGCACTTGTACACCAACATTCCGGTTTGCTTTTATATATCCTACAGAGCTTTAACCGACAACTTACTGCTGAGTGTTTCCATAGTAAGCCAGAGAGGAGCATGTCCAAATTGGCGAAACAACGTCAACCGCAATGTTTATTGCAGGAAAGCAATCCACCTGCCTGGTGGTGGGACTCGGCGTCGCGCTGTATCACTGCTTCTCGCTCGTTATTTTTAGGCTTGGAGAGTAGAAGACTAGTTGGTTTTATTTTCCGGCTACTCGATGTTCCCTCGATAGGCGTGTTCATGTAGTAAATACCATTTTAAGCTTTCGGTCACTTATCTCGATCGCCAGGGCACGAAGTTCACGTTCAGGTAACTCTCATTAGAAGCTATGTCAGACAGACGTCGGCAAGCTTGAGCAATACCTGTTAGCAAAAAGACAGTTTAGACTAGTGCGAAACAGTGTAAACAGTTTTGCAAATACCCAGTTTACTTTAAACACGGTCACTTCTGCCTGCGCCACTCGCCCGCGTTGTTGACTGAAAGTTCGACCATGTTGGTCAGTCGTATCAGACAGAGATCACACGTCCCCCATTCTGCTGCGGGCGAATTTCATCATGGCGCCGATGTTGTAGCTGTATGTGACCGTTTGCGAGCTCGCTCTATGTCGAAATGTTGCGCCGGCTAGCATGAGCTATGATTAGCCATTATTGACGTCACTTCCCGACTCCGAGTTGAGGACTAAAGGCTCGGTGAAACCGAAACTGCATTTTTTACCTATTTGCCGATATCGTGCAACAAAATGGCTATGCATAGTTTGTTTATCAAGGTTCCACAGTTCTATATACCCACATAAGACATTTTTTGTCAACATCCCTTCACGACCCCTTTAAGCGGTTATCGAAGGCTTTTGCTGCCGCAACTGAAAATAATCTGGCTAACAGCAGCGATGTCAAAGTGCGTGTGACGTCGCATAAGCACACAACGAATGGCCGGACATTGAAAAACGCGGGAAGACTTTCTTGTGGGACTCTGTTGTGGGATTTTCTAATTTACCTCATGAGAGTAAAGCAGTGATAATTGACTCAGATTTTTGAGGGTTACCTAACCCAATAACTCGACACGCTTACGGACCATGTTATAAAAGCGCTTCAGCTGTTCAAAAAACCTTGAAAAGGGTTTTTAGGGGATATATGTTTTTTTTTTTTATGTTTTGTTACCGCACGGCCCCATTGATAACGGCAGAGTCTCTTAATACCGTTCTGGTCACGAAACTTCTCCGTCACTCTATGGGAGAGCTTGATATGGTGCCAAGAACGGCCGCTACGCGGCGCAAGCTGTCCTAGGGGGGCCATCGCCCCGCTGCGCCCGGCGGAACGCACTCGCAGCGGCGGCTGCCCGAAGGCATTGGGCCTCTTCGATTTACAGTCTCGGGCTCACCGCGGACTCCCCGAGAAGCAGTCCAACATTCGATTTCCCCGTGTATCCCTACGGCTTCGGGGAATCCTCGGACTACCCGCGGGCAGCCCGCGGGGAGCCAGAAGTGGAAAATCGAAGAGGCCCATCGTGTGGAGGCAGCTCGCGGTATTCCTTCCACCAAAGTTCCTGCATAGCGTCACGTGAACTTCATGTGCCAGTGCACCGCGTTCAAGGTGGGCGGCATGAAATTTCGAATGCACAATGACTAAGACATGCTGTGTGACGGGCTGCAGCTCCGGATACCGAAGCAACAAGGGAAAGGCGTCGCTCTTCTGTTTCCCAAGTAGCGCCGAACTTCGAGAGAAATGGAAGAGAGCTATACCGCGGTTGGAAGCTGGCGGTTTCAACTTCGAAAGCAAGAACGTTCGGGTTCGCGAAAAGCATTTTGGTGATAGCGACGTTGTAAAAACCGACGAGCACATCGTGAACGGGGTGGTCGTGTCGCTTCAGCGAGAGAGACCGAGGCTTTGGACGTATGCCGTTCCAACGATTTTTTGATGGGCTCCCGGCCTACCTGACAAAGCCGAAACCGCGTTCCCGGCCAGCGATTCAGAGGCAACCGGCGAAGAGGTGGCGCGAATTGTCTAAGCGGCGTATCATTAGCACCATATTTAAGATTTATTGCATGCTTTAAATGATAACCACGCCCTCCCTCCTTCTTCCCCCCCAGCACCCAAAAAAAATGTATGATGTGGTGCATCGGTAGTGGCAAAGGCGGCCGAGCAGCCAGCACTGGCATCAAAAGGAACTTCCAGATTAGGCTGCTGTACTTCCCTTCCCGAGGAAATCCTGGGTTGTCGGCAGGTAATTAATAATGCTCTAAACACTAAACACAAGGAAACGTCAAGCGGCGGGTGCCCCGCGTACATTGCGTGGAATAAAGTGAACAATCAAATGTTAGGCACGTGCAACTCGTGTTTAGAGTGGTCGCGAAAGCGCTCGGCTGCTATAACCACGCCATCGAAAGTCCCCGCGTCAAGAAAGCGATCGGCGCTCACAAACGTGTGTCCAAAACAACTGCGCATTTGGGTGTAAACTCAATTGAAACGCCTGGAATAAAAATTCTGGCTGTACCATTCACTTCATTTGAATACTTGGGTAGCAGCGCGCGAGAGGCGAGCCGGATATAATAAACCAATGGTGATTGCTCCTGTACGACCCCGTCGTGTCTCATTCCGTTCACCTTCCTTCCCCTATATGCGGCACTACCAGACTAGAAAGCTCACCTACCGCATTAACATAATCGCCCTTCGGCCAGGCGCAAATATAAACGATCTACCAGCAGCTGCTCGCATCGGGAGCATGGAGCATGAGCATCGTCTTTCAACACTTGCGAGCTAGGACGTACCGCATCGAGGCATCATAAGTACGCATATATTTGGGCTATGAGGTAATTATTAACGAAATCGTTATCGCTCGGTGTGAGAACACTTTAAATGCGCTGCTGTTTATAAGGTAGGCCCGCACTTCCAAGCAAACTGCGCGTGAGTTCCAAAGTAAACAGCTCTCATTCGTCGTCGACACTGGATCCCGTATCGACTTGTTTATCTGGTGGTATTGATGCGTTCAGAGACGTTTAAGAAAAGGTAACAGGAAGAACACAGCACGCACATAAGCGCGTCGAAACGTCGGCAGTAGTGCGCATACACGCCCAGCACTGGCGGCGGCTTGTGGCCCCCCTACGACGGGTGGCGCCGCTAGCGAGAGATGTTGTCCCTATATCAACCTTCGGGCGGAGTTTCGTGACCAGAAAAGCATTGAAGGACTCTGATAACGGTCTCATTGTAGTCAATGGGACCGTGGCTGCGCTCAGACATACTTATCCTATATGAGGCCGGTGCAGCCATAGTTCCCGACGCCAAGTCATGCCCGCCGATCCGGGGAAGATGGAAGCATTGTATCTGGGTCGGCATCATATATAGCGTGTTGAATGCAGTGACAGAGTAGCTCTGAACCTTTTATTTCACAGAGGTTCACCGAAATATCTCGGGAGCGTAACATCATAAAACATTATAACTGCACACCTCTGTGCAGATTAAAATGAAAACTGTTTGGCTGACACCACATGCGACAAACAAACCTTGGATCCATCCTGTATTCACTTGTTTCAATATGTGCTCCCCCCTCCCCCCCCCCCCCCCCCTCTCCCGAAATAAAGAAAGGCTCCCATAGCTCCTTGCCTGGTGTTTAGAAAGTTCATCATTTCTCCACCGGTACCGGGCACATCACCGTTCAAATTTATTTGAGCTCAGTGTCGCAGTTCTGGATTCTCCTTGGGTATTCCGAGGACTCTTTTCGAACAGGATGTGCCATGGGAATACTCACGAAGAACTAATAGCTGAGTGTGTCTCTGGCAGTCCACGGACCATGCAGGACTCTAAATCAAGGAACCCAAATGAACACATCGTTGAAAAGTCTACCGGAAAACCGGCATTCTTTACGGAAATTATTCTTTTTTTGCTAGTAAGGGTGTGATGTTGTAACGTTACCGCATGTGTAGGATATGTTTGCCATGAAAACTTTATCATTATTCCTCGCCTATGCGTTCACTCGCGCGCCATTAACTGAACCTCGGCGCGGAAAACAAGTCTGACTGGAAAAAAAAAACAAAAAAACAGGTGTTTCGCAATAGCTATTGTAATTGCACGGTAGGGACACGGATCCTATTTTGTAAAAGGAATAAGTCATAGTCAAAAATTCTGCAGAAATTCAGAGAATTATCTACAAATGCGTAGCATTCTTATGCCGATTGTCTTCAGTGGGAGTTTTTTCCAGGCAATTTTTTAGTTTTTCTAAATCCTGTCGGACCAATTATCTGCATTTACCCTATTATAACGATTAGAAGTGGAACTTTTGGGAAATCTACATTATTGTGGAAACGCAAGACGTTACACGCTTCGCCATTTTATATTTCTCCTATTTTTTTGGTGTTTCAAAATTTCTTTTTACCAATTATTTCATTTACGCCAATATAACGATTACAGGGGGAAATTCCGCAAAATCTGCATTATTGTGGAAATGCAGGTCATTATACTATTTGCCATTTTTCATATCTTTTATATTTTTGTTATTTATTATTTTTTTGAAAGTTTTGTACACAAATTATATCCATTTACGCTATTATAACGACTACAGGTGGAACTTTCTCGAAATCTGCATTGTTGTGGATATGCACGTCGTTACACGGTTCGCCATTTTCCGTAATTATTTTACACTTTTCTTATTTTTCTAGTTTTTCAAAATTTCGTTCGACCAGTTATCTCCACTTACGCCATTATAGCGATTACAGAAGGAACTTCCGCGATATCTCCATTTTTCTGGAAATGCAGGGCGTTACACGGTCCTGGCTGTGGGGGTACTCGGCAAAGAATGCCACGCATTAAAATCGCTACAGAAACCCCGATAATTGCGTATTAATGTGTAAGCACTCTTCCCAGCCGCTCTCTTCTACATCGAGTCCCTTTAAACTCAGCTTCACTAGTGTACAAGAATGCATTGCTGAACAGGCATTTTACCTGTATAGGACCTCGTGTATTCATTTGGAACGCTATGCAACGCTTCGCAATGCAATACCGTGAATACATTTTTCTTAAGGCAATGTAGGCAGTGATATAAAAATGTGGCGCCACTGGGTTCTTCTATTAAAACCTCCAGAAGACCACAAATACAGCGCTCTACACCGATCCTCTTTAAAGTCGGCTCCACTACTACACATAAATGCATTGCTGGGAGGACATAGTTTTGGGGGCAATCGAGCAGTCTTATTTCGAGATATGAAGGCCCCCCAGCCTTTTCAGAGCAGAGCACTTTAGGGCCGCGCCTTGTCGTCGTAGCTCGCTCGCTGGACCCTAATGGAGCCTGCGTTCCGTGGTAGCCGCTGTCGTCGCGGCGTAAGCCACACTCTTCGAAAGCCAAGTGGTTTATATAGGCATAAGCGTTCGAAACTCGTGAACCGCTGGCGCTTGTCATACATCTCCCCGTTGTTTAGCCCAAAGAAAACTGTAGGTACATTTGAGGCAAAATATACGTAATTAACCGGCAGCGGCCGCGTTCATTTAGTTAGGAACGCTCGTTGAGTTGGTTTTTACGACAGTAAGCGAAAAAAAAAAAACAGTTGCAGTGCAACGCCGACAAGTGCGGGAGGAAAAGCAAGCACAAAAAGAACAAAACTCCCGCTAGCGCAGTTTCAGGCAGGGGGCGCGCGAGCACTGCGAAGGCGGGAAATTTAAATTGCACTGGGTGGTAACAGTGAGCGTATAACGGCGCTACAGCCCATAAAGACGAATCACTGCTCTGCCCTTCCGGCAGCTTTCACATTGAGTGGTTAACGGCTTTAATTTTGTTCTTAAACACCCCTTTAGGCCCCGTGTATTCGTACAGAGTTAATTGTGTCGCACGTGTTCTTTTTTTTTTTTCATTTATTTCTTGTCGACTCTGAAATCTAGATTTCACTATTACGACAATTAAATGCATTAACTTGAACAATTATGCATTTCTTTTGTATAAATGAGGCACCACACTTTTCCTCGTCGAAGAGCGATTTTGCCGGCGTACTCGCCAAAGAATGCTTAGGCACTAAAAGGGCGAGCTGCAGCGGCTAACCGCACGTGGCTCACACGAACCGAAAAGGAAACGAACTCGCGAGTGCAGAACCGCCGGGGGCGAAGCGGCGTACCTCTGTCAGCTGCAATCGAGCGCGTGTCTCGAGTCGTTCTCCGTTCGCGGCCATCGTTCCCTCCGGAACATTTGCCGCTCACTACGGGCGATTTCGGCGCTTTCCGCGCGGCTTGAATGTGAGACGGAGTGAAGCACTCTTCTGCCTACACACGCACGTGCCCCGGCTCTGTGATTTGAGCCTGTTTTCTGCGTTAGATGGCCGCAAAGCGGCGCGCAGTGGAAGCCCACACAGCGGCTCCTTGTTCCCACGCACAATGCGGGGGAGAAATAAGAAACCGCACTGTACTACTTGGGGAACTTTTCATTATGAGAACCGGAGTTCTTCGGGGAGGTCGACGGCCGTTTGTGAAACGACGCAGAGCGAATTCCCGGGGCAAGAAATAAGGCGGAGAAAATACGCGTTACGCTATGGCGCAAGGCGTGTTTTCTTCGCGCAGTGTAAGCGCACTATTAAAGCGGGGTTCTCTGCGGTGGATATAGACTGCGGGGCAAACGGATCCCCAGCGGAGAGACAAAATCGCCTTTGCGGCCGCTCCTGTGTTCTTCCATACAGGAATAGAATAGTGTACGCTCCTCGAAGGCTTCCCCCCGAATAATCCCGCGTACGCGTTCAACCAACCCGTCTTCTGGACAACTACGAGGTCGAGTGCCTCTCGTACGTGTTCGCCATGTAACGACGGCTGTGTCCTTAGCACGTAACCGTCATTTGCTGTATGAGAAGACGTGCATTGACTGTGCGATGACGGCACTAGGCGGGAACAGCGTTTGTTTTTCTTCCTCGCCTAAATGCTAGACAGGGGGAAGCTCACCCGCTCGACTTTCGCAGAGCCTAAAATTATCCCTGCCTAACAGGACTCTGCGTCGGCATACTTGAGCGCGTATATGCTAGGATCCATGTTTTGCTTCTTGCGTCTGCTCTTCCGAATGCATAACAGCTGTTCTGATGAAGCCACTGTAGAACCCCCATCGCGAATGGCTCATTTCCATAAAAACAGTTTCAGAAATGCGACAGAAATTTGCTGGCTGTGCACGCTAGCACTTCACATGGAGCAGCCGCATGTGATTGTTTGGGGATTCTCGACCTCGTGAATTTTTCGTGAATTGATCATGTTGACCGGAAGCATTTTTTATTTGCGCCTTCGCTTGTATTACGTGCTTCCGTTTGACAAAATGGCAGTTTCTGCTTACGCAATTTTGGAGTTTGGTGCCGTTCTAAGGCACCAACTCTACAGTCTTCTGTTTTATGGCTTCCCATTGTATCATATTTGTGGTTGTAGTTGAAAAACTAGGCGAAAGGTAGCGAAAAGGACAAATGTGTACTTTTAAATTGCTCTAACAACGATACTGTGTGCATAATACCCAACGCCCGTGCTCTCTGTGTGACTTATATTGACGTGACGTATATTAAACATTTGGCGGGAAAGACTATGTGACACCTAAGCAACTTTGTTTGCACAAAGGTTACCTGTGGCGTAATTCCGAGTGTGTCAGTTTCAAAAATGGCAGTATCTCCACTCCATGGATAATGACAAGACTGCGGAGTACAGGGACTCGAAATGACATCTAAGTTGCGCCCCGAGTGAGATCCGATTCGCGCCCCGACCGCCATTCGATTTGAGCAGCGAGTTGCACCTTGATTATTCCCTAAATGAAACTGCAACTCACGGCTCAAATCGAATTTCGCTTTATTTTCGCGTGATGGTGGTGGGCGCACGAATGGACGCGGACGGACATTGGGAGACCCTAAGGTACTCCGCACCGTTACAGGCGACAGTACCAGAGAGTCAAACGGCTTACTTCCTCACGGTCGTAGCTTAATGGGTACAACGACTGACACTAGCTCTGTCTGGTCTACCAGATACAGGCTCGAATCCCGCCGGTGCCTGTGTGATTTTTTGCGATTGTAAATGCTATGCGCACGGATGCGGACGGACATTGTGCGGTCCTAAGGTGCTCCGCACCTAAAATGTGCGCTGCGCGCCCGCTTCTAGACTCTATCTAGCTCCCCTTGCGAGACGTTTGACTACAACCACTGCACATAAACAAACATAAATCTTGCTTGGCTTGCGTCATACCCGTGCCGTCTGCCCTCACCTAAACAGGACTCGCTCGAAATGGACCCATTGAAACCGACAAAAACTCAGAATTCCACTTCTGGTTTTACTTCGTAGGAAGCCATTTTTGGTCGCCATTGTCGAAAACCGGGCGAAAGTTTTCACGGGCCTTTGAGTGCCGTGTTTTGTTCGTGAATTTACTGCAGCGCTGTTTCGCTCGAGCTGCCGTTAAAAACTGTTTGCTAGCCAAATTAAACCCAAATGTAATTGCTTCTAAATTAAAAATATGCCAAATATGTGAGCATAAGAAGCACGTTTAATGATTATTTCCTACGCATAGTAACAAAATTGTATTTATTGGTTTTCATTAACAGCATCCCAATAGCACACTAGTACATGCTTCTCCATTACAAACGCCCAGGGCACTTCATCCGTCCATACACATTTTGATGGGATTGTGGTTTGCATAATCAAATGCGAAAGGGAGAAAAAAAAAATAAAAAACAAAGTGATAGTCATAGCATGAACGGCGTCCGCATGGCATGCGCCGTATACGAGCAAGGCAGCGGTCATATCCACGACAGTGGTGACGCAAATACAGCTTGCAAGTTAACATTAAAACAGACAATGAAAGTATGTTACTTCAAGCGGTTAAAATACATAAATAAATAAAAATAAAAAAGGATGTCATATTTTTCAGGTCAACACACGCTTTCCTCTCGCATTTGAGGCAACGTTTTTCGGTGAACGCTAATTTTGGCTAAAAAGATGTATTTGTTTCTTTTGCGATAACTTCCGTCTTTATTTTAGAGCGAAAGCTCTACTGCGCTAAATCTTTTAAGGTCATTTTAATCGCGTCGCAAGTGACATTCAGGCGCCGGCGTGCAAGTGCGCCTTTTTTTCATATCGCTTCATTCGCCGCTACGGTACCACGTGACCAGTCGAGGATGAAACGGCTACTTTGCCTGCGTTTGATCGCTCAGCGCCCACTGTGTCGTTTGAGCGGTGCGATTCAGCGCAAGCGAACCACGTGACTAGGCGAGGGTTGTGACGCTGCTTAGCTGACGCTCGGTCCCTCAGTCTAGCCGTCGACGGCGCGCCGGCTCGGCTGCCTGCGCATGCCCTTCGGCACAAGCGAAAGGAGGAATGCAACACTCCAGTAGACATAGCTAGACGGCAGGCTCCGAAATCTCAAGCAAAGGCAGACTTTCGCGGAACACTATCTGCATAACAACGTGAGGGTTCGAGCTAGTTGGTACTCCATAGTGCAAATTTAAAGCGCAACAAATTTAGACAAAAGACGAATGACACAAGGACAAGCGCTTGACAAGGACAAGGACATGTGCATAGTCTTTCGCTCGAGATAGGTAGCTTTAAGTGTTAAACCTGCGCCATTCTATATAATAAGTATCAACTGTTTTCATGTCTTTGTGACGCAATGTCAGATAGCTTCGGGGCGTTCAGCTAAGCGCCAAATCACTCGGCGTTTCGTCGGATCTTTACGTGCACACGTCGGCGATCGTTTCCTTAAAAGAACGTGACGAAATCACTAAAGATTCACGGGGTCGAGAGTAGCCACCTTAAGTCAAAAGCAGTCCCTGCAGGGAAGCGTCCACGTGTTTGTCGTCGCACAGGTGAGCTCTTATGAACCACAGAGGGGCCTGCCAACATTGTGCAGCCTAAAACGAGATTTACAGCATTGCAGTCACGACTCCGGTTGCATAGAAGCGGTCGCAGACGACTTGTTTTGCTTTAGGCCGACGGACGTTAAAATGCTTTCCATTTGTTTGCTTTACCAAATTCGGTAACAGTTAACTCTGATTCGCGAGCAACAAAGCAAGGGTGCCGGAAGGATGCCGAAGATACACCGCCGTGCAGTCTCACGGCGCTGGCTTATTATTAAAAAAAAAATGCCCGAATTGTCGCTTTTCGGTTGTCGAGCGGAGGCCCATGTCGCTTCTTCAATTGCTCTGGTCGCACAAAACTTGCTTCGGAAAGGACGCACAGCCACACTTCTGCACAGACCTATTCACTTCTGTTCGCTCTCAAATAGGGGGTACACCTTGCGACGAGAGAAAAGACAAAGAGAGCAAAACTGCTGTCTTCTGCTCATAACGCGCAGAAACAAAAGCAATGCCCTCATTTTCTCTCGGGAGCTCACTGCAGTGCGCAAACTCACGCTATTCTTCTGCTTTAACACGATTTTAGAATTTAATGGATCCCCCCTTTCAACATCGGTCGGACACTATGCTTTTTTTGTTGTTTATTTTACAGAGCCCCATTATACCTTATCATGGAATTTTTAACTGGCCCGTATATAGTACTCGGCTTTGTTGCGAAATAAAGCAGAAACAGACTCGTAACTGGAAAGTCGCGCCGTCTTTTAGTCGAGTTTTGCGCAAAGGCTTCGAAATAAAGGGGTGATTCGCGAGAAGTGGGAGAAAACGCACCCATAGGCTCCCTTTTGTACACGAGTTTCTCTAGTAGATTAGGAGACGGCTGCTGCGCCTGAGGATCGCTTCATTGAAATACGGCCGGATTAGGCTGCGAACGCGTTTGTTACCGGCGCCGCACACGGAACAATGCATTTTTACGGACAATTTCTTTTTGACCGTAATGAAAGCGCGCAACGACTGCGTTTCGGCGACGAACACTGTGCAAGAGCTCAGCACCGTAAGACCTTCTTTGGTTATGAAAGACCCTCCGGGAATAATTTACCTATAATAGTCGTATAATCCACAGCTGTATCGTCGAAGCGATTTGACAAAGCTTTTCGAAATCTGAGATTAGAATAACGTGACGTCAGGAAATCGCATCACGAGGGGCCCGTGTCGCTAAGCTGAACGCACCGTGTATATAATGCGCCATTATGCAAGGCGCGCCAACCGGATTGACTTTTAAGCACTCAGTGTTAGGAACGCATTGTGTTCCGTGGAACAGTATAGGGCTTTCGAAACTGGCACCTCGCGTCGATGCGTTTGTACGCTTTTACAGCTCGCTTCATGCTTGTGCTGGAAAATCGCTGCCACACCTAATAAAACAGCTGATGTACCCTTATCGCGACTGTGCACCCACCGGACATTGGGCGGTAGTTTCTCTGGTCGATGAACTGTTACTCCATCTGGTCGCACAAGGGTCGATTTAATTTTAATGCGAGAGCTTTACTTGGATCACTGTGCGAAAGCCCCGGCCATCATGAAAAGCCGTGCCTATGGCAAAAAAAAATTGCACACAATGTATTCTCATTGGTGGCAACGCACTTCAGTAGCAAGTGGCTCAGAAATAAAAACCCAAGGCAGAGGAACGCCCGCTGCTAGGCAACGCCTGGGTGTGCGCAAAGCCGCGTAAAAAGGCGGAGAAATGACGGTGGCGGCGGCTCTTCCGCTGCACCGGATCTCTGATGACGCAGTATACGAGACCGTCGTAAAATGCTGCGAAACGTTTGCACCGACGAGCTGCAGCGACGACATAACTTGGGCGGCACACACGCAGTGACATGTGACGTCATACGAATTTGTTAGGTGGTCCCGTGGGTTTTTCGCTTGTTTTATTTATTACCCTTTCACTAAAGTATGTGTGAATAAGGCTGCATGTTACACGCTTGCAGACAGTGTTTGGTGTGCCTCAAGTGTTAAACAGCGGCACCATGTCCGGTCATATTTCAAAAAAGAGCTAGCGAGATGAAACAGAGTCATTTATCCTTGCGCGCCTAACCTGTCTTTTTTAATGCATCCATCAAAATGAGCACCATGTGATGGTGGCTTGCGCCTGGGCCGCCTGTGCCACCTGGCCGGCTTTCTTTTTTCTATACCTCACTGAAAGCGTCGATGTCCGAGCAAAGCGCACTGCAGGAAAGTCAACTTTGCACAATGGATTTCCCAAAATGATGATGATGATCAGCGAAGGAACATCAAGCGCCTCAAGAAAAAAAAAACACTTTCCGTGGTCGAAATCGAACCTGCGTCGCTCGCGTTATGAAGCCGACGTCTATCCGATGGAGCCATTCCGACACGGTCGAAGCAGTTTAAGTTTACGACTTCGATTTTGATTCGCGTTCTATGAGAGAAAGCTTCGCATTTTAATCATGTTTATCTTTAGAAAAGGGCTTTGTTTTTTTTTTTGTTTTGTTTTTTTGTGTGGTTATAAGTTCTTATCAGTGGCTTTGCTAACCAGTGCTTCCGACAAAGCATGGTGAAACGTTAGTTAACCACGTACTGGTTCCGCCTGCTTAGTGCAAAAATCAAGAAAAAAGTGGTAAAAGCAACCAAGCAACTTCGCTTTGTTTATCACCCGCTCTTCTCCAATTCGTCATAGGTCGCCGCGACCCAGCGCGTGCACGGACGCTGGCTGTTTGGAGGCAATGCGGGAGTTTCTGTCGTGATGTGGGTGAAAATCTCTTCGTTGTGGTCTCATTTACGCACGAGCTGTCAACCGTGGTAACCTTTTCGGTCTGTCGAGGCATTTTGAGTAACATATTTTACATTAATTTAGATATTATTAAACTCAAAGCTCAAACTGGAGTTTTGCGCACCGAAGCTACAACTTAGCTACACTCTAAGAAGTCCCCGTACGTTGTCTTTACCCCAGCGCTCCAGAATGACCACTTGAAGTGACCGAGTGCGCAAGTTATGCGAATCGCTAAAGAAGTGCATGTGTGCAGGGACAACACGCCATAGAGTTTCTTACAGTATACACTAGAGAGGAATCTGGCGCTAGCGTCTATGCGGCTCACATCAAGGTCGTCTGTGTCGTCATGGACCGCCATTATACATCTCGCTCGCCTTAGTTTCATCATTGGCTTGGATTGAAACGTTTTAGTGACCGCAAATTTAAACAAAGTGCCACAAAAACGAGAACAATAGTGTTCAATTATGTAAGTGGAAAATAAAAACAGGCTGTTTTAAAACTAACAAAAAAAGAAGTAAAGCGTATTTTTGCCTGAACGGTTGTGCCTGCTATTCCGCAGGCCAATTAGTTACGAACAATGTTATTATTTGGGGGGTTACTCATTAGTGACTGTGATTTTATTAATTTTACCATTATTTCAAAAAATAAGTTGTTTGAAGAGTTTCGAAAGTTTTTTGAGCGTGCCTATGAAAACGTTGCCTTCGTGCTGAACCGGTGCACCGCGACCGCCAGCTAGTTTGAGAAGAAAAATGAAAACGTGGCGTTAAACAGTCGTGGACGATGACAAGATAGGACGCATACAAGCGCCCGTATCTGCCGTATCTTGTCTTCGTCGAAGTATGTTTTGTTTGTTCTTTTCGTCGGCTGCAAATTTCGCGGCGGCATATTACCCGCTCAGTCATTCTTTGTAGTGCCTTTTTGAAAATCTTGTTAATGTCGCACATTTCATATGTACCCCCCTTACTCAATGCCCTGTCAGGGGCCTGTAAGGTACTTTAAATAAATAAATAAATAAATAAATAAATAAATAAATAAATACGTCCTTCGACGGCGGCATGAGCAACGTCAGGTGCGATCACGCATTGCCTGCTGTTTCTCTGAACACGGCTACCACAGAAACGGGAGGATTTCGGCTTCCTTGTAGCTCGTAAACGTGTGAATGCATAGTGAAGAAAGCAAATCCCAAAAACCGCTTAAGAATCCAGTTGTCATGCCAAGCCCAAGACAAAAAGGATGTATTCCCATGAACCCCCATGACGACATGGCTTACGAGGCGCAGTTTCCTCTCTAGTATACTTACTAAGAAACTCTATGCAACACGCAAGGAGTGAATGGCGTTTTGCGTTGCACAATTATTGTACCTGCGCAGATGCCCTTTTTCACTCAAATTGAATCCAAATTGAAAAAGTTGAAAAGAGTGTTGTAGGGCCCCTCCCAAAGGTCTCCGCGGCCGGGGTCAACCCTCGGGCTAAGCAGTACAACAGCTTAGCCACTAAGCAGCCGCGGCGTAGCTTTTTAAACTGCACAGTTAAAACACATACGAATTTTCCGGGCACCGGTCACGTTATATGGCTCAAATACTGAGAACTAGCGGAGGCTTCTTTATGATAGGATTTCCAATTTTGATTGGTATGTAACTAATGTGTTTATAAGGACCTCAGCTGGCTGGGTATTATGCTCGTTATAATTTTAAACAAACGTTAAAGCATGACGTCACACAAATTCGGTGGCGTGGCCGTCAGCATGGATGGCCGCTAGGCATAGGCGGGAGTGGTTGCTATGCGAGAGATGAATTTGGAGCTTCTTTTGTAATTAGCGCGCTTTTGACCGATTCTGACAAATTATTGGTGAGGAGCGCAGAGTTTAATGAGCATGAAACAATCTGTTTGCTGAAGAACTTGTATACTGGCGACATGAACGGGACACATAAGTTGTAGCAGCGGAATACACCGGCAGCCTACCATGTTTTTTTGGCCGCAGGCGTTGCTCCCCAGGGGGGGTATATCGAGCGGAAGAAAGTCTAACAGGAAAAGCTCCGTAACACACGTGCGTACGTACGTGTGCTAAGTACTTACGCACCTGATTTTCCGTTTGAAGGCAAACATGCATTCCGTTTTTAATAAAACCGGTGGCCAATTACAGGACGTGTTTTGCCATTTTCAGCGCAGTTTCGGGGGTCTTTCGTTCGCGCCGTGCGAAACGTTTGACAGTACGGATAAACGTATCGCCACAGCTCCTGTGGTGACCTCCCAATTTATTAGTTATTGGCTTCCAGAAATGTTATTCCTAACTCTCGGCACAGTTTTGCGCGCATTTGACACTGGTTAACATATTGCACGGTATACACAAAGTCCATTGCAACACGAGAGGAACAACGTGCTTTGAATGGCATGAACGACTTGAAAAAAGTAATTTAACCAAAGAGTGACAATATGTGAATCTGGATGGTGTTCATCGGGCGAAAAGGGACCGTGTTTGTCTAGTCAACACTTGATTGGTGCTGCAGCCCGTGGAGGACGGGTACAGGACTTTCGAACCCTCGAAAACAGGTTACCCGCGTCCTGGGCAATGACACGGTGCAGCTCCGCGTCGCTTGAGCCGGCCGCTGCTTTCCTTCGCCGTGCGTTTTCGAGGTCATGGATCCAGCAGTTCCTCGATTTCTGCATGGAACGGGCCATCGTGGGCCTGGGATTTAAAGCGCGTGAACATGCTGGCGCGGGCGCCACCTGATTGGCCGGCTCCTCTGTGCTGGGCCGTGCCTCTGAACCATCTTTCCTACGCCCAGTACCCAAGCGCTATTCGGAATTTCGCGCCTCTTCCCAACCAGGCACTCCATCTTTTGCTGGAAGCACACGTCACTCCGCCTGCGATGCGTGAGAAGAGGGTTTTCAGCGACGCACTCTGATACAGAGCAATCCCCCCGCATTGTCCCGTTGGCAACAGCGATGTAAAAAAATAGAGTTAAGTGTTTGAAAGCACGAAAAAATGGTTCAAAAGGGAGAGAACGCTGTCGCTCAACGCTGACGCTCCTGGCGGGGCTAGCGCCGCATGTGATGTACTCGTATCCGCACCGCCAAACTGCTACGGCTCCAGAGCCGTCGTGTGAGGTGGATCGTGCGCCCATGCGCAAGCATTGATTGATCTAGTGAGGCCGGTCTTCCGGCACTTTTCTCATCGCTTAAGCTCGCCCAAAACTTTTAAAAACGGCTAACATGGACTGCTAAAAATTGTTTTCGATTGTGTTCGCGTCCGCACTGCGTAGTATGTGAATGCCTCGTAAAAAACCCGTATGCAATAGTATTTTATATACAAGAGTGGCTCGGTGTCTACACTTTTTCCCGCATCCCTTTAGCGCTGGCGCTGGCGATGCTTTCCTTTTTAAAGACTATAGTCTTTCTTGGTCTGCTTAAATCCGAAAATTTTCGTCTGTCTGTCTGTCTGTCTGTCTGTCTGTCTGTCTGTCTGTCTGTCTGTCCGTCCGTCCGTCCGTCCGTCCGTCCGTCCGTCCGTCCGTCCGTCCGTCCCTAGATTCAGCCTTCCGGCCAAAAACTTTATTCAAACGTTATTCCTTTTTATTCCTTTTTTCCTTCATTCCTTTTTAAAGACTATAGTCTTTCTTGGTCTGCTTAAATCCGAAAATTTTGGTCTGTCTGTCTGTGTGTCTGTCTGTCTGTCCGTCCGTCCGTCCGTCCGTCCGTCCGTCCGTCCGTCCCTAGATTCAGCCTTCCGACCAAGGAAAAAACATTCAAACGTACCATTAAGCGCCGAGGATGTGTCGGGAGAAGTTCATAGCACAACTTTTCCGAACCACTAACTCTACAAACACACTTCATACTTGTCAACGTTGTTGTGCATCAATACATAACACAACGTCAATGCGTAAGTGGTATTTTGAGTGTTCTTTTAAATAAATGTATATGGCTATTGGATTTCTGCCATAGCAAATAAAAATACGCGTTCAAAGTAATATTTTACCCAGAAATAAAAAGAGAGTATGCAACGAGTTTGGAACACGTGGCGGCGTTTCAAGTTCAGCAGTGACAAAAGGTTCCAATAGATGGCGCGCCAGCAGTAGAACGCGCAAAAATTCATGTGACTTTAGCAAATCTTCTCAGTGCTTATCATGGGAGGAACGAAACGGGGGGAGAAGAGCGTGGCAGATGGGCGGGGCGGGGGGGGGGGGGGGGGGGGGGAGAGAAGACGGGCATTTCAGTGGCAGGAGCGGGAGAAGACTACCGTCTTTTAGTTGTTGTATCTGTTTATTTTAGGGGTGTGCGAATATCAAATTTTTCGAATACGAATCGAATACGAATATCTAGAATCGAATATCGAATCGAATATTGAATAATTAAGGGGGGATGTGGCTTTCGAAATCAACCTTTTGATTTCTTTGTGAATTTTTATGAAATTAGCACAGCAAGTTGAACTGCTTTTGTGATAACACCATAAAAATTTCAGCGATACTTTGAAAACTTTTTATTTATAAGATTTTCTTTCTGTCCACCTTGTACCGAGCTTGAGCTGCCTATAAAACATGATAGAAAACTTGTTCAAAGTACTTTGCATTCCCCAAATGAATGGACGAGGTCGTGACAGTCTTAGATTTTTGTTATTAGAACACAATGTTTTTAGTTTTCAGGTTTTTAGAGGTGTATGTACAACAGGCATTTAGACAACGAATGACTATTTGAATAAAACATTCACAAAAAGTAAACCTGAAAAACCAAGAGTGTCACAGCCTGAACTGTTCATCAAGGAATGTAACGCAAAAAACGGAATCAAAAATAGACCTACACGTCACGAAGAAATCACTAAAACAAGAGACGAAGGTGGCAAAAAAAACTGTTATGAGAAAACGGATTCCGAAGTTGAAAAATAGATTTCGTTCATCAAGAGTCGCTAGAGTTGTAGCCTTTCATGTTTTTTTTTTTTTTTTTTTGAACACGGGGCTTCTGGAATGCTTTGCCTTGAAATTGGAGTGCCTTTTGCAGCCTTTTTCTTTCCATGAAACATCAATTTCAGCTTCTCTGAGTAAAGTACACAGCCCAGTTTGCGGACCGAGGGGAGGAGATGGCTTTCAATGCAAAGTAGGTTAGCTGGTTGCTTGTATTGCACTGCAAAACCTCCCTCTGCAGTGATCATGGCAACAAATTAAACACTTTTTCTAACTTATATTTTAAAATTGAGCTTTGACTACTTTTATGCTTTATATCCATGCCTGGAGCAGCAGCTTACGTGCAGGCGTTCATTGTCAAAAGTTTACGTACCAAAAGGGTAAAAATGATCTACTTTGAAGCTTGGTATAATATTCTGCATAACTCCAACTTCAATACATGGACATTTTTTGGTACTCTTAAAATTCAGGGCATCCAATGTGCACTAAACTATAGATCTGTATGCATTGATATCAAATATTTTTATAAAAAATCAATTTGTTAAATTCAACGGCTGTATGGTACATTTTTAACGCTGTAAACACGTTGTTATTCGTAACTCAGACCTATTTGCATGATTACTTGAAGTGCACGGGAAACGTTGCGCAAGAAAGCGATATGGCTCACCCGCATCGCGGCGCTCGTATACCGCAACATGTCATACTTTGTTTACCCCTGACATGGCCCGTCAGGTCGCTGTTAATAATAAATCTAAAGTCACAGGCATTAATTGCAACTACTGGCGTTCAATCGTACCAGGTTGCGTAGTCAGGCGATGCTACAACGCGCAGCAGCTACGTCGCGCGCGCCGAAGCTTTTGACGCGTCGCCCGTTTCTTTCGCAAGGCTAGCAAGCATACTGCCAAGCTTAGCAATAACTAAGCGTGTAAGCATCACAAATAAGGCGAAAAGTTCACTGCGCGAACCGCTATCACAAGCGCGCACACCGCTTTTCCCCCTCCAGGGTAAAGTCACGCGCACCACGAACAGCGTTCGGCGACCGATCCGCCTTTCGAGCCACGCAACTTCCCGTAATATGGCTTGTGATCTGAGGCGTTCCCATCGCGATAATGTCTTTGTTGAATACCACAGCAGATAAAATGATTGAACAGAAACTTGGCCGAGCGAAGCGGTGCAAATGAACTCAGAAAAGCGTATTACACAGTTCAGGTGGCCACCATCTTGAAATGCAGCAGCGACGCCCAATCAGGAGGGCCGTTTCAACGCGCGCCGACAGAAAGGCCAACCGCGCTTCAGCATCTATATCTCACTTTGTTTGTGCGCCTTTCTTTTTCTGCCATTCGTGCGTTCGTGGATGAACGAAGATAAGAGAGACGGTAAGGACCGGAAAGAGGATCGCTCGGCCGATCCAATGGTACCAAAATGGCCGTGATTGGTGGCACTGTTGCGGAGATACAGCGCTCCGAAAATTGCCGTTTTTTCGCCTATTTGCGCTGACATTTTGTCACTGCCCATTTGCGCTGTCATTGTGCCACTTTGCGACGGTTTTCGGCGGAAAACTTTGCAAAAGAGCGTCAAGATAGAAAACATAGAAGCCGAAAATGTGGCTTTCAAAAAAAAAAAAAAAACGATGTGTGGTCCTTTTACTGAAGTTGAAAGACGCGTCCCCCCTTAAACTATCAACCCAAATATTCGATAATAGCCAATTTTTCGAACCCGTTCGAATATTCGAAACATTTCGAATACATAGTTTTCGAAGCGAATACGAATATATCACATTTATATTCGAGTAATATTCGAAATTTTCGAATATTCGCACATCCCCAGTTTATTTCAAGACAATTCATTACAAACTGTCTTGGGTGGCATGGCTAAAGGCTAAAGATATTATGCTTGAACCTGCGCCCCGTTACAACCAAGGAAGCAACGGGATCACAAGGAACAATGTTCAGAAATTGGTCTGCACAAACTAGACAGAGAAAGAAAAAAAAAAAACGACTTACACGCGTTCGCCAAAATAAATTTAAAGAAGTGTACACTGGCGTATAATCGTACCACTAGAGAATAATAAACACAAATCTGATTGCACAACCAGCAAAACAAAGAAACAAAAAATCTCATATTGCACCCTTAGAAATCATTCATGTACTGGAAGGTGACAAAAATAACGGCGTCAACAACTGCTGTCACCGGTAATTGTTATTTGCATCACCAACTTTTCGTTCATCGTTTTATTTACTTTCTTAAAGCTACGGCATTGAATGAGATCTAGGATATTAGGGTATTGATTGCGGAGGTGAGGGATGTGACCTCTGGTCACCATACCCTGTTCGAGAACGGCCTTTTTCTTGATCATATTCTGAGTTCCTATGGCCCACCGTGACCATGGTAGCCCATATTTGCAACGAAGTGCGACATTTGCATTTACACCCACCGCGGTGGTTCAGTGGCTAAGGCGTTGTGCTGCTGAACCCAAGGACGCGGGTTCGATTCCCGGCTGCAGCGGCCGTTTTTCTGATGGAGGCGAAAAGCGAAAACGCGTGTGTGAACGATATTTCCATGCACTTTAAAGATCCCCAGGTGGTCAAAATTAATTCGGAGCCATTCACTACAGTGGTCCTCATCATCAGTGTATTTCGGCGCGTCGAACCTCATAATCAAATGAAATCAAGTCCTTTGCATTTGCAACGACGACATTTGCAACGAAGTGAGCAGATACGCGGTCAAACTTTTTTTAACCATTTGTGGCAGTGACAGTACAGTGCCCGTAACATGGAGCTGACATAAACTGGACCTGTAGCTAGCCCAATCTACGCTGGATTTTTTCTTGCTTGGTGAAGGAAGGGGGGGGGGGGGGGAAGGGGGGTATTTTCACCCTGTAATAGTTATTCTGACACCTCTTGTCACAGGTTGCCTCACGAGTAATGTCGTGTGGGGGTGCTGCATGGTGTTTCGCTTCGAGCAGTATAGAAAAAGCAGATTATATGGTCGAAGTAAAATTGATCCAATGAAATTTCGGGAAATGAAGCGTATACAGTACAACAATTTTATTTAGCCACCCGCAATCGCAGCTTGTTTCTGGCGCGGGATTAAACACCACCTGCGCAGTGCGAACTACAGCTGCGAAGAACCTTTGCGCAGTGGCGCTTGCTGTGCTGCGGGTGCACGCCAGACAGTTGTTGACCCCCAAGAGGAAGGAAAGAAAGACGCCGGGCAGTTTGCCTTTCCTTGTCCTGGCGGCTTTTAGCAACGAGCGCCTATTTGCGCCGTCCGACTGCTAAGCGAACGTCTTAGGGCAAAACTCGTTCTTTATCTCATGTTCGCTATATAGAGAGGCCGGCATGCATGCAGAGCACCGTAAAAAAAGCAGCAGTGGTTGCGCGCCATGCATACATTCTGTTTTCTTGGAGACATTCCCCGAGACCACTTTCGCCAAAATGGCTCTCTATTAACCTGAAATCTCGGGTGAAGTTTCATCGATTTGTTTTTTTTTTCTTTTTGCCGTGCGGTGGAGTTGGTTAAGTTACAAGACGGTTAAATACCATTGTTATTACCACAAAGCTCCTAAATACCAACTGCACTCAAAATTTCGACCTCTTCAAAGCCTTTTCCCGTGTAGTCTGCCGAAAAAGACATCAAGATACAAAATATGACAGCTGAAATACGCGTTCTCACGGCGCAAACGACCATCAAAAATCGGCGATTTTGAAACCGCGATTTAAACGAGCGCGTCCATTACGGCCAGCATGGAGGAGAGAAAGCTTAGGAGAAGCCCTGGTGGCTACCGGCGCATTGGGAGAAGTGTGAGGGAAGTCACGTGGTTTTTTCATGCTCATCGGATGTCACTGGAAATCGAGTCCTAGCAAAGGCACCGAAGTCCGGCCCACCTAGGCCCTACGTCACTGCGCGGACTATACTCGAGCTCCATTCGACTCAGACGCGATTCCCTGCAACGCCTGCACCGTTGCACGGTGCGCTGCACCAAAGCGCTCGATTCGCCGCTGCAGGAATGGTGCTGTGCACCGCGTCGCTCGATTGCTCATGGTGCTGCAGCGGTGCCGCCGCGGTGCAGAGAACCGCTGCACCTGCTACGGAGGAGGTGCAGCGATTCGGTGCCGTGAGCGTTGGGGCGTTGCCGGTTGGCAGGCGGCTACCGGCAGTTGCGGCGACCGCGTGAAAATGTCCGTCGAGCTCAAAGATACGTGGGACAAACTTAGCGTCGCCGCTGATGCGTACGACGCAACCCAGATGGCCGTAAACATCCAGTTGTAGAGGATGACAGGCGAGGATGATTAGCAGACGACTATGCCTGCACCTCGCTCGGTTGTAAACACGCAGGGGCGCTACTGACGGTGCAACCGTGATGCACGGCACCGCGGAACCACGCTGCTGCGCTGCACCGGCACCACAGAACTTCCTCTGCAACGTTGCCGTGCACCCCTTCTGAATCGAATGGAGCTTCGGTTACAACTCAAGAACGGCAGCACCTCATGTAGTGTATCACTCCGCCAAAGCGCCGGACCCATGACGTCAGTGCGCGCGTGTTTTGAAAGGGGTTTGCTATGAATGCTTGATCGTCTGCCTTGTCTCACGCAGTTCGTTTGTCGTCACTGGAGTCGTTTATAAGCATATTAAGTCCAAAAAATCACGGGAACGGCTCACGCCATGTTCAAAATATTCCCAGTAACGCCCTACTTGCGCCGCGCGGAGAAACATCCGGCTATGGTGATAAGGCACAGCAGCAACTTCCGGTGCCGTTTTTACGTTGTCACCGAGTATAGCCGGAAGCCAATGGTCGGCAGGCGGAGACGAAGCAGACGACGGGGGAGCGAGCGAAGGCGGAGGAGGTGGCGCGTTCGCGCGAAATACAAGCAAAAGCTTAACCCCGTTAAGTAGCGATGGAAAAGGCGGAAAGGACAATTGTGGCCCGCTGTATTTGCGTACAGTGATAACAGCGCGGATGTGGAAATATATACTTTTTAAGGGGGGTAGGGGTAAAATATTCTTGCTGGGATAGATACTCGTTCTTTATTTCAGTCACTATAATAATGTTTGAACATCGTCTCAGAAGTATCCTGCCTTTTTCTGGCTCCTGTCAAATGTTTACTGCCGTTCAAATACTTGATATACTTGAACCCGTCGTCCAACCTCCAGATTGTAGAATTTAAAACCCTTTTAGTGAGAGCCGCATATTATATCTTAAATAATATTGATAAATAATGATGTTGATAAGTTCATCCCACCTCTCTTCATTACACATATTTATTCTATTTGCCAAGCCAACATCAATGAAATAGCATAACGATTTATGCATTTCGACTTTTTATGCACTTTTTTATGTTTAATCTATTTTTCAGCAATCATCGAATTCCATCTACAGCTCTTTCCACTGCAATAATTAATGTCAGTTATAAAATATCAATAATTAATATTATTTAGCTATTTAATGGCTACTGGTATTGTTCATCAAATGCTTAAAAGTTCCATACGCATCTGTGGTTCTTACCGCTTTTCCGATTTGGGAAACAGCTTTGTATGACTGTTACGCATCAATGACTCTAAGACAATCCTGTGCTTCCGCTTGCATTGTGTGCTCGAGCGCATTGTGGTGAAACTGAACTACCAAATTGTCTTAGAGAGAGAGAGAGAATAAACATTTAATAAAGTCATTTAATAGAGTAAACGGTGGTGGTTGAGCCGTCACTCGGCGGGGTGGGTTCGCCTCAGTCCAGGTACCCTTGTGCCTTGGCTGCAGCCCTGGCACGGGTGACCAGAAAGATCTGGTCATCGTGACGGGAGCTGGTCAGCAGGCCCTCCCACTGCTCTGGGGAAGGTCTGGGATTGGGGGTAAGCGATGAAATGTTTTAACAGGCCCACAACATGTGATAGGTAGTATTCAGAGAGGGGCAGAATTGACAGGTGAGGGTGTATTGGGTAGGGGAGATAGTGTTGAGGATGCGTGCGTTGTAATAGGTGTTTGTTTGTAATCGACGCCAGATGACTGCTTCCTCCTTCGTTAGTTGAGGGTGAGGTTGAGGCAAAGTGAGGCGAAGGTTGCGATAATGGTGCAGGATGTCATGGTAGCCTGATGGAACGGCTCATGCTACCCGTATTTGTTCCTCGCCTCTCTTTCCAGTGATACCTTCTTTCTTTTTATATTCTCCGAAACTTCGGTAGCACAAGATGGGCAGCCGTACCTCTAACTAAAATAATTTGTATATTTATGAATTGGCAATAATAAAAGAATCGTTTTCCTGGGTACGGCTTGTGCAAACAGGCATTGGAAGGGATTCCGGCCCCCATTGCTGTGCAGTGTTTAGGTGCATGGTCAGTCGCCCATGCACATAACGTCATTAGCAAAATTTTGATTGCTGCCTTGTCCTATTAACTTAGCCATGACTCGCAAGTATTACGAATTTGTAGGATACCTGCCAAGCCACTTTACAGGGGCGAAGCACCTTAGGGGCTCGGGCTGTCGGCGTCCCCTGTCGTCGTCTCACGAGGTCACGGTAAATGAAGTTGTCAAACGATGGTCAAAACACAAGTGTACAGTGGATAAAACAAGTTCAAAATAAACTAACATCATTTAAACTTATTTAAAATACAGTAATAATTAGGATCAAATAGCATTAATCACAGGAATATTTTTAAAGCTCTGTCTCAAAATTGATTTTAAACGCTAGGTTTTCTCCTATAAAGCGCACGTCTTAGCATGCTGCGGAGTGTGACACGAAGGAAACTTACAGCCAGTCTGTCTCATTTAATTGCTTAAATCTTTCGTTGCGCGCCTATTCAAAATCGTTCAATTTCAATGATGACTTGGCAGCCCCTCTTCATAAGGTTCCACGCGTTTCTAAAACAGGTACGGCTATTTCGGGTTATTTCAGAAAATGCCCTTTCAAAATCTGTGTCGTTTTTATTTTTGCAACAAAAACGTGATTTCTGACACGAATTCGCATCCCCTGAGTGTTGAAATAGGGCATAGTCGCCGCACGCCACTGCTTCAAAAGAAGAAGGCGTATTGCTCATAATTACTCTGCATCAGTGTTTGGCTTTTGTTATTAAAGCACCAATGGTAAATGAGAAGGTGATTTTCAATCGTCAGATTTACTGAAATTGGCTGAAAATATCAAGCAATGCCTATTTGCAAAGTAGTTTTATGATTTTAGGCTGTTCAATTGCCTTTGCGCACGTTGTTCTAGGTCGTGTTGTAGTTTTACTTACAACAGGACCATTTGCAAACATTTTACAACATTTTTGGTTTCGTTTCTGCATCGCGAAATTCATAGTTACCCAACTTCACGCCGATCTGCTAGGCGCTTTCATCGCCCGCTACTGATCCTCAAAAAACGAAGTTGCTCATAATTTTACGCTACCCTCACCTGATTTCTGAGGTAAGAACTGTAGATGCAAGTCAAAAGATAACACCCAGTCGTCTGATATCAGTTCGGACAAGGAGAACGATCAAACTGGCCTTGCACACCACCACCTGTTCACCGCCCAGTTTCGTTTCCATACGAGGGTATCTCCGGAGCTGTAGTGTTGCTTCTTAGTAGAACTGTCTATTCTGACAGTCTCCAACAGGTTTGGTATTGTTTCTTTTCGAAAATGTTAGGTTGCGTTACAATGTAGGAGGTGCGTAGTGCTGAGCTCTTTTCGTCGCACGAAAGCTGCTCTCTGAAAGCTTGCTGGGCACGATTCCAGCGCATCGAACCTTATTCTTGCAGGCAGAGCTAAAACAGCGAGTCATAAGGCTATAATAAACCGCATGCTTATGTTTTGAGAGATAACTAACAGTGAACGTCAACAAGCATCAACCACCGAGTTTCGTTTTCAGCTCCACGCAAATTTCTCTGCATCGTGTGCTTGTCCCGAACATTGCGCTGGCCGTAAATACAAAGTCAGTCATCGACAAGGTGTTTTGACGTCACGTGGGGACAAATTGAAGCCTCTGATAATGTCAAAGCACCAAATTTCTTCCGGAGAACCACCCAAAATTTCGCATTTTGAAATGGAGATTGGGCTTCGCTGCATGGCGCGGGTGCCACGCGTGCTAACATTTTTTTGTTATTTCTGGCAAACTGTTCCGCGCAAGTCGACATTTTTTCTAGGATGTGTTTTTGAACTGTTTGCCTACAAAATTTACATTCTAATTTCTTTTTACTCTGGGTGGTTTGTTATACGCAACTTGTTTTTGAAAATTTCTGCGACAACTGGACAAAAATTTCGATTTTGAATTGTTTTTTCGCAATCATTATGATTGAAAACATTTTAAACACTGTTGTTGTTGGGAAGAGCGCTAAATCATTTGCACTTTATGTTGACGCAATATGTGGCTAACCAATGTGTTTAGCACAAAAAAGTTTTCTTAGACCTCTGAAAATCTGTCAATTTACCGCGGTAACGAAGAGTTAAACCCGGTTCAACGCAAGAGGGGGCGCCACCGCCTCAGCAAACGTGCCACTGCTCCTACCACCGGCGCTTCTCCGGCACCCAATCAGCACGCGCCGTCTGGCCGAAAAGAGACTTGCAATCTTTGAATACACTTACACACTGCATGCTTCGACCGTCCCCGGGTTTCACGTTAGTGGAGGTGGCCCGGGATTTTTTTTTCTATCCGCGCGATAAATTCGCAGTCAGTAAATCCACCATATTAAAATAGCAATGAAACATTCACCAGTAGAGCGGGAATCGAACTCAGGCGTTCTGCTTGTTAGAATGACACGCTGCCAAACATCACTATAAACATTATTTTTGCAAAGGTAACCTTATTTACAGAAATACTCTGAACAAAATTGGCTAACTCAAGCACATACCGACGTACACACGAGAGCATATAAACGTAAATATGCGCTCATTATCGCCGTTATGAGCGTTATAACCTCCTTCAGGGACCGTGCAATGGCAATTTAATTGGTTTATATGTCTTGCTTTAAAGCATTCAAAAAAGGTTCGTCAAGAAGATAAACACCC
This sequence comes from Haemaphysalis longicornis, assembly GCF_048455015.1. Lineage (NCBI taxonomy): Eukaryota > Metazoa > Arthropoda > Arachnida > Ixodida > Ixodidae > Haemaphysalis > Haemaphysalis longicornis. The sequence continues at coordinate 329,291,969 of NW_027526203.1, forward strand.
CTATTTTTCTCGGCTGTAGCAGATAGGCTGATTCGAGTCTTACCATGAGATACTCTCGGCAGAAAACAGGTGGGGCGGCTTCCTGTGAACCTGACTATGCGGCGTTTGAAAGCACGCGTGTACTGAGTAGTGGAGCTTTTACAATGTTTGAGTTGCAATGCAGCAGAATGTGAATTCCACGTGTTTACCTCGAACTTTAATTTTCTCTACGAGCCCTCACCTTCCGCACGGGAATTCCGGTTACAAATGCAAGCGTCCAGGAGTCCCGTGGCGCTGCGGAAACGCCTTTCAAGCCGGTGTATCCGCTCAGAACCTAGTAAAAATCAAGGAACCCTCTTTCCGACCAAGAATGCAGGCACAAAAAAATTGTAGACACCACCGAGTGGGAATTTTCAGATGGACTTTCTCTTGTGCGGCGCACATATCGCAGATATTATGAGCCTTATTTCAACTTTATATTCAGCACACAGTTGTGGTAGACTACAACAACTGCTGCAAAATTTCAATACCTTGCTTCTTCCCCTCTACCGGTAAGGTTAATAGGATATATTAAATACAAATTTTGGGGAGTTAGCGCACCGAAGCTACACCTGGGCGATGAGGCGCGCCGTAGTGAAGGGCTCCGGATTAATTTTGACCACGTGGGGATCTTTAACGTGCGCTGAAATCTCGAAAACACGGGCATTTTCGCTTTTCGCCTCCATCTGAAGAGCAACTGCCGCGGCCGGGATCGCACCCGCGTCCTTGGGCTCAGCAGCACAAGGCCTTAGCCACTGCACCACCGCGGCGGGTAACAAGATATTTTCTTCCCGCCTCTGAGCAATGCATATAAAGATGCGAACCCTGACCCTTTTTTTTTTTTTTTTTGCTAACGCAGGTGATCAAGATGCTGTTCGTCATCGTGGCCCTGTTCGCCTTCTGCTGGCTGCCTTACCAGCTCTACAATATTCTCCGGGAAGTGTTTCCCAAGATTGATAAGTAAGTGCGCCTTAACGGGCAATCAATGCCGCTGTCTGCTGCTTTAGCGCAATTCGTAGAGCCTTTCGTTGCAAGCAGCGCTCGGTTGCTGTATACGGGAAGCCATTTCAAGCTTAAATAAGCCTGCTTTCACGCATGTTTTTCTGATCGGCTTCTTTCCAAATTGCTCAATATAAACAACCGTTTTGAGGGACACTGTCGGACAATGCTCTAAAAACACGAGCGCCGGCCGCAAGCAGGCACGCAGGATGGTGGCATAAGCATCCGCGACTTTTCATTGTGCGTACGCTTCAGCAATACACTTAATGCGTTACGTGGTGTGTGTCGTTGGGAAGCTTCAGCGGTATTGGTGCTGTTATCTCCAATATCCAAATTGTGCGCCACAATGCGGGGCCGACGACCGATGTTATCAGTGGCCTCGATTCTAGCCACCATAGCCTCGGATTGAAGCTGGCTGCAGGTTTTTTTTCAAGCAGCCCGTTGAAATTAATACTGCTCGAAATAAATGGTGGTGTAGTTTATCTTGGTTGTTTTTTTTTTCCTACAAACTTTTCTCAAAATCCCCGCTCAGGTTGTCGTAAAAACGTGATAGCAGTTATATTGTTTCCGCGTTATGGACCGCGTCGCGAAGGTGCTACACTACGGACGAGTGGCGAGAAAAAAATCGGACTGGCTGTTTTCTAGACGTGCTGTCTTGGGCAGCCGCTTCCTTTCACAGCCAAAAGGCCACTCCCCGCTTCTTTCCTCTTCCCGTCGGGGGCTCCGACTGCCCACGTGATCACGGCAGCGAAGTTCCGAGAACTCAGCCGAATTTGTGCTTGCTGTGCCCGAATTCCAAGGCGCGCGCACATGGCCCTTCCCGAACGACCGGCACAGCGGGCGGCCGAAAGATACGCTCGCTTTTCTTCGGCGTTCTCTACCCGATGTCGCGCCGAGGCGAGTGAAGCAGGAAGGGACGCACGTTCGGAAGGCGCAGAGCACTCTCAACAACGCGAGAGTCCCGCATGCAACAACTGCGCCATTTTGCGGCCTGGCTATAGCGGTTATATTGGTCTCGTTATATGGGCATCCGACCTTCCGGGATTTGGTCCTATGCCCTTGCTCAAATTACTCCAGGGCCGGGTCCCTTTTCATTCTGATGGATCCCACTGCAGCGGACCGTGATGGGGGCACGTTTGATATGTCGCTGACCACTTTGTTTGTTGCGTTTGATTGGCCGGACTAGTGTTTTGTGTCAGCCGCTCAAACATTCGCTGGAAGGATCGTAGAAACAACAGTCGCCAAATCAGCCGTTGAACTTCGCTTAAAACCCCGAGTCAAATAGGGCGGTTGCACTGAGGAAAGGGAAAGTCTGCTCCACGCATAAAAAAATCAGACAGCTCATATTAGTTATAGAATTGAGAAACAAGGAGAAACACTATAAGGCACTCGATTGATTGTAGGGTTTAACGCGCCGACGCAACGCAGGCGATGAGGCACGCCGTAGTGGAGGGCTCCGGATTAATTTCGACCACCTGGGGATCTTTATCGTGCGCCCAAATCTCGTGCACACGGGCGTTTTTGATTTTCGCCTCCTTCAGAAAAGCGGCCGTCACGGCCGGGAATCGAACCCGCGACCTCGTGGTCAGCAGCACAAACTGTAAGGCACTCACGGGGTTCGCTGTCACTCCAATGTAGTACTCGCGAGGGAAATTCCTACAATGCAGCCAGCAAATTAGATTCGGTGAAGAACAGGGCCGTATGCGCAGTCATAAAAAAATGAAACGCGAACACGAAAATATGGACCGGAGCACAGAAACTGCGTTATTTCTTTCCTTGCAAGTGAAATTTTCGCGTGGCTTTACTCTAGAAACAAAGATTGAAAATGTGTCTCTCCAAATATACCGCTAGTGAACCATTTTTTTTTTTATCTCCACTATCCATATTCTTTGATTTTGCGTGTTCTCGTTCATATTTTCGTGTTCTCATTTCATTTGTCTATGACTATAGATATTATTCGGCTTCAAAATATGAAAATCAACGCAAATAATCGCGCTTGCATTGACTAATGGCACATCGCAGACCTACCTTCCGAGTCAAATAGTAGTCTATAGGCTTAGTCAATCGTCGAATTTGCATTTTTGGTCGCACGGATTGTTTAGTCTCTCGAGAGCATCATGCAGACGCCCAACCACCGGATTGTCTTAGAGTGTGTCTGGCACCCATCTCGTGTACAAAAAATCGAGCTAAATGTTCAATATGTAACGCTTTCTTTTATAGCCCGTTTCGTCAGTGCCTTGCAGCGCAGTGGAGCAAGACGTGAATGTTATCTTTGAGGGTGTTTTATGCCGAGAACGGCGTGGTGTTGTTAGTTTAGGCACAGCGCCCTGGGGAAACGCGCTTCCTCGGGAAGAGATGCCGGTATAATAAATTCGCTGTTTCTCGGTGCCAACTTGCGACCATTATAGGAGATAACGATCATGTGTGTGGTTTAGCTCAGCAGCCGTGCATATCATGCCGAGCGATGCCCAAATGCGCAGCGCGCACAACTGCCGACGTCAAGTGTGTTGTGGTTGAGCTCATGACAGTTTCATCTCCCCGTCTTGGACAGCATAATTAAGCGTTGTTCTTTTTTTTTCGGAATAATACGGGACCCTGAAAAGCACACGCTGCATAAAAGCCCCCCCCCCCCCCCCCCCCAGCTGTTTGTCAAGACCTTTTAAATCTTTCCTATTGACACGTGGCTCCTAAGCCAATTATTTAATACTTGGATAAGTAGATTTATCTCATCATTTAATAATTATGTACAATAACTTTTATTTGGCCCCCGCAACACTACTGCAAACAACACGCCAACGATTTCATCCGCAAAGCGCGTTCCCGTTCTTTTTTTTTCTTTTTTTACAATGCTTGGTGAGCGCGTGGCAGCCCATGTACTGAAAGAAAAGGCCTCTTTAGTGCGAACTAACCAATTAAATTACACCGCAAAAAATTCCTGCAGCCCGCTTCTTCCTGCATGTCTTGAATAATAAGAAGGTGTCTGTTTTCAAAACGAGCCCGCTTTGGTGAAGTGATCGAAATTATGCGAACATATTCTGGGCACAGAATTTCTGCACGTATGCCGTTTTTCCCAAGGGTCTCCATGTCCCCGTACTTGTCACTCAAGAAAGAAAACTGCTGCCGAGCCTGCGTATAACCGGCCCCGAACTCTTGAAAAACCGCCCTGGTAGCCAATTAGGGCCCCTCGACTTTCGCAATACATTTTTTTTTGAATTTCCCTCTGATTGTTTCGACGCCACTGACGGGAGCTATGAATAAGAACTTCTGGCAAACCCGTGCTATCAACACCTCGGATACAAAGAACTATGACTTGTGACTGCAAGGTATGGTGACCCTCACAGCTCAACTGTGCCCAAATAGTCATGCAGGCAGGAGACGACGTACGCATGCGACGCAGTTTTCAAGACATTTTGTTAAACCGGTACTCACACGCATTAAAAACCGGAAAAAGCACTGTCTTTCTTTGTTAAGTGCCTCATCTCCATGTTGTCTCTCATGCAGATACAAGTACATAAACATCATCTGGTTCTGTACGCACTGGCTGGCCATGAGTAACTCCTGCTACAACCCTTTCATTTACGCGATCTACAACGTGAGTATTTTCTACTTCCATCTGAAGCTTAACGTTGCTCTCTTGCTGGTGTATTTGCAGCGAGGTGCTTACATTTTGCTGTCTGTCCCACTTAACAGCCGTTACAGACGCTTGGAAATTTACACTTGGTCACTTCCAAATCCAAATCGCATTATTAGATAATGGTGGGACACGTCCAACGGCTTATGTCCGACGGCTTATGTCGCTGCCATTGCAATGCAAAAAAGTCCCCTCGCGCTTTCCCTCGTGAACCGATGACGAAGGACCTCCTTTCTTATTTTAATGCACAAGTACACATTTGGTAGCATCGGCATTGTCTAGTTTTGTGCAGCGCACCAGGGATACAAGGCATCAGAAATATTCGCTGATATTTCGCGTAACATTAGGCATACGTTCTTTTTTTGCTGTGAGCCGATCAGCATAATGCTACCCCCCGCGTCAAGCGAGACACCTCTGGTATTTCGAAAAGAAAAGGCTGAACGCCACATTGGCGAGCGCCTGCATTGACGCAACACACGTTATTATATTTACTTGATCGCGTTGACATCACGCAAGCGAACTTTTCCGTAAAGTTCGTTTTTTTCTGGTAGAATTTAAAAACAACCGAGTCAATTTGCTCTATTGCCTTGTTTGTGGAAAACATATGAAGTAATCATCTGAATGCTTTTTGTATCTGTATAAGCAAAACGGCCGAAAAAAAGGGAAACAAAAGTGTTGGTTCATCCTGCGCTGCTTCTTTCTTTCCTCTTTTTGTTTAAATTTTTTCGGTGAAGCAAGCTTCCAAGCAGCCCATGTGTCTCCTTATATCTCAAACATGCAAATGCTATGTGAGGCCCCATTCACCACGTTGGTTGCCTGCAAGCCGCCACCTGTAGGATCCCACCTGAAATGCTTTTTTTTTATTGGTTTTTCCGTTTCGCCGCGATTTTGGAGCCGACAAGCAACATTTGTGGGCCTTTGCGACTTTTATGTCTTCAGTACCAGACTCGCAAAATTATTACGAAACTTGCTGCCTTATGAAAACTTTGTATTCAGGCGGCGCGTTCAAAACTACGCTAAAACGTCCGTTGCGACGTCAACTACATGTCTTGTGTAAACTCTGCTGCCTAAACTTGTGCTTTTGCCTCTGTAGTAAGGAATTCTTTTTCACCAACGTATTCGTCAACACGCGGGGAAGTTTCGAAAAAGACCTGGCAGAGGCCACGCTCTGTGAAAAACAGACTAAGAGCCCAAAACGTTGCCGCCATCTATAGAAACCCGATAAACACCCTGGGAACATGGCGTACAGACAGCTTGATATTTGCACATGCAGTTTGCGTGCGTGCGTGCGTGCACGAGAGATATAGTGCGCGCGTTTGTGTGCACTAGCGAATAACCTGTTTCTTGCAGAAGCCCAAACTCTAAAATGCGAAAAAAGATACTCATTCTGTGCTTTCTAAGCTCGAGCTTTTACGCGGTGCATTCACTAAGCCCGTAACACGAGGTTAAGATGGGCATCGCAACTGTCGTAACACTTCTGAACAATGAGTGACGTCTCGGGCAACAAATTACGCACTCCACCGTTTCTTAACTCTGTAGCATTACGACACCCCCGTTCCTTCAGTAAGCCGTGGCCGAACACGGCATAACAAGCAAGGCACACAAGCCGCCTGGCCAGTGACCCCATTGTTAGTCTTTCTCCGTGTTCATCTTTCTTTCTATAGTTTTAAGGCCCACCATTCGGTGGGAGGAGGTCCCCCTGCGATCAGCGTTACCACATAGTTGGAAGAAATATCTTGAGGTTTTCTTTAAAACAAAAGAGATATTTTGACAAACTGCAGGTTAACATCATACTTTCTTGCTCAATTCCTGCTTCTTTTCTTCTCCCATATTACGCATTCCAACTTTTCGATTTTTTTTTTTTGCGCATTGCGCGATCGTCAGAGCTTGTAGTGCGTCCTCTTTGCGATTCAGAAGTTTCCTGAAAGCCACTAGCACTGGCATTTCTCGTTTAAAATCCCCCTTTCAGTGGAATTAATCTCTATTTTACCAAAGGCGACAGGGACTTTTCCAACTTTAGGCATAATACGTAGTGAGAAAGTACAGTTATTCTGCGAGAATTTGGGGTCCTACGTATTTAGTTCCAGACTAGATGGTCTGCTTGCTTGGGTGCTGCCTCCTGAAACTGCTGCTCACACCAGGAAGACGAAATGTGACGAAACACTTTTAAATTACCTGACAAAAATGCAACAAATCGCCCTTCACAAGACTTTTATACAGGTGCCAGGGCTTTCCGGCTAAAAAATAACGGGTTACTTCAGGGGCCTCACTTCAATCGAACAGTTGTTGGCATCAAACATCAGCGATGTACAAAGTTACATTTGAAATGCTTATTGTTCGTCAAGCTTACACCCAGAGTACCAGGTGGAGTTCAAAATTTTCATCCGACATTCCGCGTCGCTTTTTCCCAGAAATATCGTTCGCAAAAGTAAGCACCCTTTCAGATGTAGCGTGACATCAGACGGCTGTGGTTGATTTCACGAGTCTTCATTTTCTTTTGGGGGTGAAATCACTAGGAGATTCGATCTCGAGAAACCTGTGCGTGTATCTGAAGCCCCAAGAGCGCCGATGTCTCAAATCCGTTTGAAGTCCGTGCGCGCGCCCCGCCCGAAGCAAGATCAAACGAACGCGGGACTAAGAACGTTGGTACAGCCCGAGCGTCGAGATGGGAGAACGAACGATAGTGCGGTGGAAAATAAAAAGGACGGTTGTGTCAGCGCGCTCCGCGCTCGCGCAGTTGGGGTACTGTAGCTGGGGGGCGCGAGGAGTTTGTGGTGCGGGTCTCGCCGCGTGCGTGCGTGCGTGCACGCGTACGTGCATGAGTGCGTGAGTGCGTGCACGAGTGTGTGTGTGTGTGTGTGTGTGTGTGTGTGTGTGTGTGTGTGTGTGTGTGTGTGTGTGCGCGTGTGTGTGTGCGTGCGTGCGTACATGTGCGTGCGTGCGTGCGTGCGTGCGCGCGTGTGCACGGCGCCGCAAAATAACGGTCGAAAGGAGGAATAGGCAAGCCTGTGCAGTGTGAAAGAGTGGCATGCAGAGCGCCTACAAGGTCTCCCTGGGGGTGCCACTTTGCAAGAAAGCGCAAAACAACATCAAGAGAGATCAAAACGTCGAATTTATGTTGTCTCACGCACACACTTTTAACACGACAAGCAGGAATCATATAGGTCCGCTCTGTGACGCAAATGGGCAAAATTGGGCTTTAGTGTGCGCCTATAGGGATAGAGCGAGTGTGCATCAGATCGTCCTGTAATTATATATATATATATATATATATATATATATATATATATATATATATATATATATATATATATATATATATATATATATATATATATATATATATATATATATATATATATATATATATATATATATATATATATATATATATATATATTTATATATATATAAGAGAAGAAAAACTTCGAACAAGGTAAAAGCACGATTGTGGCCTACGTTTCAGCAAAGAGAACTTGCTTTCCTCCCTGAGGAAAGCAAGTTCTCTTTGCTGAAACGTAGGCCACAATCGTGCTTTTACCTTGTTCGAAGTTTTTCTTCTCTTGTGTTCTCTACCATCTTCAAAGTTCTACTACTCCCTATATATATATATATATATATATTCCGAATCAATTGGCATTCTAAAGAATGCACATTGTCTATCCCGAAGCATTCTTTGGCTGCTTCACCCACTTTACGGTACCTGGCTGGCTGGTTATGACAATATCACTCCTTTTACGCCGAGCCATCCATCACAGTTGTCGTTACTATACGAAGCGCTGCACACATAGGGGCACACACGCACGCACGCACGCACGCACGCATGCGTTCAAGTATACGAACGAACGCACGTACTACTTAACTTGTCTCCTGTAAGGATCTAGGGATCCCCACCCGTTGATGCATGTCAGGTAACAGCGAGTGGTTCTGTCAAGTCAAAGAATGGTTACCACTTAAATATAGTCGTCTGAAAATATTATGGCTGGAATTTTTCCTGCTTTTTCTGCGGCCTGTACGGGCATAACTCGTTACAGCCTCTTTTACCCATAAATTTAAGAAATCACCTCGCCATTATAACAACAACATTTAAATGTTTCATTCCAAAATTGCCTACAAATGTAAAGGATTGCGAGTAACGGGTAGGCACAAGCCTATAGCTTCAGTTCACTTCACTGCCATTGACTTGCGACGATTTCACAACGGGGTACCTAAAATGTTATGGAAGGACGCATGCTCATTGCAAATATTACAAGTGGCCCTGAGAGTACAATGGCAGGCTACACATACCAACGGTTTGCGATGCGAACGCTTGGTGAACCAACTTAATTTTTCAAAGAGAGAGCTACACATATACCGTATTTACTGGCGTAATGATCGCAATTTTTTTTTCAAAAAAATTGATATAAATTTACGGGTGCGTTCATTACGCGGAGTAAATTTTTTGCAAAACATTTTTGAGCCCAGAAAACGCAAACAAGTTGTGGGTAAAAATTTTTACGGTAATTTTTATGAACATAATAAAAATAATAAATAAAAACATAATAAAAACTCTGCACACGGCCGCCAGCCGCGTTTCAAAGGGACGCAAAATACCGAGTTTTCACGAATTACCGAACGCGCCGGTACGAGCTTGCTGCTAGGTGACAACAGTTCGAACAATAAGTGGCTGCCACTGTTACGGTGCGGGACATCGAAATAGACATGGCGGTCGACTCAGCAACCTGAGCGCGTATTTTTTTTTTTTTAGTCTTGTGATTAGCTGCATTTAGTGAGAGTTTCTTCCGTATCATTATTGAACGCATGCTTGCCAATAGCGCTAATATCGGCAAGCCTGCCGCAATAACGTATCCATGTTCTCTTCGAAAGCGAAGGAAACAGAGGTACGCACGACCATCGTCAGCTAGACTTCGCACACATACGCCGTATTGCTGCGGCTAGTTCAGGGTGCGTTCATTGCGCGGGAAATTAAAAAAAAAACGTACTTGGACAACATGCTTAAGGGGTGCGATCATTACGCGAGTGCGATCATTATGCGAGTAAATACGGTATAGCACCAAAAACACTACGACGCGTGACATGCTGCTCTTTAAATGTCGGTCTTTAAAATATTAGTCCCTGTAAACCCAACTTCGACCTTTACTACGAGGTGTCGGAGCTACGTCGGGACTTGCTAAAATTGGGGACATATCTGAGGTTTATTTTTTGAAGCATGGAGCCAATGAAATGTTTGTGAGCTGGTAGTATTAAACTAAAATTTACGAAAAGGGCTGCACCGTGGACTGACAACCATCTGACACTCTGAAAGGGCGATTGGTTCCTCACAGGAAGGGTGAGACCGGAATTAATCTATAAGCTGGAGACTTTGTGAGCTATCTGTATATCTAGATATTCTTCCAAAAATCTGCAGATATCGATCTAATAAGTGTGTGGGGCAACACGGTCTGCAACGTAGAGAAAACGCCTTAAGAAAATGTTTGCAGGCGCCGGCTGTCACAGCGGGCGCCCAAGTTATTCTTTATTTTGTCATTTTCAGCAGAGTTTCTTTTGCTCACACACATACGCCTGAGCAGGGTCAGGGACCGTGACTGCTCGAGATTTTAGTTGTGAATGATAAACATGTACCAATGGCCGCTATCATCGTTGGGTTTTCATAGACACTTGACTTTGACTATAGAGAACTTGAAGACAAGAAATGAATCTCCGAATAGTTGCACTGCCGTTCTTACTTAACGAAGTCTACCAAACGTAGCCTGAAAGCAAAGGCGTTCAGTACAAGTGGCGAAGGGCAATCCTCTTAGTGACGTACGCTTTTCACTTCTGAAATAAGTGACATCTCTTACAAATTGACTGCCTGCACTAGTATTTGTGCGGGTCGACACGGCAAGAACGTCATTAAGGCCTTTCGGAGAAAAAAATTGGCGACATTCGGCGCATCTCTCAACTTCAACTTTTTGTAAATTTCAACTTCAACGAAGCTTTATTTTAGACCAGGCATATATGCTTGTTACTTCCGAGTGTACATATGCCGCTTCAAAATTATTATATGCCGTCATATTCACTGGAAGGGTGCGCTTTTTCTGTGCGTGCGCGCGTGTATGTTGCGGAGCGGGAGCATCTCTAGGTTGAAAAACGCTCTTCTGTTGCCATCAGCCATCTTTGGTGTGGTTAGAACAGTGAAGTTCTTAGAGGGATACTAAAAGCTGAATAACACCTTGCCTCAAACGAAAGATCAGGCCAGATCAGGCCTTTCACAGCTCGTATGGCTTCGGCTTCACGACAATTAACACTTCGTTCATTTAGCTATAATTGATTAAAGCGCAGATTTCGTTTTCCGGTGTCATTTTTTACGTAAAAAGGCTCTACGGAGTTTTGAACCAAGTGGCCAGACGGTGGTGCCATCTAGAAAAGGGCATCGGAACAAGCCAGCAAGAATTCAAATACGTGTTTATTATTCACCGAAGCGACACCTTTGCAAATGGCGCGCCGTAGTGGAGGGTTGCAGATTAATTTAAAACACCTGTGGATCTCTAACGTGAGCCGGAGTCACCACACACACGCGTTTTAGTTTTTCGCCTCTACCAGAAAAACAGCCGCCGCGGAAGCGATCGAACCCGCGTCCTTGGGTTCTGCAGCACAACGTCTCAGCCACTGAGTTGCCGTATGGTGCAGGAGCTACTTTCTTAGACCGCAACCTGTGGTCAAGTTGTCGCACTGTTAGCGCTGTTTGTTGTAGTATTATACTGCTGGCGGTAAAAGCGACTAAAGCTCACGTGCGAATGACGTGTTGAATATTTTTTTTCGAGTGAACTTGCGCACCAATGGTTAACACGTGACAAAGTGAAACAATGGCTGCCGCGTGAGGTGTTGGCAGCACATTGGCCCATTTTTACCAGTGCACTCCGTCTTTTTAAGAAGTGCTGAAGAGTAGTTGTAAGATGCGTTTATTTTATATTTCACCGCCCCTCATCTTGCCGCTATCTCTCACAAGTATACATTTGTACAAGTTCCGCAAGTGCCCTCCCAGCCTCCATGATTTGTGACGTCACAAGTTGGATGTGCGGGTAAATTGCGTTTATTTAAACAACTTCTGCTCCGAGGAGTGGTGTATTTCTATTCTAGGCGCTGCAACCTGTGCCGATGCTGGACAACTTGTTTTCACGCTTTTTTAGCCTTCTTTTAAGACGTCGCGGGCAATATTACGTTACGTTTCCCAGCCGAGTGTGCGCTCTGGCAGCATCGCCAGGCTGTGCCTCTCGAGCATAAGACCTAATCTTTGTCATTCGCTATTCCATGAAAAACTTTCCAAGCGTGGGAACAAACACGGTCTCTCAGTGGTTGGACAATAATAAACTCGTGGAGCGAAACAAAAAAAGGTGCAAAGGCACTGGCGCCTTCTGCCACTTGTCCGGTCTGCTTTGGTGACGGCCTTAATGACGATAGCCGTTAAGGCATCAAGCATAGAGACACGGGGACGCGTCGCTTACGATATGTTAAGTTGCCACGCAGTGAACGCACACGAAAGTCGACGTTAGCGGGGGGAGAATATCGTATTCTGGCACAAATGTAGGCGCAAGACCCGCACTCCTGCTAAGACAAAAAGTTAAAAAAATACAAGTCGCCTGTGTACTCAGGCCACTGGAGTCTTGCTGGAGCACTTGCCTAACGATGTCCATGGAAGGGCAAGAAGGCGTGAGCAGCATACAGCAGTTAAAAAAGAAACGAAGAGGAAAGGAAAGCGAGCATGCCGCAGCCAAGACGCAGTAATGTCGTTAGTGCTGACAAATAGGGCAAGAACGCGCGATTCCTCTTGACCGTCTATACTGCCTTGTGCCTTGTTTTCCTGTCTTTTCTCTCCCCCTCTCTTTCTGACCGAGCTCGGTGTGCGCCCTCAGCGCGAGGTGGCCTTCGCGCGTGTAGCGCCACCTCTGCTCACTCGGGCTCTTTTCTCTACCCAGATCATTCCTCGCAAACCTAGCAGAGACAGAAGTGAGGGCGAGCTTTGAGCCTGGGCGCGTCTTACGGAATGGCTAGTGAGGGAAACCATCAGGTACGTGGACCGCCGAGGCGGATGTACCGTAAGCCGTAAACAAAAAAGGATTAAACATGCAGAGTCCCCGCCACCCTTCGCACCACACTGTAACGTACACCCCCGTGCACTTGCCTTCGCCCTCTTCCTCCCCTGCATGCGTTCGCAGTTGAAAGAAATACACTGGAACTAGCTTTTAAGTCAAAGCTGTCGTTCACGAGCCCCTTAGGAGGCTCCAAACAAAATGTTCTCACTTTCACTGCATTTCTTTCAGCTAACGCCCCACTCACTTCTCCGCAACCTCCGCAACTTCCTTTTTTTTTTCATTGTTTCGAAGTGAGGTCGGTGCCTTGAGCCTTTCTGATCGTCTTCGCGCGTGACAGCATGGGTGGCTGGCGCAGGGAAGAGTGTGTTTTTAAGACACTTAGCTAAAAAAGGTTACCTGAAACTTTACGTCTGAAAATTGCAGTCTCATACCAAAGTCTATGGGATTGGCCCCGACGAGCGCTAAGCTTCCAGTCTGTAAAGGATTGTCCAGCCATTGTTGTACTTTGGCATAGAAAATAAAAAAAAACGATGTCTTTGTTACCAGAGGGTGGAGGGGGTGGCGTGCATAATCTGTCCCGTATACAACTGCTTCCCCTGGTGCTGGCTTTATGGCGGTACCATTATTCTTCAATCCACACCGGATTTAGCACGCGCGTGAGTTGCGCGGGTTGGTGATTTAACATCCCATGCACACCTTATATAACGGCCCCCGCGCAGACACACACACGCATGTACGCACGTGTGTGTGTGCAGTGTAAAGTTCTGAACGTTATCCCCTAAGGTGTTCAGCATTTGCAGTCTCTTTTGAAAACTTGCATACAGTTAGGAGCCTGCCTCGCGCGTGTTTACGAAACAAAATACGTTGTGCAACTTTGTGTGATCGGGAATTGCTGAACTGACGTTAACGGGAAAACATAGCTTGTTTCGTAACTCAGTTCCGCAGTTAGCGCAAATAAAACCAGCAGACAGGGTCTCCCTATGATCTGTAATTTTTAAGGCGCATGAGATGTCCTAAAGCACTATGTCGATCGCATAAATAATCTGTAAGGATGAGAGATGCGGTTCCGAACGAGCCAGTGTTTTGTCACTGTGACAGGGGTGGGGGAGGGAGCAAAAGAAGGCAAGCAACGTTTCTGCTACCCTTCGAGAAAGTGTACGGAAAATTACTACATGTAGTCAAGCCAAACAGCTATACTATTCGTTCGAATTTATGTTAAGGTACTACGTTCGCTTACGCTCTGTCATCACTCTTTTAAAACAAAACGTGTCTGTTGTTCGTTGTGCATAAGTGGTTCTAGTCTGCTAAAAAAAAATTACGCTGGTTAAATTTTCATGTTGAAGCTTGGGGTCGAGACCCAAATCAGTGTTACAGGGAAAGTCTCTGCACGTGTTTATAAAGGTAGTCTTTCGTATCAAACTGTGTTATGATATTAGTCTTTCTTTCTTTTTTTGTTCACGCCAAGGTGAGTGACATGGTAGTATAAATCTTGCAAAAGCTGGCTGTTATTTCCGCTATTGAAAAAAAATTAATGCCAGAATTCGTACCTTATAAAGCCCACACGTAGAAGAGGGCCGGATTACTGGCAAGGCCAGTTTACTGCGCAGTAGTGGCCTACCTCTTTCTTAACACGATCGCCTGCCGGCACAGCTGCACAAGGTTACATGCCGATTCAGGTTAATTTCAAAGTCAAACACAAAGCGGGAGCGCCTCCAACGGCGTTGAAGCGTTCTTTCTCCAAGAAAAATCGGACGTGACTCTCGCGGTAAGACAGACACAGTCGCGCGCACCTTTTAGCCCATACGTCTCAGCCCTAATCGCCCGGCTTTGAACTGCAGAACGTGCGAAGGCGCCACCCTCCCGGTAGAAAGCTGGCCGATTGCCTACATTCCTTTCCACTTTCAAACGATCCCCATTACTACTTAATTAAACACTCTGCTACGGCAAAAGGGCTTCGATGGCTACCAGCCGCCTAAATTGGACATTTATTGAGCATAATAAACATATTGCTCCCCACAGAAAGCCTGAGCCGACAAAGCAGGAGCGCAATTAACTGCACAATTGCAATATTGGTGGACTAATCAGTCAAACATAGTCAACGCCAAGCTGTATGACGCTCATCAAGTTGAGGTGCAGCCTATTAGGGCTCGTGCATAAACTTCAAAAATGGGCGGAAGCATGCGTAGCTGTTCATATCCACACTTCGATAAATTTGTGATAATTTAGACTGCTGGCGAAAAAGCCTCCAGCTAGAAAATTCCACGACTGATAAGTTCAGTCCAAGTGGGCTCGAATCTTTTTTTTTCTCGCCGCTTTGTCCATACGTGTGGTGCTTGTCACTTTACGTGCTTCCTTTTGATTAGCAAAAACGACTTGGGCACATTCAAACGACCTTTAGTCCATGTGAAGGGAACTAAAGTCCGCCCAAGTACTGTTCGGGACGTTACCAGCAAGGTTTTGATACGTGTTAACACTGCAGCTAGTGTCCAAAAGGACATCAATTTTGTTTTGATTCGACTGGACGGCGGTCCAGCTCGCGGCTTGACCGAATTTTGAGTACGCAGTAACAGTTCGAGCAGAAATAAGACATGTCAGAGACCAAACAACGCCGTAGAAAAAAAAAGACTAAACAAATTTGCGTCTCGCGTTTTTTTCTTCTTTTGCTTGTCTTCTGCGTTCTTTCGTCCCAGATATGTCGCAGCAACCTGTTCAAGTCGTTCTATGAGAGGAAGCGCGTCGCCGAAATTTTTTCTCTTTGTAGCGCATTAAAGCAAATTCCATGATCCCTGGAGATGATGTGGCTCACACCTTGAGGAGCGATGACTCCGCGAAAAAGACCATGTGCGTTTGTCTATGTCACAGTACTAAAAGCTGGTTTATCGCTGGAGCTCTTCTTCGATTACCAGTCCCGGGCTCACGGCAAATTGCCCGAAAAGCAATTCGTTGTTCGGTACATATAGTATTCGTACGGCCAGGAGAGTCCTCGGACTACCCGCGGCGGTGAATCCGAGGCTGTAAACCACCGGAGAGCCCCAGTGCTGTCTGGTGTTCCTCATGACGTGCCAACTATAGGCGGTTAGAGCCACTGACCCTGTTGTTGCGTTTCAAAGCACGCAGAAAGTACACCATAGCGCTTAGTGCTACTTTTAACCGTAAAAATGTCATTTTTTGGAAGAAAATGAGCTCCATGTATACCATTTAGGACACTTCACGATGCCAATCGTAGGCATTTAAAACAAATATAAACTCATAATCTCTCCTTGCGCAACAGCTGTGTTGAGTTTCGGTGAAGACGTTCGGAATGACAGCACAACTTTCAAGGCATGTCCACGCAAGTTAAGCCATCTCGAAAAGTTACTGTGCAAGAGCGAAGAACTAAAAAACAAAAGCTTCTTTTCTTCTCAGCTACTGCCTACTACTACGTTCGCGTAATGTATAATTTCAGAAAAAACTCAAGAGCAAACAAAAAAACAACAAGGGGACAGATTAGCCCCCTCGTACTGAGATGACAGGGCGTGTTCGCTCTAAAGCACGTCGGTATGCTTTTCTACCCTTGTTACCCGTTAAGTTTTATGAGCATCGTCATTTGAGCAGATCGTCGCATAACTTTTTGATCTCGAACGAGTGTGGCAAAGTTCGATGACGCTTGGTTCAATGGTCAGCTTACTCCACGTGCGACAGGAGTATTAATCAGCTGTCGAGCAAAGCACGGCAGCGTACACTCACTAGAATGCTTCTCGGAGGGTACGCAAGCACGCCTTCGCGATCACTTCCACTTGCTGTGTGCGCGCGATAGCGTAAGTTGGCATGTGTCCGTGTGTGTGTGTGTGCTTGACTGCAGATCAAGTCATGTGCACTCGCATTCAGCCCTGTTTGCCGGTGCCGTGAGCTAATTTCTCTCGCCCGTCTTTCCCACCCCTCTTTCCCGCCCCCTGTGCCCAGGAGCGCTTCAAGCGCGAGTTCGCGACGCGCTGCACGTGCGGCGGCCAGCGCTACAAGGCGGCCAAGAGCCGCTTCGCGTCGTACGAGCAGGAGGACAACTCCACCATCATCGTGTCCATGCGGCACTCCTTCCGACTCAGCTTCAGGGGCTCCGCCTCCTCGCCTCTCAAGGGCAGCACGCAGGTGTGATGCAGCCCGCCGGATCCCTGTGGATGGGCTGTGGGCAGAACGAGACCAATTTGACGACAAACAGGCACTCTCGAACAGCGTCTCCTGCAGTACTCAGCGACAGATCTCAGCGCGCATTCCACAGCAGACAGACTTTTACGAGGATCCATCGCCACCTGGAAGATGTGCCCGTCGGTGCACTGCGGAATCTCAAGGTTCGAGTACTTGGTTTGACACCGGGCCGAAAAAAACGCTTGCCGTGCGCGTTCGAGCTGCACCCCGTGCTACTTTTCTGACACACTCCCGCTTGGCGGTGACCTTCGCGGCCAAGGCTTCGCTCGAGTTCTTACCCCGAGTCCCCGTTAAATATCTTCGTGTTGCCACATTCGGGAGGTTTCGTTGCTGATGAGATGGACTCGTGATCAGGTGCGAATCGCACGCCCTCGGCTGTTGAGGCGAGACCACTTTGACCTGGCTCTGGCCACCGTTCACGCACGCTCGGCTGACTGCTGCCACCCCCAATGTTTCCCACCGACCCCACTCATTCCTGTACCTGCGCGTCCCGTGTCATCGAGACGACCAAGACGCGCGAATCCCGGCTGTGCTTCACCATCGGTGTTCGTGAGACCAAGGTGCACGGCCAACAGAGGACGACTGCTGCGATGAACCAATGTGCGATGCATGTGTTCCGCAATGTAAGCGAGCCCCAAGAGACCAAAGCGCGGCACCTGCGCTGCCGTTCATCGGGGCACAAAGAAGTTTACTGTGGCTGTACTCGACAGTTTCTGTGTTCTTACTAAAATTGTAAAAATGTACTAGACGTCTCTATTGTGATCTTGTATGCATGTCGAAATGTCAGTCAGCACATCCATGTAGGCACTGTTCTCGCAAGATTTCAGTACGTTCGCGATATTTACGAGAGCGTTATAAAAACAAAACAATTGGAAAGCAACCGGCGTCAATTTGTAAAGGTGCTAGAAAGCAAATGATAAGTTTTTGTCTGTAAACCCTCCCTGGTTGCACCGAAATGCTATTTTTTATGCGCGTTTATTGTTCGATTTCTTTTAGGTTAAAATCGACAGGAAAATTGATAGCACACGATACAGGTTTCGTCCGAATACGTTTTCCTACTGCCTATCTGACCACGAGCATGCCTTTTGCGCAGTAATCTTAAGCCCTAGCGGGACCAGTAAAAAAGTGCCGTCAAGCATTCCCGAAATTTCTTGCCCTCAAGGTGAGCCACTTGAATGCTCCCACGGTGCGCTCTCGCCAACATCAGTGACCCCAGTAGCTAGGCCAGCTTAATTTCTTGAATTCTGCTCACCAAGCTAATGTCGAAGCCTTGAAGTTACCGTAATAATACCCTCTGTATCGATTAATTATTAAAACCGTATTGATCGATAACATGCAATTCCTTTGCGTGTCTGGTAGATATTCACGCGTCACTTAAATGCGTATTTACACGGCGACTTGCGTATTCTCTGGTTACTTTCTCTCACCATTTATTTTTATGTCAATCCAGAAGGAGTGCGCAGGCGTTAAAAAACACAAGAAAGAAGTCGGGAGGCACTAAATGTGTCATACCTGTAAATGTCGCAGCCATATATTGGAGGGCGAGCGTGCATGTTTCCTGCGTCGCGCCCGCAATTGACAAAAACAATATTGAAGCACAAAGCGAGGGCATGTCATTGGAAATTTTCTTGCTCTTCATGCGCTGAAAGCGTCTGCCACCATCTGCGATGTAAAAACGTTGAGTCGTGTGCAAAAACCGCAGATCGTTACCCCTTTTTGTTATTGTTATGTTTCCTTTGCAGATCTGTTCGTCCGTACCCTTTTCGATGAGAACCGTTCCTTGCGCTGCGTAAAACGTCAGTTTAAAGATAAAATACGGACGTTTTCCGATGCGTGAAATGCAGAAAGTATGCCTGTTCCCCTCGTAGGAACTGTTTTTGCAATGGAGAAAACTGTCACATTCCCTCTTCCGTAATTCGATTCAAATGCGATAAAAATAAATTCTAATATGTATTTTTACACGCTTTAAGTAAGAGGAAATGCTCGCGACAAAAATCACTGATGTTTTTTTGCGTACATTCCTTAATGTGCAAAAGGCTGTCATGGTGTGACTGTCATGTAATTACTAGAAGCATCAAATACTTTTAATAAAGAAGGCTGTCGCTAAATTTAGACGGTCCAGCCTGTACAGCCCGTAAGCGTCCTTCCAACGAATGCTTTTTCCCTCCAGGGAACCTGATCACATAGTAGGTTCACCCCCTCCCCCCCACCCGATATTTTTATTAAGGAAGAGGTGTGCTTCATATTTCGAACATGTTCTTGCGATGCGCATTGGACAGCACCTACTGGAATTTAATATTTCCTTCCCCATGTGAAGATTTGAGTTCGGTGTAGTTTAAAAATTCGAAGTATGTTAAAACAAGAAGGGGCCTCAAAAAATAACATAAGCTACCTCCAATGTGAGTATGTATATTACCGCTGACCACTGATATCATCTCTAAATTTAAGTGACCTTATCTCCATCGCATTTTCTTTAAGAGCCTCTTTGGCAGAAGTACCTCGTTGTACGCCCAAAGTTTCTTTTCATAACAGCTGCGGCAGTTTTGAACAAAGCTTGCATATATCAGGAATGCAGGGAGAAAGCATTTCAAATATGATATTTCTCATGCAGCATTGCTTTCTCACCTCTCACACTAATAGCACGAAAATGCATCGAGGCACAGCCGACCAAATTTTTTTTTAATTACGCTTCAAAGGAAGGTGTCCCAGAACGGTATACGGTTCCGCGCTGGAAGCCTCACACTAAGAAACACATAACAGCACAAGAAAATATTTAAACGCGTTTTTGCTTCACAAAAATATACTGGCCCTTCATGCACAATTCGTCGACGTAGGTCTACTTTGTCCCCAGCTTTGTTTTCGCTCGATATATTTTAGGTTTGTTTCATGTAGGCTTTTCTTCAGACATTGAGTCGAACTCAGAGACGTTATGGCTCGATAACGATCGCCGCTCGCGAGCGCCATGGCACGTGACTACAGACCACCACAAAAGAAAAATGGGAATGCGAACTGCGTCAAGGAAGGCACTTCCAAACTATATTGGCCGTGGACAAAAATGAAAAAAAAAAAAAACGTGTCAACAAAAGAAATATGTAAAGAGAAACCTTCTCGATTTGCCTGCCTAATGCCTGTGCTACACGGCAATTTTCAATTGACAATTGGACGTTCACCCTCAAACGCGTCCTGTGTATTTATAATGGGGCACTCGATAGATAAGTGGTTCAAAGGCCTTCTAAATGCCTTTGAAACGGCCGTGTAGCACAGGTATGAGATACCCAGCTGCAGCCATCCCCCGGGAAATAATTTGGGCGCATGCAGGACTGTTTTCCCGAAATTGATTACTCCTGCTGTTTTGCTTTTCCTATCCCTAGAAAGGGTCTGCAGCGAACTGCAATGAAGCGATCGGAATGAAGAAAATTCTGCTTCTTGTGAATTCCTGCTGGTCTCCAAGTTGTGGGAATAAGTGCGGGAATGGCATATGCCCTTCGTTCACCTTAGCGTTTGCTCGAATGACGGCGCTTGCATAAAGTAAAGGCTGACATGCTTTTAACCTGTATCGGGCCAGAGACCAGCTGAAAACAAACTGAAGCTCAATCCTCGCTTTGAAGAGCCCGCTCTAGCTGCGAACACTACCTTGAACCTACAGTCGTTGTGCCAACCAATGGTACTCAATTCATCACGTGCAGTACGTTGTATAAGGCTCGCCCTGTAGAAGGCATACTTTACAGCACGCCTTCAACATACAGTAGAAGGCAAGCCTTCTGAAGTATGTCGTAGAAGGCTTGCCTTGGTGGTGGCTAAAAACCAAGGTCTGCAAAGAGAAGTTTAAGCTCTGGTTTAGGCGGTGACATTTTTTTGTGCTTATTTGACCAGAAATACTGCTGTAATGCTCCCTACCACACCATAGAAGTTACGTTTCACGCGTAAATGTGTGCAGAAAGTAAGCATTGGTTCCTTGATCCGATACGGGCCCTCATTCTACTGCCCCACTGTTATTTCGTGAGCACAAGAACAAAAGAAGACACCCGGAGTCCGCAAGAGATTATAAGGTATTGAATTTCCGGTTCATTTCTAGTCAAGATGTGCTTACTTTGACCCTTGTTTTAGTTTGTGCCTCGTGCTGTCCGTCAAAGCATGCACCCTTTGGATCATTGGTTCTCCAGCACTTCTTGTAGACTGTTAATTTTACGTTGCCGTCCATGTGTAAATAAAATAAAATGATGTTTTACCGAATGAGAGTGGCTGACTTGCATTTTAAACTCTGTGCCCACGTTCCTGAACGATCATCTCCGCTCTTCACAGCATGAAAACACGGATGACTTAGGGATCCGCTTTGAGGACCCCCGCTGCCAGTGCCCGCTTTAACGCAATGGAAACGCCGGAGACCCCGAGGAGGATGAAGCCATGAAGTTCCCTTTCTTTGAATCCGAAATATATTAGCACTGGCATCATGTGAAGGAAACACGACATAATATATGAAAAGACGGCATTAAAGGGGCCATGCAGATAAAACACAAGTTTAGTTTATTCGAAAGATTGCCCCGTTAGAATCATACTGACACAATTTTTAACGTATAGTTCGCTCAAATAAGGTATATAACTAGGAAAAAGAATGGCCATGCGACCCACTAGGACATTTCCCGCGCTAAAACCTATGACGTATTATGGGCAGCTGCACGATTCACTGAGGCCGGCAAAAGCAAACGCAAGTTTTTCACGGCTTACAAGCTTGCAGAACGAGCTCTTTGCGCTCAAATTTAATGCATACTCATTTTATAGCAGTAAGAATGGAAGTTACGAAAACGCACGTAAACATAGAAGTACCAGTGCGTACTGTTGTCGGTACAGCGCGTACTGTGCTTGTTATAGTTGCACAGCAGTCCGGGGCTTTGGGGTTGTCTCGCATAACACTGGCCGATTGGCGTAAGCGACATTGTCTTCCACGACCCTGTTTGTCGAACATACGCCATGTTTCACGAAACGATTACTACCTACCGTAGTAAAAGCAAGCCGTGTGCAAATACGGTCAAAAACAAAGCAAAGGCGGACAGCAGTGCGGCAGTGCGGCGCAGAAAGGTGGCGCCATCTAGGAGTGCTAACGTTAAACAAGGCTCCTTAGTCCGCTGCAGACTAAACAGCGCACTTGAAGTTCGCTTGAAGACCCGTCCTTGTTACGTCATGGCAGACGTCAAAAAATGCGATATGGCGGGAGAATCAAAATTTTAACTTGAATTGATTAATGTATGAGTAAATAAAGCATCGTTCGCTGCCCGTGAAG
This sequence comes from Haemaphysalis longicornis, assembly GCF_048455015.1. NCBI lineage: Eukaryota > Metazoa > Arthropoda > Arachnida > Ixodida > Ixodidae > Haemaphysalis > Haemaphysalis longicornis. The sequence goes on from NW_027526203.1 coordinate 329,314,149, forward strand.
CGCTGGGGGCACTATGAAACACCAAATCTTTCGAATAAAACAAACTTGTATTTTGTCTGCATGGCCCCTGTAAGTATCTGATCATTAAAAATCACAAGTGACCCCTCGTAGGGTTCCGCAAGGAAAGCCAAGCATATATAGTTTCGTTTATGCAAATACAGTCCAGTCCACTTATAACAATATCCATGTGCCAAGGAAAGCCCATCGTTATTACAGATAATTGGTATAAGCGGTTGCGAAATAAAAAGATGGAACACAGCTCAAAACATTTTATTCGATACCAGCAAGGCTGTAGTACTACTAATTTGCGGAAAAGAAGCCACAGTCGGTCACCTTTGTTTGCCACGTGTGAAGCTAGCGCAAATCTTTTCCAAGAGCATCTATAGGTGCTTCACCTAGCTGAGGTAAATGTTCTTGGCGGAAAAAAAGTCCCCGAGGGACTGTGTCACGCATTGGGCCTTCTACGAAGACACTACCTGTGTAGGCTTCGCAACCGCGTCATTAGAGTCATCACTGTTGCACTTTAGGTGTACTATATAACCGGATTCAATCGTTATATCCGATATCGTGGAACTGGAGCATTGTAATAAGCGGTTTTTTTACCATAGAAAGAATACAAAAGTTGATGGTGCCATAGCTGTTCATCGTTATATCCGATATATTGTTATAAACGGTGTCGTTATAAGTGGACCCTACTGTACTACTTAAATAAGAGGCTTTAATTTGCCTTGTTTTAGGTACGGAAGTCAGACTAGCAATGGCCAACTTTTCTGGCAATTCTTTCTCAGATCCCATTCTTTAAGCGAACAGCGGTCATCGTTAAACGGCTTGTTACTACTCGTCACAACGGAAAGACATGGCACTCTACTGTTCAATGTATCACGGCATTCGCTTCAGGAGGCATGCAGCGAGAATCGCACTTTGATTGCGCTAATACAACTCAGACGAAAACCATGGTTGGCACTGGTTTGTACAGAGAATTCACAATAGCGCTTTTACGCAGAATGTGCAAGTTATTAGACTCAAATAAATAATATGTACAACTATATTAACGCCATCTTTCAGCACTACGTAAGGACTGCATTAGCCAAATTTCAGGACTACATTCGCCAAAAGTATGCCTTACAAAGAGAGGGTGTAAAACTCCGTTTTATCACCACTCCTCTTTAATCGTACTTTAAGAATCAACGCTTTAATACAATCCTATAGTTAAACTTCATTAAAATGTGCGCAGTTTGCCAAGGCATGCAGCCAGCTATAAAATGCCGGCTCATGGCGAGGCCTAGCATAAGATTTGATCGAAAGGTTCTGCCTTCATTGTGGCATCACGCAGTGCAAGCCCGACATTCTCCATTGAGCAGTGTTAATGCACAGATCACATTTTTGGGTGAAATAGTATGTACACTGCTCTCATTCGGCGAATTGGCTTTGTTGGCGGCGGGGATTGGTCACTCGAATGTATTGTGATGAAGCTGATTGCCCAAAAGAGCGCAGTAAACGCTACCGGAAATTCCCGACCTACACATCAGATCCTGACTGCATTACGCTGTAATTTACACACAGTTCGCCTGCCGAGCAAAAATGAGGCCTGAAAAGAGACACCAACACGGCGCAAGAACAATGTTACGGTTAAATCGGAACTGTTGGATGAGCAAAGCGTCTATTGAAATAAATGAGTGCCCTTCCACTCTGTGAAGAAGGATGACTTGCAAAGCTCGACGCAGTCTACAGAATGCATGAAACAAAACACGTTTATCGTAATTTGCGATGGAGCATACTTTCTAGATAGCCAATTATCTGAATGAACCTCTGATGGATTCAAGCTTTGTTCTTGAAGATAAACAGGGAACTGCTGTGTCCCTCCCGCATCGTAAGCATCTTACTGTTTCTATAAGGTCGGGTTCAGACTGTTGCCGCAACTGTCGTAATAACTTTAAAGTATGACGTCATTTCACGTCTCAGCCAACCGAACTGCGTGACATGCCATTTTTTTTACATCCACAGATCACGATACGACTTTTTCGTCGGTTGTCTGAACATAGCCTAACACACAAACCCAATCCGCTCTACCCCGAAGGACTCCGGACAGGTCCCATTGGGCCTTTTAACGTACGCGTTTAAACCTCGCACCAGCACAACGCACAGGCCATCCATCACTACGGGCATGAAAACTATAGCTGAGCGTGCACGCCCCCCTCCTCCCTCCCACTATTCTCCACTACAAACCTGCACACGCATAAACCGGCAACCGGTCACGTGCGCGTGCTTAGAAGTCACAGACGCCTTCGAAAATCATCCGGGAGGGATGAGCCGCTACTCGAGGAGCTGAACTTGAGGCGGTAACGGCGACGCCAGCAGCTTTTCGCTGTTTTTGCGCCCACTCGCGCTTGTGTTCGGACCAACGCTTTAATTCTTGCTCTTCTCACTCCAAACGAACCGCAGGCATCCGTTTCATAACGATTAAAACCTGGAAGCCCTTGAGCTCTATTCTCGCGCACAAACATGTGGCTGGCCGTTTTACTTCCCTCTCGTTTGCATCTTACGGTGTATGTAAGATGTCTGTGTAACACATCAACCCACACCCGAACCACTCGATTACGGAGGACGGCCGACTAACCGCATTGACTCATGTAATTTCGACATCTAAATCTCCAACCAGCATAACCAGCATTTCATCGGTAGCGGCATGAAGCCTGGCTGTGCGTGCATGCCCCCCTTTTTCTACCCGCAAACCGTACACGCATAAACCGGCAACCGGCGATGGCGCATACTTAGGCATGAAAGACACCAGCGAAAATGTCGCTCGGAAGGCTTTCCAACCTGAAAAAGAAATATGGGCTCAAGCTGGCGTTCCAACTGGGGAAGTTTCTCTTCTTCCGGAGGGGACTCGCAGCTACTTAGCGAAGTGAATTTGAACGTAAATGGCGACGACGGGTTTCGGTTGTTTCAGGCGGCAGCCCTTTGGCAGCCGTTACCTGCGCTTCGCGGGAACGGCGTCTATTTATGTCCGCGTAACCGAGTGAGCGAGCGCAGCAGCGACGAAAGAAAGAAAACGGAGAGGAGCGTCTAGCGAAGGATGAAGTGGAGTACGACTCGTGCGGCTACGGCGTCATCTCTCTCACTGCCTTTCCCTCATACATGTCTCACGCGTCGCAACCAAGGAGCGCCTTCCCCCTGACACTTTCCCCAGACGCTGTTTCATTGTCCGCTAATCCAAAACACGCGAAGTTTGCGCGGGAGGTTCAAACAGGATTTGCAACATGCAGCAGCAGAGTATAGCGCACGCCGCTGTACGTTCGCTGATCACGCGAACACTTCCTGAGATGCAGCAGAAATTCGCCGTGACCGAGAAGACTGCAGCTCGCACTGCACACAAATTTCACATTATCGTCGTCATCATCATCATCATCATCATCATCATCACCCGCCTATCTATGCCCACTGCAGGGCAAAGGCCTCTCCCAATATTCTCCAATTACCCCGGTCCTGTGCTAACTACGACCAATTTATCCCTGCAAACTTTTTGATCTCATCTGCCCATCTAACTTTCGGTCGCCCCTGCTACGCTGGCCTTTGGGATCCACTCTGTTACCCTTAATGACCAACGGTTATCTTGCCTTCGCATTACATGCCCTGCCCCCGTCCATTTCTTCTTCTTAATTTTTACTAATATGTCCTTAACACGTGTTCGTTCCCTGACCGACTCCGCTCTCTTCTTGTCCCTTAAAGGGACACTGAAGTGATATGTAAACATTGCGGGATTACTTGCGCAAATTGTAGTCCGGAGTCCCCAGGCCATGCTTCGACCACCCTGGGCGCGTTTACGCGATTTTATTTAGTAGAAAAATTAATTCGAAAATGCTGTCCTCCTCTCTTTACGCTCGCCCATTTTCTGCGGCGTTTTCGTCTGACGTCGCGAGGAGCCGAGCTCGCAATTGGCTGGCGCTACTGCACGGCTCCCCGGCCTTCAGACAGAGTCAGTCGGCCCAGCGTTTCGTCCGCCGGCCGCCGACGAGTAGTCGCAATTCGTTCGCTCAGTTGAAACGAAGCCAGGACACGTTTGTGAATGGAAGAATCTGCCTTTCTTTACTTGGTTAGTTTGTACACTGTATCTAGCTCCAAGTCAAGGTCGCTTCACACAAGCGCTGCACAAGCGCACATGCGACGCTTCGCTGACTGGTACGCCAGTAGGAAAATATAAGGCCTCTTGAAGGCGGGAGAAGAGTCAGCGGAGTCAATGTAGGTACTAAGGAAATAAAATCAACTGATATTTTTACCGTACAGCGTAAAACTAGGGTGCGGAAGCACTTTTTTGAGCTGGGCGAACAAGCACAGCGGTCAGCAGCACGACTACGCATCTGCGAACGCTTTTCTGTATACGAAATGCAATTGCTAGACGTGAGCTATTGTGGAAACTCGGGCGACGCTTACTGCATGAGCGCAATAGAACAAATAGTAACCTAAGCTGCTTGAAATGCTAAAACTAAATAAAAGTGTAAACTGGTTGTACAATATATACCCTATATTAGCAGAACCAGCGGATCCCGCCCCGTGGCCGAGTGGTCTGGGGCGCTAGGTCATCGCAAGTGTTTTGCAAGTCACTAGTTCGAATCCCCGCGGGTACGTGCTTTTTTTTTGTTTTGTAAGTTAACTTTTTCGTTTTTCGCCGATGTTTTCTATATTGAGTTCACCTTTTTTTGGGCCGCAAAGTTTATGGCTCCACGAACTAGTTCACAAAACGCGCGCAGGCTGGCACTGGCGCGCTAGCGAGTTCTCGTTGGCGTGCTGTTGCCATAAGCACGGACTGCTTGCAGGCAGTGGGCACAGGCCAGAATGAACAGACCCTTGGCCTGGTGCGAACACGCTTTTTACGATACAGGCATGAGGGAGGCAAGCTCCAAATATGGGGGAAAAGCGCATGACATTTGGGCGTCTGCGGGTACGCGGAGGGCGTTCATGCACTGCGTAGGTCTCGGCTAGTGAATGCTACGATTTCAAGCCGTCCTGGGAGGCTTATCTTTATGCATTTTTACAGCTGACAACATGGCAGAAGCGCGGTACGATGATTACTGAGTTATTGAGAATGCCCATCTAACAACACCACCGGTTGTATTTTACAGAACCGAAACCGAAACCGAAACTTGTTTGGTTGCTCACCTTGGGCATCGTCCAATCACGGTGCCCGCTCCTCCCAACGTCACAGCTTTAGTTGGTGCGGCCGCCGCAAACCGCGCATGGTAGTAATTCTTCTTTCGCGCTTTGTAAAATAATTACCGATTTGTCAACCGGATAAACGATGAAAAGTGTGCTAATTTGAGCCAGTCTACGCAGTGCAAGCAAAAACGGGAGCTTGACAAATTCACTTCAGTGTCCCTTTAATGTTACACCTACCATCTTCCGTTCCAGTGCTCGCTGAGTCGTCCTCAATTTAAGTTGAACCCTCTTAGTGAGGCTCCAAGTTTCTGCCCCCTACCACTAGGTGAGCACCGGTACGATGCAGCTGTCATAGACTGAAAGAAGGGTAAACTGCGCTAAAGGTTAATACGAATTTAGGAAAGACATATGACGAGATGTTAAGCCGAAATGAAGATATACGTAAAGTATTTAAGTGCAGTCTAAGTGTCGTATGCCATTTTTATATTGGTCTTACCATTTTCGCTGTATGCCCTTGTTTGAATACACATCTTCCCCGGAAAATCAGGACGCTCATTTGTTAAAAATAGCTTCCTCTATCCACTTCACTAATTCAGCAGCCCTCGCTTTGGTTGCCTCCGAGTGAGCACTGTCCAAATGGACAGGCGGGCCTTTTAGATGCAAAGCATCTCTTGCTCGGGGCTATGTCCGTCGGCGTCCGTCCGCACCTCTCCCCCTCTCCCTACCAGCTGTGCGATAACGCCGCTCTCCTCCTCTCCCTCTCTTCACGCCAGCTGTGAGATAGCGCGTGCGCTGCTCCCTCAGTTGCTGCTTGTCCGATGAACTGAATGAACGCCAACAATTCTGTCAGCGAACTGGCTGGCACACCTTCAACCAGCGCCAGCCAGCTCACTCCCAGAACCGCGAGCACCTCTGAAGACAAGGCTGTGCAGAGGAGAGCTCGAGATGCAGAAGTCGACGCCGAGCAACGGATCCAGATGGCTTTCGGCAACGCGACGCCGCTTCGAAACGTCGACGTCGAGCAGCGGATGCCAAACTTCGAGAAAGTGAAGCCGCTTCGAAACGCCAGCGTCGAGATATCCACACTGCGAGAAAGCGAAGCCGCTTCGGCACGCCAACGTCGCCAAGCGGATCCGGATGCAACACGCTTTGCATCACTTCGAGGAGATGGTGTAATTTTTCAGAAAGTGTTCGCAGATCTGTACAATAAATACGCAGCCAATCACCTGTATCTTTTTTTAAATTCTTCCAGCAACAGAAATTAAGCCATCTTAAGGCAGCGTTTTCATACAAACAGCGATATTATGTATAATGTACATGCCAACTGAGCACAACAAATCATTTAAATTGTTTGCTATTGAAGTGTCTTCATCATGCGGGGAGCTAAATCTTTCACAAAAGGAGGCACCTATAGACAATGAGATCGATACCAAACTTTCACAAAATCGTTTTTAATAACATTCGCGAATAAATAATCATACATATTGTCACAAGGAGACGACGATGACGGGAGTAGAACGTATTGCAATGATCCCAACATCAAAGGAGAAAGAAGCTGTATGCGGCACGTAGCATGCGCGCGGGCTCCGAGCGGTGGCATCTTGTAAATGTATCACTTCGCCGTCACCCATGGTTCGCTTCATCATTGTCCTGACGCCACGAAACAATATTTTCATTTATGCACAGATCGTTCACTTTTAAAGAGGTAATACATTTACTTTTTTAAAGCAAAGCTTTCTCGCTCTACCAGCCAACGGTTCTTTCGTGGCGTGCGGGGCAACAAATTCCCAACGTGGCGGAGGCGGCGGCGGCAGTGGGAGGGCGCGTTGGAGGGTTTACTCACGGAGCACAAGCGTTCCCCGCGCGAAAGTGCCTGCTCGCCGGTTGCGGCGTCGGCTGTGCGGCTTTGTCGTTTGCTTTAGCGACGATTGTTGTGGGCCTGTTTTGGCGCAACTTCGCGTCCATTGCGCGCTGCCTTCGCGCGGCTTGATTAACTTGTTCGACAGCCCCTCCAGGGTAACCCGCACCCGACGGAATTAAGTGGTCGTAAGGCAAACATACGTTAAGGATTGGTTTGCAGGGCGGGAATACAAAATGTACAAACCACGTACAGACATCTGGCCGCTAGAAAAAATGCTACCTTTAGCGCAGTGTTTACCACGAATGGGACTCCGTTTTCTAAATTGGTGAATACCAATTTGGTTGTGTTTAAAAGGAGCCATGAAGATAAAACAAAAGTTTGTTTTATTCGAGAGATTATGTGTTTCATAGTACCCCAAGCGCTTTCCCGGAAGCAAATGATGCTTTATTCACTGAGAAATAAGGCAATTTAAGCCAAAATTTTAAATCTCCCGCTAAAATTGCTCATTTCGTGACGTGAACAATGGCGTCATACGAGCCGGTCCATGAAACAGATACGTAGTATGTCGACTCCATATAGCACCCACACGCGGGAGTCGACCGAGACTGCGACCATTTTAAAAATACTAGTAAAACCTAGTGCACCCGCAGCCCTAGTCATGGAATCGCCTGATCCGGAGAACAAAACTCTCGCCGAGGAGCTCGGGCTTGCATTTAACAACCTCACACCACTTGACCGCTCAATGCTTCTAAGTGCACGAGCGGCAAGAGTTGTGGGATACGCGGTGGACGGGAAAGCGACCATTCCGCGATAGCCACAACAGACGAACGCCCTGCCGTCGGCACCGCTGCCTCGTCAGCCCCGGCGACGGACGAATATAGACTGGTACGTATGTGCCGTATTTTTATTACGGTTAATAATAGTTCAATTTCAGTAGCAGTATCGCTTATGCCAGTTGGCCGGTGTCGTGTATGGAAAGCCGTTCGCGCGAGCTCTCTGCTTCGACCAGAAAGATACGAGCGTCAATGCGCGGTGTTTACGGCATTTTTTTCCCCCAAGGTCAGAGCGCTTTGACGGCGATTTGACGAAGTCGGCGACGAGCGCCAGCATGTCCCAGGAGTGAGCTAACGTAAGGGTCCCTGCCGTAATCACTTCCTCTTTAAATGAAGCGAGCACACTCGTACTTCCTTCAGCTCTCTTTCTCCTCCGTTTGCAAAGTTCACAAAACGTAGCCACTTGCTTCGCCGAGGTTCGTCGTTGGGCAGCACATGAAAGGAGATCTCCTCACCGGCGGGGATGTCGCACTCCCTCGACGATTTGCCCGTACTACATGGGCATTTCAAAACGCAGCAACGAAATTTCATTGTAAAGTACTCGAACAAACTGAAGTTTTCAGTGGTTGTAAACTAGAAACGAGCTCGTAAAGACAGCAGCAAGCCAACACCATTCGAAACTTCTGCGACGACTGGCACTATCTCGTCGCTTCTTGCTATTCCTTACTCCCCTCGTTTCTATTTGTACCTTTGCTGGTTGGCGATATGACGGCCAACCTCCTGTCAAGGAATTAAGATACCAAGCAAGGTCGCGGCTGTACGTGCTGGAACGGTTCGTTGGCCCATAAGAGCCTCGAACCCGAAAATTCGTCTGCGCGACGGCGAGATGTCGAGCTCGGCCGGCGGTAGTTTCGTACGCATTGGCGAACACGCTTGCGTGTTCGTTCGGAACTTCAACCGTTTACTCCACCGTTCTTTGTCATAAAAAGAATGTGCAGTATGTTTCACGGGCATTTAGCTCGCTATGCAAGCTGTAAGCCCTGCCTAACATGCGTTTGCTTTTGCTGGCCTCCGCCAATCGCAGAGCATTCTCGAGTGACATCATAGGTTCTGTTGCGGAAAATGAGCTCGTGGGTCACATGGTCATTTCCTTTTTTCCTAATAATGTAGCTTATTTGAGCGAAGTTTGCGTTATAAGTGGTGTGGTTATGGTTCTAACGAGGCAATCTTTCGAATGAACCAAACTTGTGTTTTCTCTTCATGGCTCCTTTAAGAGGTATTACAAAAGGCGAAAGGAGCGATTGGTTGTGATAAATAGCAATTATAAAAGTTCCTTCAGCTTTCTCGCAATTCTCAAACTTACTAAACTAATTAGTTTAAATCGGTATAAATGGGAATCACTAAGCTCACATGCCAAATTGTTTCGGTGCCTGCGCTTGTGTTACGCGGTGGTGTAGCCCCAAGCAAGCACATCAGGATGGCTAGGTTCCGCTGCCTCACCCTTCGAACGGGTGAGACAGCGTTTCTTTCTCCCGACTCACGACTGGGCTCTGGCCGACGCTGCTGCTGCGTTCGGGACGCCGCCCCTGCGAATTCCAGGTAACGGCTGTCAGAATCGCTGGTTTCAATCGTAGAGCCACGTGTGTTAATTCAAGTGACGTCTCTTGGGCAATTGTTGTTGGTGTCGTTTAAAGCTTTGCTTTCCAACCACCTTCACAGCGTGGATTGGAGCCAATGTTTTTTGTTTTGTTTTTTCAGGTCATATCCACGTTTATAAAAACACGACACACATTAATATAGCACACGCCTTTTCTGCTAATAAATTGCGGAATAAGTTTAAATCTTTACATTGAATGAATGAATGAATGAATGAAATCTTTAGTCAACAACAGGTGCTGCGTTCGGGTACCCGCCCGGAGGAGGGGATCCTTAGTCCGGGATCCCCTGGCTCTGGCTGGTTGCGCGGGCCCTGTTCACCAGGTCAAGCTGGATCGCAGAGTCCTGACTGGCCAACCGCGGCGCCGTCCACTGTTGAATGGATGGACTGGAGAATGGCTGTAGACCTGGTGTTTTCTGGCACTCCCATACCTGATGGTGTAGAGCACCGAGTGCTAGGCAGTTGTTACGGGTGGTTTGATAATCGGTCGGGTAAATGGCACACAGGAAGGCGCGGTGCCGATAGGTGTTGGTTTGAAGTCCTCTGAAGGTGGTAGTTTCATCCCTTGTGAGTTGCAGTTGTGGATGGAGGAACATTCGCCGTTGGTGTCTGTAGTGGGTCGAGGTGTCCGTGTAGCGTAGGAGAGCTTGTTGATTAGATGCCAGGGGCGACGATCCTCCCGGGAGGGAAACGGCCCGGTGTGTATAAGCGCGGAAAGCGGCGTGAGCCGCCTCGTTTCCCTCGAGGGATTCGTGACCAGGAACCCAAACTATGTAGACCTCGGGAGTGTTCAAACTTGTTTGGAGAATATGGAGTGCCGTTTTGGGAATGCATCCTCGTTGAAAATTTCTGCAAGCGGTCTGCGAGTCCTTGATTATGGAGGCTGTGTCGTGGACAGTAGTTATTGCATAGGCTATTGCGGCGGCTTCTTCGGCAGTATTGATTGATGTGGTCTTGATCGTGGTGGACGTTATTTCCTGTCCCTGTACGTTTACTACGCAGGCTACATGGGCGGGATGGGGCAGATAAGGACATGAGTTCACATAGAACGTATTGCGGTCATTGTTATATTTTGTGGTATTGGCTCGTGCTCGGGCAATTCTTCGGCCCGAGCACGAGCCGAAGTCGGGTGCATATTTCGTGGTATTGGAGCCACACGTATGCCCTGGCGTATCTTCAAAGTTATACTTGTGTTTTATCTTTAACCAATAGTATATTATAACCCAATCGTCGAAGAGTCGCGCGGTCTGTAAGTGTTTTTCTTTCTTTTTAAAAGATGATTAAAAAGAGAAAACATGGTAATATGTGTAAACGCCCCATTCCAAAATGGAATTTTTGCGAAACGCATAACATATTTTCTACATTGCGTTGGAGTAGTATTTTTCTGTGCAAGCCATATTGGTTAGTAGAATCACGTGGGGAACGCCGTATGGGGAACTTAAAACGAATGAAAAAACAAGATTGAATATAATTATCCGCCAGGCCTACAAAACTTACCTTGGGTTGCCCCCTAAAGACGTCGCATCAAAATTACTGCAATTAGGTGTGCATAACAGTTGGGAAGAATTTGAGAAACGTGGTGTTCTTCCTCTAATTCTTCCCAACTGTTATGCACACCTAATTGCAGTAATTTTGATGCGATGTCTTTAGGGGGCAACCCAACGTAAGTTTTGTAGGCCTGGCGGATAATTATTTTCAATCTTGTTTTTTCATTCGTTTTAAGTTCCCCATACGGCGTTCCCCACGTGATTCTACTAACCAATATGGCTTGCACAGAAAAATACTACTCCAACACAATGTAGAAAATATGTTATGCGTTTCGCAAAAATTCCATTTTGGAATGGGGCGTTTACACATATTACCATGTTTTCTCTTTTTAATCATCTTTTAAAAAGAAAGGTATGTACGCTTCTACAGCTGCTTTCCTGCCTTTTGCTGGGACAGTTCGTTGATGAGATCCTAAACGTTGACCCCAATCCGGCTGCTTTGTGTCCATCAGCTGGATCAGCTCGCGAGGCATGGTTTTGGACGAGGGCAACGTTTTTACCTCAGACTGAAGAACTGTGAGCCGACTTCAGGATTATGCACATTATGCGACCAACAGCCTTTTCGAAGCATTTATTATTGAAAATGACAATATCTGCATCAATCAGGGGCAATCGTCGGGAAGCTTATACTTGTTCGAACCAAACCACGAAGTCTGCCATTTTCTTGCAGCCCTCGGAGAGGTGGGGAGGGGGGGGGGCGCGAAGGGGGGGGCGAAGGGGGGGGGGAGGCTACCAAGCCTCAGGGCCAGGTTCATTTGAACCCTGTGAACCATGGATAATCCGCCCCTGATCGCAAGGGACCGTAACAATAGGCCCGAACAACTGGACTAATATTCCCCTCACTTGAACAAGATGTACCTGCCCTGAGTGGAACGAGCAAAGCCACAGAGAAAACAATAAACTTCACGAAGTTAACTTTAGGCGGACGGCAGGCGTACCGACTGGATGCTCAAGTGCACCAAGCAGGTTCGGTTAGATTCGGCAGATGGTGGACACAGCCAGACAATTCAGCATCTCGCTGAAGCTCTAAATATGCTCAGAATACTACGTGCAACTTTATAAATGACCCTAGAAAAAATGCACAAAAAATCACGAGACATTTTATTGTACGAAGGTGGGTGACCAGCGAAGCTTAGGTGACAGAATTGTGAACTAAGGTACGAAGCGGTACGAATTTTTTTCTGGCTTGTATACTTACGGTGGCGGAATGACTCCGCCCTCACCGTAGCAAGCGGGCGTACTGCTGTGAAAATTCGCGGCGACGGCAACGCCGACGATACGGCGCCATTGCGGCGTGCTCAGCTGGAAAAGTTAGTTTATGCCCCAGCTGACGCCGTTTCCCGCACTGGAAGACGCATCCTTCGGGAGCAGCATCCTTCAAAACAAACGAACAAAACAAACGAACGTACACGAACGTCTCGTGCTACGGAACTCCTCATGCTTCAGAAACAATGCACCCCTCCGTCTAACGACGACGATGGTTGAATGCGAATCTTTCTCGTGAGGAAAACGTTGGCCAATCCCACACTACGATAATTGTTCTCGGGCTGCTCCGATGTTCATTTAATGGATTTCCATCCGCGGCTTCATACTTGCTCCCAAGGGTTGAAAGGGCGACCTAAGAGAAGCAAAATCCTCTCAGTGCGGCTCACCTCTGCAGGTTCTTTGTCCCGGGTTTGGGCACCAAAAATGTCACGGAAGCTATCCCGAGTCGAGGACTCCGAGCCCTATACAGGGTGATCAAAATTAGGTCGACAGGTATTTTTTTAATTATGTGCTTGAATTTACATAAAGACCACCTCTATAGTGAGGTTACGCGTCCTGGGCCGAATAAGGTGGTAACTATTGGTGTCAGCGGCTTAATTAACTAAAATTGAATAATTAACTTTTTTGACGGTTGCAGTAAGCAAGCAATGTTTACATTCAAAAGTTAGGCGTAATCGTGAGTCTACGCAGTTTCATTTGGCGGAATTATTCTAGCGCATTCTTACCCCTAGATAACGAACTGCGAGGTTTAATTGCCGTTCACATGATTACGCATGCAAGCCAGTGAAGGCAGGCGCAGAGCTCCTCCCCTTTGTACTGCGTTTCGATAGAGGTTCCGAGTACTGCGGATTGTGATAACGCCAGCCAAGACTGAAATGATGCCAGTTATCACTTTTTTCTATGCCTCCACCCCGTTGTCAAACTAAACACCGTTCACAGCAGGCACGTCACAAAAGGGAGGAACTTTGCGCAGGTCTTCACTGTCTTGCATGCGTAATCATGCGAACGGCAATTAAGCTTCGCAGATCGATACCTCGGAGTACGGATGCGCTAGAAGAGTTCTGCCAAATCAAACTGCGTCGAAACACGATTGGGTCTAACTTTTCCATATAAACATGCCTGCTTACTGCAGCCACTAAAATGTTAATTATTAAATTTTCGTTAATTAAGCCACCGACATCAATAATTACCACCTAATTCTGTGTCCCCCTGGGCACACGACCTCAATGTAGAGGTGGTCTTCACGTAAATCTAAGCGCCTAATTTTAGAAAAACCTGTCGACTTAACTTTAATCACCCATGTATAGATCACCCGGACTAATCATCATCAACTAATCAACTAATCATCATGCTCTCATGCCGCGTGACTACGCCCATTCACTCGTCGTCTTCCTTTTCTACATCTTTCCGCGGGCCCAGATTAGGGGTGTACAACACGGCAGAAGAGCTAGTAGATCAGCACAGTGTTGTACACGTTCCTCTAAAACAGGAACGAAAGCTCGTTCCTTCCCAATTTTGAAACGAGTTCCCGTTACAAGTTCCTTTATTGCGAAAGGAACGCGTTCCAGTTCCACTTCGAAAATTCGAACGTGTCGTTACATTAACGTTACGTTTCATTTTTTAACTTAAAATATGGTTCCGCGTAATCGTGAGGCGAAAAAAGTGAGAAATTTAAAAACTCACACCGAACCACGTATATTATAGGAATAGGAACACCACTGGCAGCAGATCATCTGGAGTTAAAAAGAATCCAAAGAAACGCTCCTAGACGAATTTTTTCAGGGATCACCGGACAAAGTCCAGACATATCTAACTGCGATTTTGGAGCTCGTCTATTATGGGTGCAACACATATGTCACTGTCCACTTCGGTCTTACAAATGTGCAGTAGGTTAGTGCGCTTCAGATGTGCAGATAGAAAGTTACTCCCATGTCTAACATAATTACATTTCTAGCTTAAAAAACTGTGTCAAAAGGAACAATACATAGGCAGTTAATTAATTATTATTCAATATTGCGCTTTATTTAAAATACTTTACAGGCCCTTTGCAGGGCATTGAGTAAGAGGGGTTACAAAAGTGAAGCTTTGCGGATCATACAGGACAAATATGCGAGTAACAAAACACAGCAGAACAAGTAATGGCTACGAGGTTTGTAGTACAAGTTTAAGTAGGAAGACGATAACAAGTTGAAAAAAATAAGTCAGAAGCGCAGTCACACATGAAATCTACGCGCAAGAACACAATCGGGGTAGTAGATAAAGGAAACAACCACAGATAGCCAAATATGTGGAAGCGACGCAAAAATCAGTTGCTGTGGTTAGAAATACGCGTAAGGGAAAAGCACATTAAATAACGCAGAGCCTAATCACGTGCGTTAAAAACATTTCACTATAAAAGTTCAAAGCGTAGGTTAAAACCGACGCACTAAAAAACTCTGAACGCTGGCCGTCCACGTTCGGGCGGCCTCTCTCAGGTATTGTCCATACGGCACGCGACAAAATTATGTCCAACAACAACGAAATTCCTGTCCTTTGTCAACACGACGCATGCAATACAAAAGGACCTGGCACTCCCGTCGATCCGTTCCCGCCAGATCGGCAACTGACCGCGCCGTGACGAACTGCGTCCGTACTCTGTAACTTGGAGCAGTCCAGCATCCCGAGACACTGCTGCGCGCCCCGCCCTATTGATAGCCGGTGACCCTTCGAATGACCTCACCGCGAGCGCAACTCCCAAGACAGCAACGCACCGGCGCGTTGCGCGCACTAATCCGGTGACAATATACTGATATGGTGGTTTCACAAGGGACCTGCAGCGCCACCCCGCAGGGAAGAAGTCTCTTGCCCAGACGCGCATCCTGGCCTCTCCAGACAAACGATGAAAGGTGAAAAGCATTCTCGCGGCTGCGCTATTCACCCGTAGCACGCCGCGTAAGCTCAACCGGCATGAAAGCAAGCACAAGCTGCGGCCCGCTGAGTGGTTATTCTTCCACCTTAGACTTTCGAGGAAGCACGTTCCGCTTAAGGGCCAGCTTGTAGGAAGAGAAACAATGGACCTTTTTCCAGTACCGGTCCCTCTAGCGGCCACCACGGCGAAGTAAAAATGGCAGTAAGGCAGGCCCGCAACAATGTTAAGCTTTCGGAGAACTCGTGCACAAAATATCCTGGCCCTGCAGTCTCCCGCACTCTCCCGTCACCCCTACCTTTCACATGAATGTCATGAAAGCAGGCGCACGTTATCGTGACTAATCTGCAGTGTTCGAAGCGCCCCTTTTCTGTTTTTTTTTTATTTTCGTTACCTCCTCACTGGCAGCCATGTGCTGGCAGCGTGGTCAGCCTCAAACGTATTTGCCCCTTTCTAGAAAGCCATTATTGTGTGCACGTACGAACCCACCACGAGGTGTCGAAAGAGAGAGAAAAAAAGAAAACCTGGAGCCGCTCCCTAGGCAGAGAACTGAGGGGCGCCCTTTTGTTTATTTTGCCCGAGGCGCCTGCTAAGAATGGCGGACCGGCAGCCCGCGCATGCGCAGATCGCTACTGGAAAAAGGTCCATTATGGATTTTTATACTCGAGCCTTGGCATCAAAAACAGCCAAATCCTAGCAATGTAACGTTTGCAGAAGGAACGCCGTTCCTGCCGTTCCTTCATAAACCTAACGAGTTACCGTTACAGTTCCACCGATCCATAATGAAACGCTGGCGTTCCTCCGTTCCTCCAAAAAGGAACTAGTTCCAGGAACGCCGTTCCCTGGAACGCCGTTCCGTACAACACTGGATCAGCACCTTTCTTCTCAAGTAACCCGTCTAGCCACTACCCCTACAGAATTACACATTCTTGACAGTCTCCTTAATATCCCGACAGGTTAGACCGAAAAGTCCCCATTCCGCATGCCACCTACGCTGAACTCATAGTTCGGCCTTTACTTCTCGCAATATGCATCCACCATATAACGTGGACCCAAGAACAGAGAGGGCATGAGCACTGGAGAGGCGTTTTCCAATCCGCTGTGGCGACGTTGTCATCCCACCACTGACAACCCGTTGCTGTATACGGGAAGGCGTACCCGAGCCGAGCTCCGTGGCCTCCGACATGCGTGTGGTAGCGTGGTGAAGCGAGCGGCCAGCCAATGTTGTTGCCTCGAAGAAGACCAGAAGCCGTAGACAAACTTAACTTGTTTACTTCATGGCGAAAGATGGGCCGAAGCCAAAGAACAATGCCCCGACGGGCGAGCTTACAGTACAGGACTCGAGCAGAGTGACAGCATTGATTCACTGCTCAAACAGGAATGAACTACAGCGCATGGAGGGTCTTATTTATACCCAAAATGCCAACGGTAAAACAAGAGTTCCCTCTAGATTGTACACACGACATGAACGGTACAGACACACACAACCCTTTTTCCAGAGTTCGTGAGCAGTCGGCAGTAGCGGCGCACGCTGAGTCCGAGAGAGGGGAGAGAGGAGGTCTCCGCAGCGGCTTCCGCGTCCTTCGGACAAGTTGAAGCATGTTGCGTCGGCCGCCACCGAAGTTTCATCACGCCGATAGCGAGGCGCCAGTGATCCAGACATGTAGCGACGCGTCCAAATCCGTTGGCTGCAAGCGTGAGTCACCGACCGGTGGGCCTGCTTGAAAGGCGCACGTAGTGGAGGCTTCGCCACACAGCCGAGGAGTGTGGCACAAAGCACTGCGGCGGGCTGATTCATAACACCGCCCAGATATCCACTACGTGGACGCTACGTGGACACTACGTGGAATTGAATTGAGTTGAATTGAATTGCTGAATACCACCACCATGACGCATATGCTATAACCATGATCAACAGACCCGGAACACCTCCCATCAACTCCCTCACTGTTAACAGCCCCCATCCTGGAGAGGCGTAGGAGGCGGCAATAGCACTAGCGCTGTCACACAGGCCGACCCCCGCCATTATAATCTTAGATTCTAAAAGGGCCGTTCGAAATTTCGCACGTTGCCCTATCTCGCCAATCGCCCTCAAAACTGCGGCTCAAAATTCCCCAACCTCCCCGATAAAACTCATTTCGATCCCGGCTCATGCCGGCCTCGGGAGAAATGAGGCAGCCCACGTTGTCGCTCGAGGACTTATAATCCCAACGGGCCCCAGCCTCACTCCCTCCCATGGGGCCAGATCTGCCAGGGACAGACTGGTAACTTACCACGACATTGTCATTCATTACCGCCTCACCCGTCATAAGTATCCCCCTGCCCATTATCAACTCACCCACGCGCAGGAACGCACATGGAGAGTCCTCCAGCCTCACACGCTCCCTTGCTAAGCGGTACTACACCGCGTCCACCCTTCCCTTTACCCCTCTCCTAATTGTCCTGCCTGTGTCACACACTCCACTGTACGCCACCCTATGTGGCGCTGCCCTAATGACCCTTTTCCCTCTAATTTCCTCTGATGAGCAGTAGGAGGGGGCGGTGGGTAGCTCTGACCAAGGGACACAGCTCTCCCTTTTGGACAGGGCTCCGCTAGTCGCCGCCAAGCTGGCGCCTACGGCCACCCCGACCCCCTAACCTACTGCAACAAGTTAAGTTTCTCTCTCTCTCTCTCTCTCTCTCTCTCTCTCTCTCTCTCTCTCTCTCTCTCTCTCTCTCTCTCTCTCTCTCTCTCTCTCAGGTGGCTCATTCCAGCAGTTAAAATTTTTGCACTGGACGATTTATCACGTGATTTGGTGCTGGCCGCAAAGCGCCAGCTCTAGCGACGTCTCCAGCACCTTAGTGCAACGATATCCCAAGTCCCAGTTTGCACTGCATTTGCGGAGCGTTGTCGGCATGCACGATCCCGATGTCGCCCACCATAAGCTGTGCTACAGCAGCCAGGGATGGCTGTGAGCTGAGCGCAGCAACAGCAAGTACCGACGCTTTTCTCCACCTTCGCCGCAACTCTGCCGCCAGCCTTTGATGAGAGCGTGCTCGCCATTCTAGCTGGGCTGTGGTTGAAGACGCCTCGTTCACAATCAACTCTTGCAGCATGGAAAGCGCACGCTTGCCTATCAAGTAGTGCGTAGGCGTAAGCGGCACTTTTTCGTTGGGCTTGTCTTCAATGTACGTTAGGGGTCGGCTGTTAATAACGCCTTCGGCCGTAAGACTGGTTCACCCGAAAGAACGCTTCAGTACGTCCCTGGCGGAGCGAATGAAACGCTCTCACCAGCCACCCCACCAAGGTGCCCGCTCAACGATTAACTTCCACTGCCCGTTGAGCCTAGTGGCAGACTCTTGAAGAGCTGACGCAGCTTCTCTAAATGCCCGAGCACAACTGTCAAAGGACCGTGCGTTGTCGGAATAGGCAGTGTTCGGTATGCCCCATCATGAAGCAAACCGATGGAAGGCTAGTAGTGTGGCGGCCGCTGTTCATGTCCGAGGTCAGTTCCAAATGTATGGATCGAGTAGCAGCGTATGGAAATAATAAAATGTAGGCTTTTGACGGAGCAGCTTTGCCGCGCACGTAGAGGGGTCTACAGAAATCCAGGACGACCACAGAGAATGGGTTTGTTTCTGTGATTCTATCACTCGGCAATGCAGCAAATGGTGATGTTTGTGCTGTTAGCCTTCGGTGTCTGCGTGTCAAGCATTGTTTCAAAACCCTTTTGACCGTATGCCGTCCTTTACAACCCAGAATCGCTCTTTCATCTCTGTGAGCTTGGCCTCAACTCCAGCTTGAAGAGCGCGGTGATGGGTTTCCAGAATGATGAGGGAGTTAAACTTGTTCCCAACAGGAGCGGATTCCGGTGCTCGGCCACTATACTGGCATTATTATATTTGTGCAATCGGCCTCTGAAGCGGATCAGGCCTTCGACATCCACAAATGGTGAAAGTCGAGGCACAGGTGAAGATGATGGTACGGGCTGACCAGCGGAGAGGGTTCGTACTTCTGTGCTGAATGACTCCCGCTGGACGTGCCGCAACCAATTCATTTGTGTTCCATGTGTAACTTGTGCGTATTGACTGTTTGTGTTGAATGCTGCGCGCTCCGCCGATTCACATTGCCACGCGTAGCTGCTGCCCTGGCCACACCCTTATTTTAGGGTGTTGAGCAACCTTACACCATTTTTTAGTGTGTTCACACGAACACCCATTTTTCATCCGTACACCATTTTTTCGCCAAAACACCTTTTAAAGGTGTTCGCCACGGAACAAGATTCTTACACCCTTTTCGGTGTAAGAAAAAGGGTGTAAGAAAGCTTAGTGTGTAGCGTTTGCGGCCGCAGCCGACATTCATTCGTTTATGAACGTTTGCAGGCCTATTTATCTCTGTTGGAGACATGGCTTGACAGCTTTGATTTAACGCTAAATGTACCGAAGAGCGCTCTACTCGTTACCTAGTTGCAGGGGTAGTTTCACTTTCTCTCGCTTGCAAAAATCAAGTCATTGCGCAGGTGAATTCGCTAAAGTATCTTGGTATTACATACACTTCTGCTTTTGATTGGCATACACATATTAACGCATCAGTCACTAAAACGGAGAGAGCATTTTGTCGCATGAAGAGACTATGTGGGAAACGAGCAGGAATGCGCTGGAACACTTCTGCTGGCGCCGTTCCTACATCCGGCCAGTCAAGGAGTTTGGCTGCGTCCTGTTTTGCGATTGCCCTATTTACAAACTGCGACCGTTATACCTGCTGAAGAGGCGCATCCTTCGATTTTGCCTTGGCGTCCCTCGGTTCGTCTCGATCCGGGTTTTGTACTTAGAGGCCCGCATTCCAGAACTCATGGTCCGATTTCTCTTGCTGGCGGTTCAAACTTACCTCCGAATGTACGAAACCCCCCCTGTAGCTGCTAAGACTGTATTTATTTGTGCTCCGAGTTTATTTTTTACACCTCCGTGGCCGCAACGGATTTCCCCCCAAGTGCAATTCGTTCAAACATGCCTTGACTGTATTTCTATGAAGCTATATGAAGGTATTCCAGTATCGACTGTTGAGCGAGAAACTGAGTTTTTCTTTCAAAACCCCTTCCCTTCGGCTGCAAACTTCTCCCACGCTTTCTATTACCCGCTATTTTAAATGAGCATTTATCCAAGTATCCTGCGTCTTCTGTGATTTATACAGATGCATCTCAAAATGGCGACAAAGCTGGAATTGGTATTTTTTCACAATCTCTTGATTGGAGTTATATATTCGCTGCGAATCCCGGACAACACACCCACTCCTATGGCAGAATTTTTAGCAATAGCTCTCGCTCTATGGGAAGTACCGCAACATGTATCATAAATCATCATATTATCCGATTCGGTGTCAGTTATATCGGCATTTACTCCCTCTTCCGACTCTCCATTGTAACGCACATTATTGTTTTTTGTTCCAAGGCGTGTGAATGAGGTACGTTTGGCTTGGCTCCCTGGCCATACGGACATCATGGGCAACGAGTTAGCGGTCCATTTAGCTAATCTTGCTCTCAGAGTGCCCGTTCAATTCAGCATACCTAATCTGGCTATTTTTCCATCTTCAAGATTAAGACGATATTGGCATTTAGACGCTACCCATTCAGATGCACTGTTATCATTTGAAGAGTATCAACATTTAAAGAGTGGGTGGAAAGTTCACTTTTGTGGTTCGCGGCAATGCGAGGTGACGTACATCGAGCTGCGCTGCAGGATTCCACGGCTAAATTTTCATCTGTTTAGAACAGGGCTTTCCTCTACGGAGATATGTGTGCGGTGCCAGGTCCCAGAAATAATCGAACGCCTTTGGGGTATGCAAAAAGGGATATATATAATTGTAGTCAAGCCTACCTTTCTGCTTCAAGTCGCTTGAATTGCTGAAGGATACTAATTAATTAAGAAATGGGGTTTTAATCATAGCAAACTCTCATTGTATGTCCTCTTTCTTTCCGGAAATAAATTAGTATTTTTTTATTCTGACGAATTTAAATACGTTATTTGGTCCTGGCCGATCCCTTCTTGTGGGTACGCGCCAAAAGCATTCAGGCCATAACCATCATCATCACCATAGCCGACGTCTCTCCTCCTGCTGTTCAGCTGACTGGACATGTTGCGATGCCGTCGCAGCCAATGGGAATTTCGATTCGGCGTTTCAGGCTACATGCAGTTAATGGTAATACTGCTGAAAGGGCCTAGTTACGGGTATTCGGGAACGGCACATTTTTCGCCAAGTGAGCCAAGCAATGGGTGAGTGATGCCCACGCATTAAAGCGCGACGACGTGGAGACTCTGGCAGCCAGATTTCAGAGCTCCTGCGCTTAACATGAAATACTTTCAATGAGACAATCCAATCGAAAGTTGCCAACTAAACGCATTTTTCGTTACACAAAAGAACTATTCGAGAGACGATCCCAGCGCAATTAGTAATACATGCGGAAATCTAAGATCGGCATCGGTTACACAATCGGTAAGGCATTGGCTTCGCAACCGAGGGCACTCAGGTTTGTTGCCGGCCCGTCTGGCGGCGTTTTTATTTTCTCTAGCTGAACAAAGGCTTCATACAGACGAATAAAGAACTTAGCTTGGTAAAGGCTTAAAAAGCGATTGGGAGGTTTTTGAATGGGCGTGTGACCGCTTGTGGTTACGAAGTGAGATCTGATGGGGTTATCGCATGTATGAAAATCACACTTGTTTCCGTTTATGGGAAGCGGTTTAATGAATACAACGCGCCATGGAACACGACGCCTTGAGAGCTGAAAATCCAATGGTGATTTTGAATTCATGACTTCGATTACAACAATCGAAATATTCCGTTTATCTATTTCGATCTAAATCTATTTCGATTACAACAATCGAAATAGATTTCCGTAGGTGGGAAATAAATATGGAAAGTGAATCCGTCTCCATCGGGGATGTCAAAATAAGACATTTGCCACGTCAAGCGCCGCGAACAACAGCGCGTGTGCTCGCCGAGAGCCCCATACACACGCATGTGTATTATATAATGTGTTATATAATATGTATAACATATTAAATATGTATTATATAAAAATATTTTATAAAATATTACGTGTGTACTTTATTTTAAAACGGGGAACCAACTCAATAATTTCAGTCAGTCTAAAGATTCAATCAATCAATCAGTTATTTATTAGTGCTTGCGAACTTGTATGGTCGGTCACAATAAATATGTGGGCTTAGACAATTCCTCTGACGGTGGAGAATCCTTCAGTTGACTCCCATCTTCTCCATCTATGGGTGGCTTACCGGGGCCTCGTTCGTCGATGGCGGAGACAAAAATATAATCGATCCCTGAAACGTCGAATTGCTGCCCTGACTCAACAAGCCGCTATGTATACGCTCACACCCTTCACAAACAAAACTGGGCTACCTTCTGCGACCAGCTCCAAGGAACACTCAGCAGTAAACGCACGTGGCATCTCCTCCGTAGTCTTCTTGGCTCGAAACCCGCCAAAGCTTCCTTCCACAATCACGTCCGCCGTCTTTTTCACAGCTATCCTTATTCGAATGATCAGCTACTAAAAGAGCTCAAGACCATCCTTTTTTGTACCGACAGCAATACCTCGCCTTTCTGCTACGCTGATTACACCGGCGCTCCGAATCCTGCCCTTGACACTCCCTTTACGCTGCAAGAACTTGACCAAGCTCTCTCTAACACTAAAAACACCACTCCCAGCCACGACCGTATAACTAACAAGACTATCCGCAACTTGGACAATACCTCTCTAACCGCTTTACTATATTTCTTCAACAACCACTGGACAAACGGCACCCTCCCTCTGCAATGGTTACACGCAGATATATCACTAATTCCTAGGCCCAACTAGCCAATCCAGCTCTCCAACCTTCGCCCCATCTCCCTCACCTCCTGTCTCGGTAAACTCTTTGAACGCATGGTTCACACCCGCCTCACTACTCACCTTGAAGACAACGACCTATACCTTCACACCATGTTTAGCTTCCGCTTACACCACTCAACTAAAGATGTTCTCCTACAGATCAAAGAGCAACTCATCGATCGCCTCAGCAAAATTCATTCCAGTGTTATCTTAGCCCTCGACGTAAAGGGCGTTTTTGACAACATCACACATCAAGCCATCTTAGGACTTCGAGAAACCCAGTGCGGTGCGTGTACATACAACTACGTGCGGGCCTTTCTTACCGACCGAACTGCCACCCTTGGCATTGGACCACATCGATCCGACACATTTCGCACACCTCCCAAAGGAACCCCACAAGGATCAGTTATATCACCCCCTCCTTTTCAACATCGCTCTCCTCAAGCTCCCACCTCTCCTTCAAACCATTCCTGGTCTCCACCATGCCCTATACGCTGATGATTTAACTCTTTGGACCGCCACCGGATCTCCTGGTACACAACAAGATACCCACAACTAGCCATCGGCACCATTCTCGCTTATCTCCGACCTCGAGGCCTCACGTGTGCCCCCAGCAAGTCAGCACTCCTCATCCTCCGCTCCCGAACTCATGGGCGATCTCCAGTTCCCACAACCATTCCTAAAGCACACACCCTTCGTATACTCGGAGACCAATTCCATTAAGATGGCTCTGGCGCCGCAGTTCTTCCCCAGCTTCAAGCCACTGTCCCCCAACTCACCCATCTCATCAAACTCATCACAAATCAACGTCAGGGCCTCAAAAAATACGATACAATACGACTAATTCAAGCACTTTTAATCAGTCGCATCACATATTCCACCCCATACATCGCCCTCAAACCCAAAGAACGGGAGAAAGTCGACATACTAATTCGAAAAGCTTTCAAAATTGGACTTGGCCTCCCCGCTCAAACCTCTACTTGTCTTTTCTTCCAACTCGACATCCACAACACCCTCGAATAACTTTTGGAAGCTAAGCGCAACAGCCAACTCACCAGACTCCCTCGTACCACTACCGGCCGACACGTCCTCCAGGTCCTTGGATATCCGACCCCACCTGCTTCACAAGCCCTTCAGCGCATTCCATCTTAAATCCAATCCCACATTACTGTATCCAAAACTCCTAACAATATGCACCCAGAATTCAACCAAGGTAGAATACTCTCCCGGATTAAGCATCTTCGATCACAATTCCACTTTCACCCCAATACTCGCTACACCGACGCCACCCTCTACCCCTCACGCCAGGCTCATGCTCTGGCGGTTGTAAACTCAGAAGGCACACTTCTCACCTCCCTCACAACTCTCTCGACATCAGCCACCACTTCCGAAGAAATCGCCTTAGCCATCGCCGCTACAACTGGCTCCGAATATCTTATAATATTAACAGATTCCCAGCAACCCTGCCGTAACATTCAACGTGGACGCGTCTCACTTCCCGCATTCTACATACTGGCGTCGATCAATCCCCTCCCCGACTTGTACATCGCCTGGACCCCTGGCCACTCGTCCCTCGAGGGAAATGAGGCGGCTCACGCCGCTCCCCGCACCCTTCCACACCGGGCATTTTCATCAGGAACAGAACCCACGGTCCAGCCTCCTCCTCCTCCCGCTGTTCCATCACGCTACCACGACATCCTGCATCATTATCGCAACCTTCGCCTCACTTTGCCTCAACCTCACCCTCAACTAACCAAGGAGGAAGCAATTATCAGGCGTCGATTAAAAACAAACACCTATTACAACGCACCCATCTTCCACGCTATCTCCCCTACCCAATACACCCTCACCTGCCACATCTGCCCCTCTCTTAATACTACCTACCACATGGTGTGGGCCTGTCAAAACACCCCATCGCTTACCCCCAATCCCGAACCTTCCCCAGAGCACTGGGAGGGCCTGCTGACCAGCTCCCGTCACGCTGACCAGATTTTTCTGGTGACCCGTGCCAGGGCTGCAGCCAAGGCTCAAGGGTACCTGGACTGGGGCGAACCCACCCCACCGACTGACGGCTCAACCACCACCGTTTGCTCTATTAAATGTTTATTCTCTCTCTCTCTTACTCTGTATCGTGTGGGTGTACTCTGAACCCTGGCATTAAATACTCTCAATCTAGCACATACCCACTGTCGGGTATTGGTAGGCTTTATAAGCAGGAGTTGATGCTGCTTTCGCGCGACATTCCGGGGTTGACTCACCCAAACGGCCTGCCATTTTTGTGCATGTGTGTATAAATAGCCCCCGTACGTTAAATAGTATCTTCGTGTTTGAACAAGTTCTTTAAAAGCTGTATTGATATCTCAAAAGGCTAATTTCACTCAATAATCAAAACCTTCTTCGTGTATAACTATAATCTTCCGTTGTATATAAGTGTCGTTCATATAAAGCTACCACAAACGCTGGGTCGTGACATTCGAAATGATGATCAGTGAGAATGTACCCGCATATAAAAAAAAGCTTCCATAAACGTGTCGTTTTTCTTTTTTTTTCGTTAGTCTGATCAGACCTGCCAGACAGAGCAGGCTAAAAACGAGCGGGTATAAAAGAATTTGTTCGCTCTACGTCTTCCCGCAAACTGGCGAACAGTTCTCCAGCACCGCGGGACAACAACAAAGGGCGCTTTCTCTCCCCCGCAGTTCTCGTTGATCTTCGTTTCTTCTAAAGGCGCGAGCAATTCGTTCCGCAGCTGCTGTGCATCCCAGTTGACGAGCCGGACCGGGGCAATCCCTACGGCTGTACTGTCGCACTCGAAGCTGATTCCCACAGCAGCGGACGAATGTGATAGCGTTCCGAGATCTGATTATAAGGCAGATGACTTTTTGTGGCGCCTCCATAGTCCTTTCTATCCTTCTATCCTTCCGCCTGTGCGATAAATTTCCATTTAAATTTCCGTTTTACTTCTTTCCATCACTGGCATGAACGTGCGCTCGTGAAAAAAGTCGATTGTCACATGAGGAAACTAAAGTTACGTGGCCTACAACCAGATCAAAGAAACAGGTTCGTTTCACAGGTTGTGCAGGGAATTTGAAAAGGCAAATACAGAAACAGGAGTACGTACGAAAGCTACATATAAAGGCACACGTAGCACTAGCACTTATATGATTTTGGAAATGTACACCCACAACAACAGCACACAATAAATAAAATTCTGCGTGTGCTTCGTTTTTTTGAGGGCGTTGTAAATTATTCTGCTCGCTTCATCTTAGCTTATTGCCTTCCAAAAATAGATGTAACAAACACGAAAGCCATTCTGAATTTTGCTCCACTCACTCCCTACAGCCAACGCCGCCTGTATAAACATTGCCTAACGCTTCTCCCGCTTTCCAATGGGAGCGGTAGGGACGCTTGGTTCAGGCACTCATCCGCTATGTGGCGCGCGCCGGTAGACGTCCCTAGGGAGTCTACATGCGCCGCGCCTTCGTCGTTTGGCGCGGCGCATGTAGGCTCCCTAGACGTCCCGCCTTACGCCAGTGCTCGCAAGTGGCGAACGCTGCACCCCCTTCTGCGACGTGTGTCTCAGCTTGCCTGTCGGGTTTCACGAGCCATTTCGCTCACATCTTTGCCGCAACGGGGCGCTAGTTCGGGGGCGCACTGGGGATCTCGTTCAACGTGTCGCTCGCTTCATACCGGTTGCATTTTTCGAAAGATGACTGACTGAGGCGGAAGTGAAATAGTGTAAGAACATATTAATTGCCGGGTAGACAAATAGCAAACAAAAACTATATTTTTGGATGGTACAGCCATTATTTTACTGATATTTTTATCTCTGGAGGTTTTAGTGAAGAAAAAATTGCGTGTGCATCTTTTGTTCAAGCGCTCGCTTAATTACCCCCCAAAAAAATTATCACGTGCTTGTAAATTTCAGGATATTATAGAAAAAAATCGATAAGCTACTGAGGGTCCAGCGACGCTGTCTGGTCGCTTCTACAGTACATGTTTCTCCATTTTAAAACTGCGTACCGGTGAGGAGTGCGAACAGCGTGGACAAAACAAAACAAAGCCGAAATGTGGAGGTCACAGAAGGGGATGCCCAACTTAGAAAATTTCGCGGCACGTGATCCAAGTAGGTAAGCGCGCGAAGCCGGCATCAGCCTGCGGCACCACAAGTGGTTTTGCGTCCGCCGTGACAAAGGCGGTTTTATCAATGACAGACCAAGACAGACAGGCATGGTGCGAACAAGAAGGCGTAGGAACGCTGCCTGGGGAACGCTAGACAAACTGCCAACTATTTTGCATAGTTTCCGAGAAGCGGCACTGGCTGGCGGAGATGGAAGAACGTAGGCAGGCTGCGGATCGGAAAAGGGTAGGAGAAAGCAACAGGAGAGTGGCTGTATGGCCATTTTTCGCTCACGCGTTAGGCAATGATTATGCAGGCGGCGTTGCTATAGCAAACAGGATATACTATCCGAACATATACTACCACGTCCCAAGTTCCATCTCTACTCGACCAGCAAAATTTGTTCTCCTGAGAATTAACCGCTTTAAAAATGTCTGCCCCATTGCAATGCAGTTACCTGCAGTGACTGGAACAAAAATGGCTCAACCAACGGTGCGAACGTGGTCGTACAGCGAATCCAAACGTGTGCACGACACATAACACGATTGTATGTATTTCGCGACTTAGCATAGTTATCGGTTAATTAGCCTAACGAAAATTTCCACGGACTACACTTCTTTCCAAGCATACAAGTCCATATGCTTGTATAAAAGTCCATATGTATACAAGTCCATATGTAAGCATACAAGTCCAAGAACGTATCGTGGTGGCTTTGTGATGCTGCTTAAAGGCTTAGTAACGGCGACTTCATGCTGTTTGTATATAACTGTATTTATTGACACACCCACAACTGAATCATTTGAGCGTAAGCTGTCATTGTGTGTTCTCTGAATACATTGTTTGTCTATCGCGGAACTGGTGTTACATGTTTGTGGAAAATTATTTTCCTCCCACCCCTGTAACAGCCCGCAAGGGCTAACAGTATTGGAAATAAATAAACTGCGACTGCTAGTTATTCATGTTACGGGCTCATAAAACTTCCCACGTTTATGTAGTCATTTGAGCAACCCAACATCATAAAGTTTGTTTCATAATAGTTTAGATAAAACACGACTTGTAGCCGTTTGCGGGCCGTTTGCGGGCTGTTTGCGGACACCTTCCCCTTCTGTGAACTTCCTGCGTCAGTAGCTGACGTTGAACACCTCCTGTGGACTTGCCTATGTCTTAGA
Source organism: Haemaphysalis longicornis (assembly GCF_048455015.1). NCBI lineage: Eukaryota > Metazoa > Arthropoda > Arachnida > Ixodida > Ixodidae > Haemaphysalis > Haemaphysalis longicornis. The sequence continues at coordinate 329,342,460 of NW_027526203.1, forward strand.
GACACCCGAACGCAACGCCTCCGAGGCACGATGCTCCATCCTGGGAGAGCCCCAGATCTGAAACGCTGGATAGGGGGGCCCCAGCACCGGTCTCTTGTATTTTTGCGTGTAACGGGTGCAGTGTTGTACCAATGAAAACATTTTCTTATGCCGAAGGGCAATCAATCTCTCGCAAAAAAAAAAAAAAAAAGCGAACCATACTCCTACCGTAGGAGCCCATGTATTGATTGAAACTGGGAAAACAGAATTGCTTACAACTCCACTGTGAACTAACTAGTAATTGCGAAAAGTGAAACTGTCGTAATGACAGAGTCATCTTAGCGGCCAACTGCCATACCCTTTGTTCCGGGGTAGTTCGATAAAAATTGATTGATTGATTGATTGATTGATTGATTGATTGATTGATTGATTGATTGATTGATTGATTGATTGATTGATTGATTGATTGATTGATTGATTGATTGTAGGGTTTAACGCGCCGACGCAACGCCGGTGATAAGGCGCGCCGTAGCGGATGGCTCCAGATTAATTTCGACCACCTGGGGATCTTTAACGTGCGCCGAAATCGCGTACACCCGGGCGTTTTTGCTTTTCGCCTCCATCAGAAAAGCAACCGCTGCGGCCGGGAATCGAACACGCGCCTTCGTGCTTATCAGCACAACGCCTTAGTCACTGAGCCACTGCGGCGGGTACGATAAAAATTGCGAGGTTACCTAAGCACTCCTTACGTACACCCACACGAACACATAAGAATCACCAGAACTGGCGGGCACGCCGCCGTTTAAGCACACGGAACATTCACAGCCAGTTCTAAAGCATGGACAAAAAACACCAAGATATTTGCACCGGGGCCGCAGCCTTCAGCCCGAGAACAGCTCTGAGCTTGAGCAGGGCATAACGAGGGCACACGTACAACACTGACTCAATGTAATCGGAAACGCTGCACGTCTAACGCAGGGAAGAAGGGGGAGGCAGCTGGCATGCAGGCCATCCAGGGCAATTCGTTTCCGCAAAATAAAAATTATTATTATTATTAATGATAGACTGTTGTGAAGGCATCGTTAAGGTCCATGGGATTTATAATGGCCTTACCCAGTTTGCATGTGCTGCGCAGATCCGTAAGGGGAAGTCGCGATGGACTGATTCAAAGTTTAAAATTGGGGTCGTAGAGGATGGCTGTAGAATATAATAACTTAAACTTCCTGGGGATCTCTAACCCGCGCCAACATCTTGACACACGGGTGTTCTTGTTTCTCGCCTACATTACAAAAATGGCCGCAGCGGCCGCAATGGAACCAGGGTCCCTAGGCTTAGAAGCACAACGCCTTAGCCACAGAGCCTCGATGAGCCGAGTACAGTGGTTTGTTGACCTTTGTGGAATCAGTCCGTATTTATTTATTTATTTATTTATTTATTTATTTATTTATTTATTTATTTATTTATTTATTTATTTATTTATTTATTTATTTATTTATTTATTTATTTATTTATTTATTTATTTATTTATACTATACTGCAGGCCAGAATGAAGACATGTAAGGAGCAGAAACGGTCGCTCTGTGCCCTTCGCTGTCTTTGCACCATAAAACCTATAATCACTAGAAGGAGCCGAAACAACGGCACAGTGCATTGCGTGATCAACCCAAAAAGAACTGTACCGTGCTAACTCTCGAAAACAAAACATAACCGAAAAAAGAAGCTGACATAAAACGAGAAGAAAATGAATATTGTAACTTAATTCCAATATGCTTATTGGGTATCCTGCACACTCCTCCCCCTTTCCGACCTCCTCAATAAATGAAAGTTCTTTGATAGCCTTCTCGCGAAGAGTTTATTTTTCTGACGTGTTTTTATACAGCTGGAGTGCTGGGTTGCACCAAAAAACACGTAAAGCTTATTATGGTGGAGGGGCCAGCATAGACACAAAGCTATATATTTTTCTCTATCCGTAAGGCTGGAGAGTGTGATATCGGCCGGGCAGTGCTCCGGCAGAAGCTAACAAAGAGGCACGAAAAGAAGATGGCACGGTTTGCCTGATACACACCCTTGTAATATTTCGATTGTTGTTATCGAAGTCATGAATTCAAAATCAGCATTGGATTTTCAGCTCTCAAGGTGTCGTGTTCCATGGCGCGTTGTATTCATTAAACCACTTCCCATAAACGGAAACAAGTGTGATTTTCATACTGTTGCATATGTCAAGTACCATATTAAGATCAGACCTTGTAACGCCCTTGTTGTTCAGTCAGTCGCTCTGCAGTCAACGACGTAATTCGACAAATGTATTTACATGGATCGGCTAACGCGCGGAAACTTCGCGCAACGTCTGATATCGTGTTTGCAAACGGAACATTTTCTTTTTCTTTAGGGTACTCGAAAACAATGACGTGCTGTTTCTTTGAACCAAAACACGCAGATCATAACGAAAATTGTGCGGGCCAGTCAGAAGACGCGTGAGGTATCCCGCGCGTGCGTTTCCCTTCTGAGCGTCACGCCAATTTGTTTCGACTTTTTATCCCATACGCGAGTTCAACCAAGAAAATTTGTCTTCGTTCTCCTGCACTGTGTGGCAGAATTGATGCATAATAGCGCAATTTATTTTAGACATAAAAATTGACGTGTACGCCCTGACTGAAACCCACCTGAGAGATAAGGAGGAGCCACCAGTGATGGATGACTACGTATGGGTGGGGTGCAACAGGGCAGCGGGAGAGAGGAAAGATGGGGGCGTGGGCATGTTGATTAGGCGAGGAGGGAATTGGCAAAGGGAGAATCAGGGCTGTAAGGAGCACTTATGGGTTTGTGGAACGGTGGGTGGAAAAAAGTGGAGCTATGACTTGACAAGGTTCTCTCAACCATGGTATTTTTTTTCTTACATTTATCTTGCTTACAGCAAGTTTAGAGTAGTTGGTATTTTTCACAGCAAGCACTGTAATGGGAAATTTTCGCTAACAACCGTTTTCACGAAAAGATTTTTTTAATTCGCCCACTTACCTAAAAAATGTAAACACGGCAGTGTGCCTGAGGGCATGCTGTATATAAATAACTTCAAATAAAAAAAACTATCAAGAAACTAAAAAATACAAGTCGTTTCAATTTTCTCAAGCCCCTGTTCGGAGATTAACACGGCTTAGCTCATGCCCGCGAGTATTTCACTGTTCGTACCCAGAAGGGCATTTTCATAGGTGACATTCATGCATAGCAAAAAAGACATCCCCCTCGCGAGGGGCACGATCAAATGCACAGCATTTCCGAGGGGGTGCGCCGGCAAGTCGTATCTCTTGATCGCGGGACCCGTGTCGCCATCTTTTGGAAGCGCGGGACAACTTGTGGCGCTTTCGAAACAAACGAGAAATGAGTGAAGGATATAAGGCGCGTTCGGTGCATCGAAATCTGTGTCGGTTTCGTGGCTCGGTCGGTTGTGCGCCGGGCACCTTGCGTTCCGCCCGCGGCGTCATGGGTTCGAAACCGGGCGCCGGAAACTGTTATTTCTTCCTGGCTGCGGACGCGGACTACGACAAGGCGTGCATGCGGACTACGACAGCGCACGCCAACGCCGCGTGACATTGTGAGTTACTAAAATGCTATGCATTTAAAACATAGAAAGCTACATTTGAGAAATACGGTGTACCGATATATTCAAGTTATCATATTTAAGCTGACAGGGAAACGGTTTCAACCTGGTTAGGTGCCAGGGAAGAATGGATAGTTGAACGGACCTGAAGGGGCTAAAAAGGGGGCTCACTTTAAAGCGCTGGCATTGCCTGGTGGATCTAGGTGATGAAGAATTATGGTCGTTGGGCGTAGGCGCAGTCTGCGGTTCCAAAGTTGGGCGAGAAATCTTAATTTGTCGCATTTTCTTCGCAACTACGGTGTTAACTTGTTTCAGCCTCCGTTAGTGGGGTCGGGGAGTCGAGGCTCCAGTAGATCGCAATACTAAACTGATTCTACCAAACAGCTCAAATTTGTTTTTGCCTAAGTTTATCTCTATTTTATACATGTCCCACAGAAGCTTCTACCACTGGCGTGACCTGATTAATGTGTTGTAAGCCAAGATTTTCTTCTTAGATGGTGCTTCTTGAAGGACTCTCTTGCATCCCCACGGCAGTCTGAGCAGTTTTGGGGCGCCTGACAAACGTACGTTTCTTCATTGCCCCTTCGCCCCGGAGTGACAGCGAGGGACATCTCTGAAAAAAAAAAAAAAGGCGTGTTCCGACCACCCGCCGCGCAAACCGTTTAGGAAGGGCCATGTGCACTCTCTGAGAATCGACACAAAACAAGCAAGCCTTATGCTTAGACCAATACCAGGCCCTCGGAAACGTTTGGTCTCGAGCACGTGGAGGGCACGGGCCTCCAACGGCCGAAGCAAAAAGCCAGGAAGCCGTCCTCTGGAATCCGGAGAAAGAAACTACTCAAAAAAGCTCGTCCGGAAGATGAAGGGCCTGGGGCCCTGTTTGTTCGGGCATTTTAAAGAAGCGAGCACCCACCTTCCTCGCCACTTCTGAGCCTTCTGCTGCCTTTGCAAGATCTGGGTGGCCGCGGAGGAATGGCTTCAAGGCTGGCGGAGCGCTTCTAACGAAATAATTCTCCGATCCGGGATTAGCATAATCCTTATCGTACTCTGGGAGACACGGATACTGAAGAAGCATTGAGTGACAAGTGGTCTAGAAATGTTAGGAGGGAGACGACTTATGCCTTTAAGACATTTGAAGAAAGTACAGCAACACCAATACGCGTTCTATAGCGACGCACGTTGCTCCGGAAGAGATGACAAGGACGGCAAGCTGGTATAAGTGCTTGAGCGACTACGCTTTGCTCGACAATTTTTAACGTGGTTCAGATTCAATTAGCTACTCTGAATGACCGCCACCGAGTGTGGAACTTACTTGGAATTTTATGTAATCAGCTCTCGCGAACGATTGGGATGGAAATTGAACGGGGCCATTCTGCTGTGTTTTGTTTTACGACGAACAGCTGCTAATTGTTCCTTGTAAGGAACCTACAAGTGCCGTCGGGAGGGCCAGCGTGTGAGCATTGTCGCCAAGTTCTGGGCGCGTGCGCACTCAACACCTTCAGAGAGTCTTAGTGGAGCGGGTCGAGGCTGCCGAAACATCGCCGCTCAAGTGCTCTCTTGGAGAGTAGGGTTCGGGCTGGTTGCTACCTGTTAGGCGAGTCTCGGGCCACGCGCACGCCGCTGTCAAAGCCCGGCCGGTCGTGGTCAGCTACGTGATGAATCACGTGATGAATCAGCTACGATGAATCCCTTTGCACAGAAAGCTCTGTCATTAGGAGTCTCTAATTTCATGCGACAGCGAAGCTGGGAATGAAAATTTTGCCGCCGTTATTCGCGTCCGTTATCGTCGCGACGTGATCTCCCATGACGTCAGGGCTGCGAAGTACATAGAAACAGCAGTTGGTCACTTGGTGCGTAACTAATGGATCCTGAAACCAATGAGACACTGCGCCGTGCGAATGAAGCACATAAACGTCCCGCCACACAAGCTAGAATAGAAAAAGCAGGGTCTAATACGTTGATGGAAACGAAAAGGTAGTTGTGGTTTGGGGGGCTATAGCCGGGCTCCTGATAGGACGCAGTACATGGGGCTTGGTCATTTTTGTTCTGTAGTTTATCATAGGACACAGGGGCTGCGACAAATGAAGGTCTAGAGATGCAGAAAGCAAACGGATTTATAAGGGAATAATCTTTAATGCAACTTTGAAAAACAATATTAACAACGTTTCCATCGTTGTCCTCCGCTTCGTGCAGAACAGGCACCTACTGCCTCCAATGCGAACCCCACTTTGAACACTTTGGAAATACAATCCATAAAATCCCGGTACTTTTTTGACTGGGTGAACACATACTCGAGATAGCTGTGCGCGCGTTGTCCCTGAATTAGTGTAAAAAACATGCACTAATTCTGATACTTTTTAATGTGCACGCATATTTAAGCCCCCGCGAGAATCCAAATTAAAAATTACGTAGGGCTAGACAAAACGATAGAAGAAGGAATTGAACAACCAAGACTGGAAGCACTAAAACTTTTTTAACGCAGAAAGCGAACAGCGAGCGTGAATCGCTCCCCAAGCTGCGCTGAAAATAGCACAGCGCCACGGCCATAAAGTTTCTCAAGACTAGGAAACTGTATGGCTACGGCCCAGTAGTGATTTCCCCAGCACCAACTAATCTTCCTCCTTGACAGTCACTTAAGGGGAGACGCCGGTAACCAAAAAGAATGGGCGAAATTGCTCGGTGGTTCGCAAACAATAATGCGATACCACTGAGGTTTGTTTCACTTTGCGGCCTCCCAGAAATACGGTGTACAGGCAATGCACTGCGCGGCAAGCGCGTTTGCAGCTGGGCATCAGTAATTAATTATTGCCTGCAAAGAGGGGCCATCAACGTGCAACTTTGCTCATACTTGACTATGATTTTGTTCCGCGGGAAACAATGTATTGATCACAGATGAACTGGAAATACAAAAAAGGTCAGAGTTCAAATTATCCGCTAGATCTCTCATTTTTATTACGTGCCAACATTCTGTGCGTGGAAGAGAAGACTAAAACAGGTGGTCAGTATACTGTGCATCTGGGTTTTTAAGTTTTTGCTCACCACATGACGGATAGTGCCAACAACTGGACCTTCTGGCCCGGTGCATGCTCTTCTCTCATGTGACGCGCCGCTGGCTCAGTGCTTGCGGTGCCTGTTTCTGATCGCAACTGTTCAAGAGAGAGAGAGAGAGAAAGACTTTATTTGAGGCCAGCAGGGAGTGGGAGGTCGGGATGCGAAGCAGTAATGTCGCCACAAATGGACTCGGGCGGAAAAATCTCCCCTTCGAGTGGTTTTCCACGTAGAAATGCAGAAGTGCGAGTGTACGTCCTCACCGCTATCTGCGAGTAGCGGACAAGTTTCAGAGAGCGTTAGGGATGAAGAACTTGAGATTGGGAAAGTGGCGGTAAGCACGGAAATTTGCTGGGGACATTTCGCCCTGAATTACTTCCCCTTACAAAAGACGTGACTTGCTCCATAATTAACAATGGAAGGAAATTTATCCTCGCAATTATGCCCGGAACGCACTTGTTCAGCTAGCGTGTTCGCTTCACCCCAGCGCGCCTGCTGCGGAGGTATATTTTTTTCCTTGTGCTGCATGCCGATACCTGTTAAGCGCTAATTGCTCTTACAGGCTCGTTAGGAACAGCGCTTGCACCGGAACGCAAATACGCGTCCGAGCAGTCGCTGTGCATTCATTCCCCCGTAGGAATCTGGCCTACCTCAAAGCATCCCTTAGAGACAGGCAGCTTCGTTTGCGGGAATCAGGAGCCACCAGCTCGGCCCGCCCCCCGCCCATTCCCCAACTCCCCACGGGCCTGATAAGGTGTCGGCACCCCACATCAGACAGTTTCGGGCCCTTTTTCCCCCTCTTCCCCCCCCCCCTCCCCTTAAACCCGATTAGCCTATAGCTTAGCTCCCGCAGCGAAGCGTCTTTGCAGCCCGCTTTTATTCGTACTGCACTGTCAAGTGCATGAGCGCTGCACACGTGACTGCCCCTCTCAGACAGCCCTCGTGTACAAGTGCTGTCTCTTCTACAACCCAAGACTCACTGGAAAAGCTATTCATATCGATCAAAACATCCTGCGACCCCCCAGCTGCCCTGACGTCGCCCGCCTCCCCCAAACGACGATTTCGGCGCTGTCGCTGGTTCGGTCACTGAAGCTGCGTGTTGATCTAGTGTTGCATTGAGGCACAGTGAATGAAACATGTCGGGTGACCGCAGCGCCAGCCGCGGCAGACGCGCACAACTCTGGGTCATCGCCCTCGAACATGCCTTCGCAAAGACGTCTAGCATAACTTTATTAGCGCGCATACCTACAAAATACTGCAACAATGGCAGAAGGAAATGTTGTAGAAGGTAGAAGCCTCCAAATAAGACGGCGCGAATGGAATAATATCGCCTTCCTGCCGATCCCGAGGCCAGAACACTGTGAAGGTTGCTTTGAAGGCTTTGTATTTTCTCACAGATTCTTCCCTTTTTTGCTGGTACGAAGCCACAGTTGCTGCATTTGTTACTGCATTTTACAAACAGAGTAAGTGAGGGGATTATGTGCGGCTGTGGAATACGATGAGGTGGTTATTAGGTTGTTTAGCAGGATGTAATACGCATGAATGCACAGACTATTAGATGCGACGGCATCTCATTCACTCGCCTTGTCCCTCCATACGGCGTTGTCGTTGTCCGTCCACACCCCTCCCCCATTCTCCTCGCCGCGCGAGCTGCGCTCTCCGCCGCTCACCCCCTTTCCTCTCCGATAGCGAACACTCTCTCGCGAGGGGCATTGGATTGGATTCGATTGGATTGGCTTGGCTTGGCTTGGCTTGGATTGCATTGGATTGGATTGGATTGGATTGGATTTGGATTGGATTGGATTAAAGTGGATTGTGTTGGATTGTGTTGCGTCATAGCCGCGCCACGTTGCGTCATAGCCGCGGCAGGGGGTTCACGGCACGTTTCACGCGATGGGAGAATCAACCTAACGGAAACAACAACGGAACCCCCTATGCGTCGCATCTATACAGGGGTTCCTGCGAAGGGAGGTGGGAGTAATTTTTTTTTAGATGCGACGCTGAGAGCATCTCTTGTCGGCGACCCTGTCCTTCCTGCGTGCGTCCGTCGTCGTCGTCGGAGTCGTCGTCCGCACTCTCCTCCGCTCCCCCCCCCCTCTCCTCTCCGATAGCGAACACTGTCTCGCGAGGGGCATTGGATTGGATTCGATTGGATTGGCTTGGCTTGGCTTGGCTTGGATTGGATTTGGATTGGATTGGATTAAAGTGGATTGTGTTGGATTGTGTTGCGTCATAGCCGCGGCGGACGCACTGGCGCCGGCGCGTGCCCAGGTGAGAGCGAACACCTTCTCTCAACATCTGCGGGTGTGCGGCCCAGCGCGCTCTCACTCCGCCGGTGGGCGGCGCTGCGCGCGGTGCTGCGCATGTGCAGTACTCTCTCTCTCCGCGGTCTCCTTTCCTTCGGGCGCGCTGCGCATATACCGTAAAAACCCGCGTATAATACGGACCCGCGTATAATACGAGGTGTAATTCGGGGACATCAAAATCAGAAAAAAAAAATTCATCCGCATATAATGCGAGGTAAAGTGCGCAGAATACATTTATTTGCACTGAAGTTACCGTTCAGTCATTGTCAGTTTTCGCTGGCACTGTCTCCCGACGTCCGTTCAGTCATCGTCAGGTTCGCTGCCGCTGTCTCCTGAAGTCGCCTTGTCGGAAATGTCTTCCCACAGAAAGTGGTCCTCAGTGCCATCAAGTGCGTTCGAGATGCCGCATTTCTTAAAAGAGCGACTGACGAGCTCCTCTGGGATGCTGGCCCACGCATCCACGATCCAGCCACAAAGCACCGCTGGAGAAGCCCGCGTCAGCCATCCGGTAGCGGTCACTTACGCGTCCCCTGACCTCATCCACTCTTGGTAGCAGGACCTCATGCAGTCTTTGAAAGGTTTGTTGATGCAAACGTCTAGCGGTTGCAGTTGGGATGTCATTCCTCCTGGAATGACAATGAGTTCGGTGCGGGGCTCGCGCAACAACTTCTTCACGGAATCAGCCAGGTGGCAGCTAAAGGCGTCCAACACGAGCACTGACGGGAACCCCCAACAGTGCTCCAGGCCGCCGACACCACACAGATTTTATCCAGTCAAGCACCAGTTGCTTTCTCCACCCGCGAATGCTGCCTTCGGTGACGCCGAACTGCCGTCCTGCGGCGGAATTCCTGATGGTCTCGGCACATAAAATAACTTTTCTTTTAATTGCAGCCGAATACTGCCTTCGTGCACCCGACATCATGATAGACTTGCGGTGAACGTGCCGATCCTTCGCGTGGTCAAAACAATCAAAATGGCGCCGGCAGAGAGAACAGAGAAGCAGCAGCCAGCTAACGCCACCGCGAGATGGTGCACCCTCGGCTGAAACCGAACCCGAAAGTGCAAATTTTCGGCTGAAAACTTTGGAATCCACATATAATACGAGGGACAAAATTTACATAGTAAAATTTGGAAAAAAACCTCGTATTATACGCGGGTTTTTACGGTAACCGGTGTGCCGCTCTCCGGCGGCCTTTCGGTCGAAGGTTGCTCTTGAACCCCCTTCAGCGTCGCATCACACCAGGGTTCCCGCGAGGGGAGGTGGGCGTAATTTTTTCACAACGAGGACTCTCAAACGCAGTTATAACAGCGTAGTTTGCCACCCAGTGGTTCCACTTTATGGTACGTCTATTATTTCACGTGGCTATCGCCGTATTTAATACAGACAACCAGATGTGACTCTTTTGGTGTTGATGTTTCCAAATGCTTCATGAAGAAGCATGAAAAAGTCAATGATATAATATGATATTCAATAGCTGAGCTATTGAATATTATATTATTGGTCTTTCGTGCAAAATAAACTATGCAAGACTGATGTTTAATCCATTGAACGTGTAACGAAAACATAGATAACATCGTCTTCAATAAAAGTTGGAAATATGCAAAATGCCGGACGAAATGTTCGCGTTCCCACCATTCTTTTTCTGTTCATATTAAAGCTTTTGCTGCAAATTAAAGGTAATCGAAGCAATACAATTACTTTCTAATAGAGGTCTCCCGCCATAGCCATTAGTGTAGAGTGAAAAATATACAAATATGAATATTGTAACTTAATTCCAATATGCTTATTGGGTATCCTGCACACTCCTCCCCCTTTCCGACCTCCTCAATAAATGAAAGTTCTTTGATAGCCTTCTCGCGAAGAGTTTATTTTTCTGACGTGTTTTTATACAGCTGGAGTGCTGGGTTGCACCAAAAAACACGTAAAGCTTATTATGGTGGAGGGGCCAGCATAGACACAAAGCTATATATTTTTCTCTATCCGTAAGGCTGGAGAGTGTGATATCGGCCGGGCAGTGCTCCGGCAGAAGCTAACAAAGAGGCACGAAAAGAAGATGGCACGGTTTGCCTGATACACACCCTTGTAATATTTCGATTGTTGTAATCGAAGTCATGAATTCAAAATCAGCATTGGATTTTCAGCTCTCAAGGTGTCGTGTTCCATGGCGCGTTGTATTCATTAAACCACTTCCCATAAACGGAAACAAGTGTGATTTTCATACTGTTGCATATGTCAAGTACCATATTCAGATCAGACCTTGTAACGCCCTTGTTGTTCAGTCAGTCGCTCTGCAGTCAACGACGTAATTCGACAAATGTATTTACATGGATCGGCTAACGCGCGGAAACTTCGCGCAACGTCTGATATCGTGTTTGCAAACGGAACATTTTCTTTTTCTTTAGGGTACTCGAAAACAATGACGTGCTGTTTCTTTGAACCAAAACACGCAGATCATAACGAAAATTGTGCGGGCCAGTCAGAAGACGCATGAGGTATCCCGCGCGTGCGTTTCCCTTCTGAGCGTCACCCCAATTTGTTTCGACTTTTTATCCCATACGCGAGTTCAACCAAGAAAATTTGTCTTCGTTCTCCTGCACTGTGTGGCAGAATTGATGCATAATAGCGCAATTTATTTTAGACATAAAAAAAATCACGCCATATCCACGGAATGAATGATGATAAGTGGGGCGAAGCTCGAGAGGGGGAGATCATCCGTAACCGTAACTCTCCCGTGAAAGTTCGCCCATTACATCATTAAGAAAGACGTAAGACTGTGTGCGTACATTGTACAAATCAACTTTTATTTTCGGAGTCAATGCTCCCAGGCCCAGACCTTGTGAAAGACCCCGCGCCATCGAGGACTACCCCGCACCTCCACCACAATTTGTCACGTAGGATGGGACACAACGGTAAAGAAAGAACATTTATTTAGGGAGAACTTGTGCCCGAACAAGACGAGAGGAAACGAGCAAAGGTCCTTGCGTCTCGTTCGATGAACGACTGCCTGCGTTCGTGGCGTGATCTCTTGCGTGATCTCCCCCTCGCAGTGCACGTGCGCTCGCGCCTCCGTGGGCGAACACAGACAAGCTCGCGCTCCCGGTGCCGAGTTTGCGCTGCCGGTTGCAGCTGGTTCTTGCGCGTGCAACGCGGCCCACTTTGCGACATCTCCGAAAGCATGCGGCGGTCACGTACCATGAGACACAAGGGATGGACAGACCCATGGCTTTAGGAGCTTCGCCCCTAAAAGGGCTACAAATATGATTCACCCCGTGCTGCTAGAAAGGAGTGCGCCCCAGTCACGAACCTGCTGGCGCGTGGTGCCGACCCAGCGTTGCGCGTATCTGCCGAAGGCGGCGCTGGATGTCGCTGGCTCCGTGTCGCCCTCTCGCAGTGACCGTTGCCTATTAGACGCTGCCACAAAAAAAAAGAAAAAAAAAATCTGCGCTCAGGAACAAAAAGTTGCTCCGGGAACCTGCATCCACCGGTCATCTTGGTTGTTTCGCACATTGATGCCCGACTACGCAACGAAATTATTCTAGCGGTGAAACGTCTGCCGCAAGTTGAGAATGGCAGCAGCCGAGTAACCGCATATTTGTTTCTATTGCTCAGTATGTACGGCTTACAAAATTAGGCCAAGCACGGCACGTGGGATCACCTGCTTTGTTACCGAGGCTGGTCTTCGTCGTTGGACTCATTATACGCAGTAGGTCACATTAAATGAAAGAAATTGCTCCGCAATTTTTGTTTATTGTTCGCTTCAATTCAAAATGATTGTAAGCCACGTATAATTAGAAGCTAACGCTTAGAGCGGGTTGTTTCGTCTTGATCAACCTACATTGTTTTGCGTGGCATCTGTGAAGCATAAGGGTATATAAACGGAAGGGGTAGAGGTCGTGTTCGCAACTCGTTCGCGACCCCACCTTCTGCATGAAACGCCTATGAGCCCAATTATGGTACTACTCGTCTTGTAGTGCCGTTATTTTCTGGTATTCCTCGTTTCAAACTGGCTGGGAATCGCAATTCGCAGTAAAGACGTGGTGACGATGGGAAACAGCCACATTGAAATATCGCGTGAAAGCGGGAGGAAGCAAAGCAACGCCGCCTGCGCCATTGATTGAAGAACTACGAATTAAATGAACAGACAACCGATTTTTGTCGAGTATATGTTCTCTGTCCCAAATGGAAGCCAGCGCTTTATATAGCCCGGTAACTACAAGCAATTTATAAACAAATTAGCGGAAATAATTTTAATTTTGCGCCTAAATTTCTGAAATCGGAAGGGTGGCGGTTGGTAGTGTAGAAACTTGACACTACAATATGTGTCCCGCTCACGTGACCTGCAAACCTAGCAGCTACTGTGACTGCTGAAACGTTTATTCACTAATTGAAAACCTTTAAACACAAGTGTTTGTATAAGTTTAAATTGTATATGTATTTGTCAATATTATTTTGAAAATTTTTAAGACACGCCGCCCGTTGCCGCTGGGTTGCTCTCAGTGTGGCTAAGTGAGCCTCCATGCCCAGAATCAACGGCAGAGTTCAGTAAACAGACCCAGTGAAGGAGCTTTGACGATTTTGATTGGGTCAGGGGCATTTCTTCTGCCGAATTATTCGATTTCAGTTTACAAATAAGCCAATGGCAGCTTAAAAAAAAGACAGGACACGCCCGGGGAGAATCGAACTGCCGACATCCGCAACGTGAAGCCAGATTCTACCTATTGTTCGTCCCAACAGATGGTGCCTTCGTGAAAAAAAGACTAGGGAATTAAAAAACACATAAAGGAATAAGAAAGTCGGTGATTCACACTTTTTTTTAGCTGGGGACAAGTATTTAAATATCGCTTTTCATCTCGCATACAGACAGAAGAATGTTGCCGCGCTACTGTATGTAATGGTTGCCAGCATGATTTTTGGGAGGACACATACGGCGCGTAGATCTAAAAATTTCGATTTAAAATGTTCTAGGGTGTTATCAGCAAAACCGTTGAAGGGATGCCCTTTCATTCGGGATAGAGAACATATTCTCCACAAAAATCGGTTGTCTGTCCCTTTAGAGTCCATACAATTCACACTAAATTACAAAACAGTTGTTCGCGCTTTGAAGTGGTGAGAGAAAAAAGCGCGATAAACGAAACATTTGGTAGAAGCATTCTTTTGTGTTTGGTTTTAATCGTAGTTTTCACGATGTGACCTGCTCCACAAATTATAGTTCTGAATGTTTATTTATGTAATTAATCATGCAATACATTAAATTACAGCAATAAGTAAATTCACGTTCAGTTCTTGACTTTTCTTGTTTAAAATTTTTAAGAAAACCAAGCAGCTCGGGGGCCGGGCTATTTCGGGCGTCGCGGAGAATTATCAGTTGGCGGTAATAGGATGGAGAAGGCGCTTTCGTTGCATTTCTTAGCTTGCAACCGAGTATACGTGTCAAGGGACGCCATCTGGTAGCAACCGGAAATCCGGATATGGGCTTTTAACCTAAGAAAATCTACTGGAGCGGATCACCTGTGTCACAGCGTAAACACGGGGATTGTGCTTGCTTCAGACGATGAACCTCAGGTTTCGTTTTACACTTGACTAGAATCGGTAGAGCCCAATTGAACTCTCAAGGACAAAAAGGTGGATACAACTTTTTTGTTTCGACCACCCATGCCAGAATAGAGGGACGGGCGTTATCGTGGGGTTTTTTTTTTTTTACAGCATCAGCCAATCCACCGAGGCAGGTGAGTGATTCCGCCTACGGGTTTCTCACCCTTTTAAGTGCAATGCACTTCTTAAGCGACCCTGAACCTGCGTCCACCGGCGATGTCCGCGCACGTGGAGATGGGCGCGCGCAGCCTGGCCGCTGACATGGCACATACCCACGTGGGGGATTGGCCAGGAATCTCCTCGTCTTCCTTGGCAACGGGGGGAGATGGGCGCGCGCTGCCTGGCCGCTGACATGGCACATACCCACGTGGGGGATTGGCCAAGAATCGGGCGTGAGAAGGGCTAATGCACCTGCTTAAAGGAGTACTGACACGAAATTTCAAAGCTGAGATCCGCTCTAGCAATCAAGTACAACGACAACACAAATAGGTGTCTGTGAATAAATGCATCTTTCTTTCTTTGTAGTTGTGTGTGTGTGTGTGATCTCTCTTTCGCGAACATTACCGAACCGCGCAAATTCAACTCGTGCATTCGCACTTTCACATTCTTCCCCTCGGGGAAATGCGGGGAATTTTTCTACGTTTCTACAGTGAAGCAGTGTATGACTATGATGCGGGATTTTATGGCGTCCGCGCGGTAAAAAGCATGTGGGAAAGCCATCTTACAAAGACCATGCTTACGCCGATCTGGTCCTACGGCCTTCATATTTTTAAGACGCGGGTTCGATTCCCGGTCGCGGCGGCCACTTTTCAGATAGAGGCGAAAGGCAAAAACTCCCGTGTGTCGAGATTTTGGCTCACGTGAAGATCCCCAGGCGGTCAAAATTAATCTGGAGCCCTCCACTACGGCGCACCTCATAGCCCAGGTGTATAAAACCTCCTATTTATTTTTAATATTTTGATGAAAAAAGTGTTATATTGCCCCTGAAACAATGTCTTCTCAGCAATGCACTTGCGTTTACCAGTGAAGCCGACTTTAAAGCGATCGGTGTACGCTTGATTGTTATAAGCTGGCTTTCCCTCATTCTGGTATTGCCCAGTAAAGCGTACTCAAAGTAAAATGCGATTCGAACAGGCACCTATAACAGCGACAGACAGGCAGACAGAAAAAAATTTATTTCGGTTAATGTCATTCAGGTCGCGCTTGTAGCCGGTGGCATTCTCTCACCAGCGACCTCCTTAGTCCTGTCAATTAGCCGGACCTGAAGGTCCGTATCGGAGCTGAGGAGCGCGGCCTCCCAGTGCTCCTCAGTGGTGATTAGTGGGAACGGATCCTGGGGACATGCCCATATTATGTGAGATAGGGTGGCGTGTTTACCGCACAGGTGGCAGGCTGCGGTTGGGTATAGACTTGGGTGTACGTGGTTAAGACGGGCTGGGTTGGGGAAAGTGTTCGTTTGTAGCAAACGCCAGATGTGAGTTTTGCTGTTATCTAATTGCTGGTCCGCCGGTGGGTAGATCCGGCGGGAGAGGCGGCAGTGTGTGGTGATATCATTAAATGTGACCAGGCGATCCCTCGCAGACCGCGCCCCGTGATAGGGATAGAGATTAGGTCCTGCCCGGATCGTGAGCCCTAGGGCGTGTTCATGGGCCGTCTCGTTCCCCTCGAGGCCGGAATGTGCGGGTGCCCAGGTCAAGTGAATTGTCTGGCCTGGGGATATGGATGGACATTTTTCCAGAATTTTCAGTGCCACTCGCGATAATCGGCCAGTGGCGAAATTTTGGATTGCAGTCTTTGAATCAGAAATGATTGTCTGGGGAGTGGGATTCCGTATTATGGCTAAGGCTATGGCAGCCTCTTCCGCCGTTTCTGGGTGGGTGGCTCGTATAGTTGCCGAGTTTATAAGTCTTTTAGAGAGGTCCGTGATAGCGACTGTGTATGCATCGTGGTGCCAGTATTCTGCTGCGTCCACATAGGTGGTATTTGGGTTATTGCTGTGTATTTTGTCGAGCGCTTCAGCCTTTTTTTTTCTCTCCTGGCTATGTGATGTTCGGGGTGCATGTTGCGTGGTAGTGGTTTTATTATTAGCCTTGCGTGGATGTGTGGCGGTATAGGATAGAGGTGTGTATAGTTTGTGTGGTGTCCAATAGACAACTATTGGAGTATGTGCCACGAGCTTTACAGCAAGATGTCACGTAAGCAACCAGCGAGAGAATTCCACAACGCGCCTTCGGCGCCAGAGCCTCAACTTGGAAGAGCGGGGGAAGTTCTGTGTTAACACTCCCCAACACACGCAGATTCGCTGGACAACCGCCTTCACAAAGTAGAATGGCCGTTAATTTTTTTCTGCCGTAATTATTTAGCCTGCTTAAGGGCAGTACCCGTTAATTTGCCATAGTTTAATCGAACTTTATCGAAGGAAAACGTGGAGGGCGAAGGTATACGCGAGGAACGTAGAGAGTAGCAGAATCACAGGTGGACGCATGTCTTCTAGCATGCCACTTGGCCAGGTATCGCGGAAATTCACATTGCTCGCGTAGCCTGCTCAGTCTTCGGCTGGAGCCTCTAGCTTAAAAAAAACGACCACGTGTCTGCTCACTTCGCTGCAAATATCGTCGAAAGATGATAATCTTCTGCCGCTTCTGCCACGTAGATGCCTCTCTCCTCACCTTCGCCCACCTCACACGCTTTTCCTCTCCCGCCTCGCCCTTCCCACAATACACACGGTCAATTCAAATTTCTTGCGTCTCACTGTTGCCGCGCCACCTATTGGAACCTTTCGCTACTTGGGATGCCGCCACGAGGTCTATGCTCGGAGGCGAGCGCTTTTTTACCTTTTTTGGGTCAAATAATTGCTTCCAGAGCGTTTCTCTATTTGCAACTGCAAAAATCAAGCACACGTCTATTTTCAGTTAAAAGAACACTGCTAATACCAGCTACGTGCTGGTTTTTTACCTCAAATATGCCTTATGTTTTCTTTTCGCTCCACAATGTCGACAAGTATGAATGATGGTACCAGATTTAGTAGTTTGGAAATGTTTCTAATATAAGCTTCTCCTTTCATAATTCCTTTAACTTTTGCCCGGATGGCTGAATCGAGGGACAGACAGACAGGCAGACCAAAATTTTCGTGTTTAAGTAGCCCAAGAAAGACCATCGTCTTTGAAAATTGTCACCACCTTTTAATGCACGTGCGCCACGTGTACACGCGCAGCCTCACCCTGAAGCCAGAGAAGTAGAAAAGAGAGACGCCAGCCGGCATCTCGCGTTTAGCCCCGATTGCTTGGTATTGTTTTTAAATATGCCGCAGGAAAAGTCGACCATGATTTTCGAAACCCTTGAACGTGCGAGTAATGTCAAACAGCTTTCAGTGAATACATCAAAGATTTTTTTTTTTTTCCGTTGGAAGAGTCGCCCACAGCGGCAACCGAATGCTACTCTGGTTGCGCCTATTCCCCACGAAGCGCCGCAGATATCGCATTTCCTTCCCCAAAACGCTATGTGGCCAGTCTGCCAGGTTGTATGCACAAATTTATTGCACACGCATACAAATGTCCCCCAGTATTGCCGTCGGTTCTGTGCTCGACGCCGTTTTCCACTTCAAAGGAAGCGCCTCTTCCTGCTATGCTTCCTCCACACCTCTTCTCTCCTTTGCCATTGCTGAAACGCAAACGTGCCACCTCGCGCTTTTTTTTTTTTTACTCTGCATCCACCGCCATTTGAGCACCGTTGTCTCTTGTATCGTTCTCACTGCGCAGACTTGCTTTTCCCGTGCGTGCTTTAACTCCCCTTTTCTCGTGGCTCGCTCTGCAGCTTCAGTGGACCATCCTTACCATTTGCTCGGGATTTCTTGTGCTCGTCCGGGTAGAGAAGGAAGAAAGGAGTGTCAGCCCAGTCCGTTAATGGGGGAAGGAAGCGAAGCTGTCATTGCGCTCCAAAATTCACCACCTGTCCATGATGTGGACGTGGTTGGGCAGAAAGCCAGACGAGTGCACGAAACAATTTTGCACGACTGACCGGGGCGCAGTACAAAGAAGTGCACAAAACGAGGAACGTTTGTTTGTCATTTGCGATTGAGATAGCATAGTTCTTAGTCAATTAGCCGAATGAAACTGGGAAAAAATAGTTTTATCCTATAGCAGACAAACGTGGAGCTGTCCGTTTCCCACCCATTGAATTCAAGTCCACGTATTTACACCAGGCGGGAATTCCACATTTACAACGCCACCGTGAACTATATACCTAATTATGAAAAAGTAAATAAAACTCGCCGTAAAAGTAGAGCCTGCTTATGGGCTAATTTTCAGATAATTTGTCACGGGGTAGTTTTATAAACGCAGTGTCTAGAGTTACGTCCGACGTAACCCAAAAATGACAACTAAAGTTACGTCTAACGGAACTTTAAGCCAGTTACGTCCGACGTAACCCAAAGTTGAAAACTAAAATTACGTCAGACGGAACTTTAAACCAGCCTACAGAGTTACGTCTGATGGAACCCAGAATTGAAAGCTAAAGTTACGTCCGACGGAACCTTAAGCCAGTATCTTGAGTAACGCCAGGCTTAACCTGTACATGATAGTAGTTACGTCCGACGTAAGTGAAAATTAAAGAAAGGTACGTCGGACGTTCGCCGACCTCGAAAATCTTACGCTACGTGGGAATAAAGTCCCTTCTCCGATGAAAGGACTTTACGTAGGACGTACCCGATGCCCAGAGGCTAAAGAAAGGCACGGCGGACTTAGCCGGTGGATGACTCTACCGGCCCGTCAGATGCACCCGCAGGTGTATCCAGAGGTTGTGCTATGTGGTTCCTTCTGGAAATGCAAATCCGGTGCCACGGAGGAAGAGCCTCCCGTGTGATCTCATTCGATTTACATCGAACGAGATTACCGCTGGGATATTGGCCGCTCGAGTGTTCGTCTTGTTAAGCCTCTGTTAAAGATGCGATCTAGTCTGGCTTCTTGGCGACAAGGTATACCACCTCGCGCTCGTGAACAGAAGTCCTAGGTTCGAATCCGCCAGCCCCAGAACTTTCTCTCCTGTACTTTTTTTTGAGACAAAGACCATTGCTATGCATTTCTGCATCATGTTTAGAAGAAGGACGGCAGTGGTACGTATTACGTTGCTTTCATTACACGAAGCACTGCAATGATCACTCGATCTCTGGAAGCTGATGTGGAGCGGTACCATCTAGCTTACAGTCCACACAGCGTAAAAAAAAACACGGCTTAAATTTCGGAAACTTCAGACAGACTCACTATAAACTCGTTACGAAAGAGGAACGAAAGTTAAATTTGTTACAGTGCACACAGAGTGAATGTTTCACAGTTGTGGGTTGTCGATGAAACACTCTTCCGGCTGGTCAAGGAAGGGCAGACTTGATTAAAGCAACACAGACATAGATCACAAGCTACAGATGGGTCCTCTTTTTTCGCGCCGCGTGCGGGGGAAAACTTACGAGTGGCGGCTGGCACTTAAGAAGATTCATCTTGTAAAAATGATAGAGAAATGCATTGCAATGGTCATTGTCTCAAAAAAAAAAAAAGGAAAGGAAACCAGGGGGATTCGACCCTAGGACTTCTGTTACCCAGCGCGAGGCGGTTCCTCGCCGCCACGAAGAAAGGCGGGGTCGCACCAACAGACCTACAAGACGAACAATGGAGCGACCAATGCAACCCCTTAGCACAACCTCAGGATACACCTGCGGGTGTGTCGGACGGAATTTAGCCTCTGGGCATCGAGTATGTCCGACGTAAAGTACCTTCACGGGGGAGGGACTTCACATTGACCTACCGTACGCTTTTCGGGGTCGGCGCACGTCCGACGCATTTCCGTCGGACGTAACTCTAGACACTGCGTTTGATAAAACGAAAGTTAGAGCCGCTTTCTGTAACCATACTCCTCCCATAGCAGACGGTAATTCTGCGATTTTTACAACTTCATTGCGAACTAACTATTTATGGCAAGTACATGAAACTTGGAGTGATGACAGAGCCTCGTTAGCGGCCAGTTGTCATATGCAGATTTTTTTTCTGGAGGAAGGGTAGTTTTGATTAAACAAGATCTAGTTAAAGGCGTTTTCTGTGCAGCGTTCGCGATAAAGTTGAATTTGCCGAAACGCAAGCCATTTTTATCACCAGGTGCGGACGTCTTTCCTGATACCGACGTAAGCCACCCTGGATACTCCCCCCCCCTCCCCCCCTCACTACCCTGGAAACACACGCGGGGGTGCACAGAGAGGGGGCAAAGGCACGCAACTTCTCGGTTATATTAATTCGTTTTATCGCTTCAATTGGCTTATCTACAGCGCAGACAAAACGCTGCCAATGTCTTGACGGGGCTCCCCCACGATATGAGAACTTCGCGGAAGATTCACCGCTCAGCAGGAAGTATTGCGAAGTGTTAAGCTCCCACGTCAAAGTGACACATACACACACAGACACAATGATCGAGCCAAGTAATCGATCGGGCAGGGTAATTTAACCGGCCGAATTAACAACAACGAAAACAAAACAGAAAAATATCCATACCACCGTTATCGTCACGACTAAAATAACAAAAGTGAACGGCTGCAACAAGTTGCATGCATCGAAGAAGACTGCAATATCTATTTCTATAACTTTAATTGCTTGGGCGAGTAACAGTAATCTATACATGGAGAATTCTGTATACCACTGCTGTCATACACGATTGTTTTCACAGGTTTACGGGGGTTGCAGTACTAGAACTTTATCCGAGCAGCCGGTGAAGAACGAATTCTCGTCCTCCGTAGAAATGTTTTCGTTTGTTTAGCGATAGCACACGGTTAAAATTCTTGGGGCCACTTGAGTCTGCTTACGTGCTTTGAAGATGAAAGCCCTTGGCGGTTCTTATCAAAGACTTCTTTGCTGCTACGTCGAGTTTGCGTCTTTGCTCCGCTTTCGTTTATTCGTCGTCACCTGGCGGACTGGTGCACTTGTTGCCACAGCTTCGGCAGAGCTTCTGCGCGGCTTGGGTGGACCAGTTCTTCTCGCCTGTATATGCTGTCCCGTTCACATCTGTCATTCTGCACGCGCTAACCTTTGTTCCACCACCGGAAACGTGCGGAATCAGTGCGGCGATAGCGCACTGGGCTCTTACTCTGGAGTCTCTCCAGGCACAATGCACATACGAAGCTGAAAACGGTTTTTAACGCGCTATCGCTATTAGGCTCATTTTTCGATTTTGCCGCGCGTCCTAGCCGTCCGCTATCAGCCGTGCTCGTAAAGCGTCCACGGAAGTACAGTCTTTGTCAAACTTTTGTGGGCCAAGCCGGAAAAGCGGAGGCCGCAAAAACTTCGATGTACAAGCTTACGTCATGAGCGAGGCTGAAACTTTTTATGCAGGAAAGCTAGAGAAAACACCGTCTTACTGCCTTAAAACATTTTTGTCACATTTAAAGGTAAAGACGATTCTTTGAATTCTTTGTGGTCCAGAAGGCTTAGGATTGGCCCACAAAATTTTGGCAAAGGGTGTACGTCATCGGTGCTAACAACTGAGGCTGCCAGATACTACGACGAGCCGGTATGAGAAATGTCGAGCAGCGTCAATTAGCGTGTGAAAAGTAAATCAACGATACTACGGACGAGGCAAACGTAAAGATACGTGATTTGGAGCAGGCGCCCGCCTGCGCACTGAAGTTCGTTCTCACGCTGATCGTAGTCGCATGCTGAGCAGACACGTTTCGCGATCCGTCCCCGCAACTTACCCCAGCACCAAAGCGCCTCTCCGACAAACTAAATTGATGCCAGTGCCAACATTCTGTGACCTAGCTGAAACCAGTGGCACAAGATGGACACCAGGCTCTCGAAAAGCAAGGAACGCCCACAGTTAACCAGAAATGAACTCAAATGTGTTCCAATAAGAAATAAACACGAGTGTCTGGCGTCTGATTACAAGACTCTTAAGATAACTTAAACAATTATGTGGTCGTGTCACCATCGCCAGCTCTGTTTGGCAAACGATGAATAGCTCTACGCGAGAAATCGAAAAAAAAAAACATAACAATCAGGCAGCATGCGATCCCCGAAAATAGTCACGTAAGAATCCTCGACTTGGCCCTAAAGGGAAATGGCGGAGAGAATCTGACAATCGACAAAATACGGGAAGTCTTTGACGATTTAGCGCACATTGTGAAACGTCTCTACAGGGGGAAGTTCACGAATTACAGAAAAAATGACAAAGATTGTGCAGGCACTGATCATGAGCCGGATATCGTACAGAGTGTAGTACCGATCACTACTTACCCTTACTGAACAAGGCCAAATAAACGCCGTCGTCAGGGAAGCATAGAGGGCAGCCTTTAACCTCCGAATTTTCACAATCAATGCAAAGGCCTTCAAATTGTGTCTTATAATACCAGTGAATAAATCAGAGAGGCCACTCTCCTAGCACAAAAGGAGCATCCGGGGAAAACAAAATGCGGACAAGTCAACCTATAATATATAGTCACACTTCCAGGAAGAAAGGCTGGATGACATGATGGGTAGGTAAGTCAACGATTCAGCGACTTTCCATAAACGCCATCCCCTACAGAAAAACCGATTTAAACATACGCGAGAACAGGCGACATTCCAGGACCAAATTCCTTTGAGGAAAGTTGATTTGATCGATTCGAAGGCTCAACGCGCCGACGAAACGCAGGCGATGAGGCGCGCCATAGTGGGTGGCTCCGGATTAATTTTGACCACCCGGGGATCTTTAACGTGGGCCGAAATCTCCAAAACACGGGCGTTTTTTTTTTGCTTCTCGCCTCCATCATACAAGCAGCCGCCATGACCGAAAATCGAACCCGCGTCCTCTTTGAGGAAAGTTACAAAACCGTGGAGAAAACAGTATACGCCGATGCCGGTACGTTCGAAAGTACGAAGGCAACAATTGTTGTAAAGGAGTACCGTAGCAATTGCTTTAACTCCATTACCTTCATACAGGCAAGAAATTAATCCTCTTTTCAGTCCCCCCCCCCCCCCCCCCCCCCCTCTAGCGGAACTATCGAATAGATGCTTCAGCATCATTACGCCCGCTCAATCATTCGTTTGTCTCTTGGCTACAGGCAGAATACCTACTAAACGCTTGATAAAGATTCCCTAATCCAAAATTTCAAAAGTTCACATTACATTAACACACGGACACGGGTTTGGAAGGGACCGAAGCAGCCGATCAAGGTCCACTCCAACTCGCTTACCGTGCTCCCTGTCGAACACGACTACCACACTCTCCTCCCCGAATAATATGGAAAACGTCTCCTCATCCTACGCCTAGGAACGCCATCCTTCCCCGTGCCACACGAGGATATCATAGCTCAGGAATCGCACAACCTGCCCAGGATGCAAGCCAACGCATATATCCACAAATCTAGACTCCTCGGTTGGAAATGTCCGACATTATCTTAAAGACGGCGAAACACCCACTCTCTTCAGTGAAAGCTGGTAATATCCAAGGATGTGCTCAGGGGTGAGCAACTCAAACATCACATATCCAACCTATATCGATACCTGACAGGCTTCTCTCACAAGCTTGTCACCTGAAAATCAATGTGGGCTGATTCTAGGGCCCTGGAATTCGGCTTCACCTTATAGGGTCTAGCATCTCTTTATCAAGTTTTCTTCAACTTTCAATAAATCTTACTCAACAACTATGTTTCGCTCCCTCCCTCTCTCCCTCCCACCCATTCACCCGTTTTCTTTACCTCCTTCTCTCTGTATTAGAAAAACCCAAAATGTTCTGTCAGGCCACGCGATAAATCCTTTAAACTTTGACGCTACCTTTCTCTCCTGAACTGAGCAAAACCCCGCCGCCGCTACTTTTCACGCCCATATCTATAGCTAAGCGTGGGTAGGTGTTTTCCGAGTTTCCTGTGCCCCGGAGATTAAAACCATTGCGACTAACCTAGCTCTCATCACTGAACTTCAGTACTTGAAAAGCGTAAGTGATAAATGAAGAAACTCCGTTCCAAAACGATCCCTCGACACCGCAGTGTCTTTAGCGCGTCATACATCTTAAGAGCGAAACGTAGGTGTCATTTGCAACTTTTTTTGCTGCTCATTGCAGCGGCGCCTATTTTCTGTAACGGACAACAAACACAACAACGGCGGTTTTCCGCGGAATGGCGCACTTACTGCTTTCGGCTTAGAAAAAAACGTTCATGTCGATGAAGCTGCGCATTTACCGAAACGATCATTAAATCCGTACAGCGTACTGCCACTAGCAGCAACTTGGTCCACACTGAAGCATACTAAAACAGTTTCAACGTGCCTTTCAAAGTCGATGTCTCTAAAGCCCTCGAGACCGCTGTGTTGCGAGAGTCCATTTTTCCATCTTTTTCGTCCGTGAAAGTACTCACCCTCGGACCTCCTGTTGTTTCAAGCGCGGAGATCGATTCGACAGGTTAGAAATTCTTCAGCTGTGCTTGTTACCACGGCTGTAGAAGAGCTCGAAATCGTTTGTGTTGCGTTGGCAACAAATGACGCACAAATTCTAAATTTGGGGGCGTAAGGGGCATGTGAAGGGTAATGACCGACGAAGGTTGCAGATGAAATAGCCTATTTGTGAAAAAAAAACAAAGAAATCGCATTTACGCCCTATTTATTTTATTTTGTTCTCACTCCGGCAACCAGGCTCTGAGAGGGCGGAGAAAATGATACGACATATGTAGCCCTGGTCGGCTGCTTTTCCGCTCTGTACCGCATGTTCAACAATAGCACTCGTTATAGTTTGCGCACCAGTGTTTTGAACAAAACTGTCCTGTTCTACTGAACCATTGTGAATTAACTACGTGTTTTTCAGTCGCGACTGCTGTAACCGTGTAATTGGTAGTTTCCCGTTATACTTCATGTTACGGCAGTGCATTTATGCTGCTCATGGTCTTTTTTCTTACCCAGTTTCATAATACAGTTCCACATGAGAAAAATTAACGTGATATCTCCCGGCGTGGTGGAATAGATTAATTGGCCCAGACCTAAAACGGCCAACTGCACTCGAAATTTTGACCTCTTGAAAACCCTATTTTTGTATAGTCTGCCTAAAAAGACTTCAAGATACAAAATATGACAACTGAAATAGGCGAATCTACGGCGCAAACGACCACCAAAAATCGGCGATTTTAAAACAGAAACTGTTAAGAGCGCGGCCATTACGGCCAAGCTGAACTGACGTTGCAACGGGCCCAGCCAGCCACCGAGCGGCTGCAAGCGGCCGGCCTGTCAGGGCAAACCTGCACGCAACGCTTCGCCCCTCGCAGCAGTTCTAGGAGAAGCTCGCCCCGTGGAGCTCGACTGGTTCTCTCAGCTGGCCGAAGGAAAAAGCACCCCGCCGGCCACAATGTCCCTTCCGCTTCACGTCTGTTTGAGCGTTTCGCCGGCAGGTGCAGTGTCGCCTGCGACGGAGTATTTTGAATGTTTACAACACATTAACAACGCACTTCACGGGGCTAGCCAGTCATGTCCCACTTGGTTTGGTGGTATGTACTGTACAACCACAGTAAATTTTGCCGAGGTGAAATTTGAGTCTTCTAACCATTCTCGCGCCCCAAGAGGGATACTTAAAGCGTCATTGCGCGCTTTTTTTAGTGATCCTTCAGGCGTATTTAGCATTTGGTAATCTTGGCGTAGATTTTTATCGTTTTATTTGACGTTGTGTGTACGGTATTCCATTACTATTATATACAAGCCACCTGAGCCTAATTAAACCTCGTTTTGTGTGTTTTACACGAACTGCATTTGACCCACACATCATGGGGCAGAAGACACCCCAGCTGAGCAGCTCGAAGGTCAAAGCATGCATATAAGTGCCGCTATATAGAGTCTATGAGCTGATTTCTGTTATTCGCTATCCTATGTCTACATAGGCTGTATCATCGGGCTAGCTACGCCAAAACGGGGATCAAGTCTCTGCGCAAACTACGTAAAAACAAAGGTGGTACCTCAAATATGACTCGAGCTCCATCAAGAATCCAGCTTTATGACTTTATGAAGAGTCGCTACTCAAATACATGGTTCTCGTATAGCTATCCCTTGCACATGAAGCCGGTCGTACTCCTGTGCACAAAAAGCACCACTGGCAGTGCTCAGGTATAGTCATTCTGTATTGCTACTATATAACACATATTCTGCGTAACTCCTAATTCCTCCCACCCTGTACAACTCCCATTCTGTATAGCTCCCACCATCGGTTTTATGCAGAAATGCTCCCACCTGTAAACGCGAAAGCGAATCCTCCTTTTGACGTTATTGTTGTTAAATCTTTTATTGAGAAAGGGAAGGCCGCGGCCTCGTGAGGGAGTTGGGCAAGGAGTATTAATGGATCAAAGCGGTTCGCCATGAGTTCGTGGTCGTCGGGAGGCGGCATGAGTTTTTCACAGGGGGGTTGTGCAGCATTGAATGGTCTATTCGCTGCTGTAGGTAATCGCTATATAACTCGCAATAGACCACTCCCAGTGGCGAACTGTATAATAGGCTTGATGCTATGTTAATCTAATGTGAGGGGATTGATATGGGTTGAGGGATCTGGGTGTGGGGAAGTGAAATTCCGGTTTTGAGAGCCGCGTTGAAGACTATAGCGTCGGTCATCAATGCACGTGTCTTTCTGTGCTTTGCCGACTCACTTCCCCGCCTCGTGTGGTGCGATCGCACATACTGACTGACGAATGTTGTACGAACGTGCCTATGTTGCCGCTGCTCCCGGCCGATTCTAATGTCGTGTAGTAGTAGTAGTAGTAGTAGTAAACGTTTATTGGAGCAAAAGGGAAAGGGAAAAGGGTGGTGGTGAAGCGTCTCTAGTCCAGGATGCCTCTTGACCGGGCCGATTCAATGGCCCGAGAAAGCAATCCCGTCTGGCGGGCCGGGTCCGGGCTGGTCAGCTCAGTCTCCCACTGCTACGGGGTGGGGAAGGGGGTAGTTTAGGGGAGTGGGGACAGGAGTATACGAGGTGGAATGTGGTGAGTGGGGTGTCGCAGTGTTGGCATTGACGGGGCTAGATAGTGGGTGTGATCTGGTGATGGATGACGTGATTGTAAAAGGTACCGGTCTGAAGGCGACGATACATTATGGCTTGCTGGTTGGTTAGGGAATGGTGTGGAGGGGGTTAGAACCGGCGGGTAAGGCTGTAGTGGGACAGAAGGGCATTGTACGTATTATCAATAGGAATTTAAAAGCTTCTTAAGGTATATCTGTTAACAGCAAAGCTGTTTAGCAACTCGTAATTTTACGTGTCGCAGTGTCAGAGTGCCGTCCGACGGCACTCTAGCTGATCGCTGTAGGCATGGCCAGAGTGCCGTCCGAAGGCATTCAAACATAAAACAATAGGTTAGCAGCGCCCGATGTATTTGTCGCTGTGATGTAGAGGATCCGTCTTAGCTTCTTGATCCCAAGGTCGGTGGTTGGAGACTGGCTCTTGCCTCGTTTTTTTTTATTTTAAATTATGCCTTAGGTTAGTTTTGGTGCTTTAAAATATTTCTTCGTGTGTGTTAGGTTATCTTATGTTGTGTTTAGGTTAGGTTGCCTAGCTTTACGTTATCTAGAGTAAGTAGTGCTAGACGCGGCAATTTTGTCACAAAACGCCGGTGTACGTCGATATAGTGGAGTGCTTATAATACCGTCGTACGGCCTTTTCGTGCCCTCAGGTAAAAATACCAAGAAATTGCCGAGCGCGCGCACGTGAACGCAGGCCTCGCGGCGACCACCCGGCAGTTAACACAACCAAGAAAATGCCTAGCGCTCGTGTGTGCGTGCCTCGCGACCATCGCCCAGCGTCTCCTGCGCACGTTTGTCAAGCCAAGCATGCCAATCTTGGGATATTGGCCAAGATTGCGGTGACCGCCCGGCATTTAAAAAAAAAACAAGAAAATGCCGAGCGCTCGAATGTGCGTGCCTCGCGGCGACCACGCAGTCTCCGGAGCACGTAGGTCAATCCAAGCATATGTGTATCCACTTAGAAAGATGGCCAAGATCGGCAAAAAAAACCGCCACTGTCCGCCGTAATGGTGTTGCAACAAAATAAGAGCACCTTGAAGTAATTTGTGCCAATAGAGGAAAAAATCAAAAGTGAAGAAAGGTGCAAATACGATGTAGCAGTAAAATACTTAATAGTATCACCCTGATTTCGCTTTCAAGCGTATAAGCAGACTTAGGTGCCCCGAGGAATTTTCGCCTTGACATGCTTGCCTGCTGGAGCGTCAACCCAGGTACAAATTTTCAATCATTTCATATTTGTATTCAAAGAAGTGAATCTCAAAATAGTTCACGGTTGGACGACAAATGAACTGCACTTGAGTATGGTAACATAAGAGTTGTTTACCGACTATTGTGATATTTTCCTTTACAAATAGTGGTGAAGTGGTTAAATATTACTAGTACCTGGGTTTTCGCATAACTAATGCTGGCTTGGTCTGGCAAAATAGCACGTGAAAAATGTTGATAGTCCCTGCACCCCCAAGAATTACTAGACATTTCACTTCCCCATTTTTGTTGTTTTAATTTATTTTGTACAGATATAAAGGCATTCTTGCTGAACTTTGCGTATCCTCCCAGCTGTCACCACTTTATAAGCCAAACCAATCATAAAGCTACTGCAAATCTATGCTCTTCCCTCAATTCCCGCATTGGAGGCAATTGCAATTACCTTTATACATAAGCTCCACGACAGTACAGCAGTGGTCATCTGGAGTGCTGGGCAATGATTTTGTGCGTGCTCGCATGAAACGAAAATGTTAGGACTTGCAAATGTTGGTGGTGCCATACTATGCTCTTTCTGGAACCAAACTGACACTCTCCTAAAAGGTAAAAACTATTGATAAAAACAAATGATATTTTGGGGCCCATATGGGTCTTTTGTTCACATATAAAACGAATAACAGCTAGGCCGTATTTATACATGCGTGGAATGTTGGAAAGTGCATGCGCTTGCTGTAGGCATAGGCCCACGTGTGCGGGGATGATTGGATGGGAGGATTCTCGGAGTAGGCGCATTGATTATACTTTCTTCTCGGTGGCAATGATCGTGCCTGAGTCCCAAGCGATGAAGTAACCGGTTTCTTTGTGATGTTCTGCCGAGGTAACATCGTTTTTTGTGCTCCTTTAGTCGCCTCTTTTGAAGTTTCCAGTTTTGCCTATATTGGCCGCGAGGCCCACCACTGGAGAGGCCGGCGCTGCGATCGTTTTGACGTCACTTGTGGGATCACCGTTCCTATCTTGCTGCGTAGTTGGCTTGCAGCGCGTGACGCTTCGCTTAGGAAGCGCGTTCTAAAAGTATTTTCGTGTTAATTTCCTTCGTTTGAAGTTAATTCTCAGTGCGTGAAGCGCAGTTCAACCTAATGGTGACTGTATAACCGTATCAACTGTGGTAGATTATCCGCAAACACCATCAGCGTGGTGGTGTATTACGCATGCGACCGAAGCGTAAGCAGCGCCTTGTTTCCCCGATCAACAATGTGGACTACTACGATCGCCCAGTGAAGTTTCTAGATTTGCCTTGTTTGCAAGAAATGTATAAAACAGGAAATCGTGAAGCGTTAACTGCTCGCAGAAGCACACGCACCCGTCGTGCCTGCCCGCACAGCCGACGGTGCGGCTCGAACCGAGGTCGCGGCAGCAACAACTTGTCGCCGCTTTTTAAAATCACACAAGTCGTGGAAAAGAAGTCCCAGATTGGTTCAAGTGGATGTTAGTGTGATGAAAAATTCTGATAGGTAGTGTCATCAGCTGTGGTTTTCAAAGTGATGCTCAAATATCTGCCGCGATTTACGCCGACCGGCCGCGGAGGTCGGTCCCGGCAGCGCCGGCCCGTTCACGCACGGTGCGGCGAGCGGCCGAAGGATGGCTATGCATGCGCGCAAGAATCGACCGAGGCCGTGCAGGTATCTTGATCGTCGATCGCTTTAACGGAAATCACCGCGCTTACAGAGTTCCCAGCGCGGTGAAACGTTCTGTTAGGGACTGTCACTCGCAACTCTAACGGCGATGAAATATCTGCTGCGACGCCAAGCCTGAAGTTCCCAACATACGATTACGTGCATCCGAAGCCGGCTGCGAAATATCTGCTGCGACGCCAAGCCTGAAGTTCCCAACATACGATTACGTGCATCCGAAGCCGGCTGCGAGCTGTTGGCGAAGGCCCTCCCGCCGCGCACTCGCGTGTTGCGTTTGGGTTCCTCTAACTTCTTAGGGGCCCCAAACGCTCGGTTCTCCTATTCTAAATATCCCCATTACCCGAAATCATTAACGACGTGTTTCGCCTCGTACGCAGCCTCGCCTTCTGTGAGAAGTCGTGAGTTTCGAAATTGATGCTTGAGAAATGCCGGCTTACTGTAAACATACAAAACACGCTGCAATTATAAATTACAACGCCGAACACGTAGTGAAAACTAAATATAGCCTTGTCCGAACCCGCTTGAAGGTGTTAAAAACTCGCTTTCATACCGTTCATACATTGCGGACAAGTCCCGAAAAGTAAGCATCAGCCGTGCAGAGTACAGGCTACGGCAGTGATCGTTAAACAAATACGGGCATAACTATAAAAACATCGTAGGGGAAATAGGCACTGATTAAGCCAAACTGCAGACCATAACAATACTTTTAAGCATGTGCGGCGAAGCAATCTGCTCACCGTTCTCGCGTCATTCATTTACCAGGCAATACGAGCAGTTCGCGCGGTGAGATAAGTGAGCGACGCGTTTCCGTCGCTGTTACAAGGTGTTTGCTTGCACACACATGTCCCGTCACCAGTATTTCATAATGAATTTACAGCGTACTTTTCTCGGCATCAGTTGCATCGTCCTTGGCGTTAGCTGGCTGCGTATGTAAGAGCTGTGGGTCGCGATGGTAGCAACTACCTAAACGCGGCGGTGTCGCCGGGAGCAAGCGAGTCGCTGATTGCTTGCCCGAATTGTTTGGTTTACAGACAAATTTTTTGGTAATTTGCATCAAATCCACAAGGAGCGGGCGAGACGGTGGCCACAACAAAAAAACACGCTTCCGCATACGCACGGGAAATGTGTTGTAGCAGACGACAACACGATTCGGCGTCCTACAAGTGACGTCACTCGTAGGTGGCGCCACGGTATGTCCTCGAGGCCAATAGGCTGCATCGCAACCTGACAAGGATTGTTATAAACAGCCCTGAGGTATTTTTCAAATTCTAGCGCACCTTTGGCATGTACAAGTTGTTTCCCGAGCTTACGTAGTATGTGGCATAGTTGGACGCCGCAGTTGCTGAGGAATATTGATAGCGTTTCGCTTACACCGACTGCGTAAGGAATGGTAGGCCAACATTCCTTACGCAGCGGGCCACCATTGGTGGACCATTGGGGGCCCACATCCGCTCGTTCTTCGGAGTTGTGGGTAGGTTTGCCAATCTGCATTGCGTAGTGCTTAGAATTTGGCTGGGGTAGCCATTGCTTGAGAGGTCCTCTCGTCTTCTTTTCTTCTGCCCTCTGCGCCTGTGTGGAAGAGCACAGGCACTGTGCACATGTGAAGAAGGCCGAGGCCACAAAGCGCTTGTGTCCGACTGGGTGCGCAGAAGCGAAGTCCAGGTATTGACCAATATGAGTAGGCGTCCGGCACACTGTCGTAACGAAGCCGGTATTTTTGTGAGAAAAGTGATGCGGCCGGCAACCTCCTCTTACATCGTGAACTGGATGGAACCATGCTTTTCCTGGAGTTTCATGGCACTCGGTGCAGGCACAAAACTCTGCCACAGAACGTCGCTACTGCGGCACTCCACCACAAGTTTAGTGACAAGTTGTTTGGAAGTCCTGCTCGCGCGATCTCTCATGCATGCAGGCATGCACCATAGAGACGTGTCAAAGAACACCAGGCTCACGACACCAAATAGTAAGTAGTGCTGCGATATTTGCCAGCTTACTAAACCCTTTCAGAACTGCCTTGTATCTGGAATAGTCTTGCGTGCACGGATGTCAAACCTGTTAGTACCAACACCAAAGCTGAATCAAAAGTACACACTGTGCACACTGCAGACAACTACCCAAAGGGAAGGACATAGAGACCGATGCAATCTTGCAACTTATCCTATAAAAGCTTGTGTACGAGTACAGAAGTGCTTTTATTTAATGGAAGTTTTGCGCAAGTCTGAGCCTGTCCTTGTGTCCTCTCCGTGTGGTCGTCTGCAGTTTGCACAGGTTATACTTTTTGTTGAGATGCACCAACTCGCACAATAACAAATCCTTCTGAGGTAACTAGTTGGGCAGTTAACCACTCTACAGCACAGCTTGCTCATAACGTCAGAAATGCAAAACCAGTGTTAAGTTGTTCCTGGACTTTTGGGGGAGAGGGATTAGCATTTGCCACCAAATGTTTTGTATACTTCTGCCGTTTTGGAGCTCATATGTGAACTTTTGATCAGCTTCGTGTAAAATAACAACAGAAATCAGTTTTATGCCAGTGCTTATGGAGCAGTGCTTTTAACAGGCCACTGAAAGCCATAGCAAGTCATTTCGCAGCTGGGCACCAAAAGTGTGAATGGGGCCTTGCACGCAATGCCACAGTAGCCAACATTTTTCGCGGAGTGGGCCCATGGCATATATTTGCAGCCACTCAATTCTGCAAAGGAGACCGAATATGGGGCTTGAAATGGCAACCACAGCAAATGTAATAGCCATCTTGCTGCCACCGCTGGAACCACCATAACATTGCAGCACTCATCACCAGACTCAACGGGTAGGGTTCCGTATGCAGTAGCTCCTCTGGCGAATTCAGCCTCTTCTGTAAAACCAGTTTTTTAAAGGATAAAAGCCCTTCTGTAGGGCCAGTCTGCAGCAAGGAGGGGAAAACCGGCTTTAGCCACACATCACTAATGCGTTGTGGGAAAGTCTGTCTCTGGTAATGGTGGTAGCCGTTGCATGTTTGCAGTGGTCAATTATTTCCTTTATACTCAGGCTTGCTCTAGGCAGGTCACACAGTTACAAGAATGGGCGATGAAATCGTTCATGTAAATAAACCTTAACACAGCCGTGTTGCTTGCGCTTAATGATTGACTAAACCGTAAGCCTAATGCCTAGCTATACCCAAATCAACTCCAAATGTACAGCTGCGCGAGGCAATAATGTAACTGTTGTGGAGACCACAGTTCGGACCAAACCAATGGTGCAACGATTACCTCCACCGCAAAGCAAGACACTGCAGCCAAGATACTATGTAATGACACATATGGCAAAGGCATTTTAAGGACCAAGTTATACTCGGTGACAACTTAAGAAAGGCACCGAAAGTTGCCGCTGTGCCTTATCACCGTAGCCGGATGTCTCTCCGCGCGGCGAAAGTAGGGCGTTACTGGGAATATTTTGAACATGGCGTGAGCCGTTTTGGATTTTTTGGACTTAGTATGCTTATAAACGACTCCAGTGACGACAAACAAACTGCGTGAGACAAGGCAGACGATATCACGCATTCATAGCAAACCCATTTCAAAACGCGCGCGCACTGACGTCACGGGTCCGGCGCTTTGGCGGAGTGATACACTACATGAGGTGGTGCCGTTCTTGAGTTGTAACCGAGTATAGCATAGCCAGGCAGCGCTCTTCACTCTCGATAGCGTACTTGCAAAAGTTGAGTGTTTAAGTTTAAAGCGGCACTGTAAAAGCACAGACAGCTGGGAGTAGTCAGTATATTATCTCTATGGAGTAGACAGTACAATAGGATAGAGAAAGTGAAGGAGCTATGTACACTCTTGTCAACTACGTACACCGTACTCATACAAAGCAGTGGTCACAAGTTCCTTGTGCGGCAGATGAGGCACGAACTCGTTCTTGTGCACAGCTCTAGTAGCGTGGCTGGTGACTAGGAGGAGTTGACCAGCATCTCGACAATGGTGCGGGCGTACTTGAGGTGCGATAAGAGGTCACCGGGGCAGCCGAGAGTCTGAAGAGTTTGAAAGCGGTACGTGTGGAACGCCTTGTTGTTGTCGATGTAAGAGACAGCAGCCCTCTTTGGGCACAGGATGAGCTTTGTGTGGCCATGGAAAAAGTTGATCTGCAAAGGAAGACAGGGCAACAAGGCACTGTTTCACCTTTGGCAGGCTGCATGCCGCTTAATTGAAAATAATGGGATAACAACGCTGTGTAATACATCCTTTATGCCTTCCACACCACGTGCTGTGCATACTTCGACAATTTCGATATGGAAGTGATTGCAAACAATGTGTGGTCTGAAAAATTTGCACTAATTTTTAAACTTTTAGGCCGCACACAAGTGCATCTTTCTCCAAATTTAAAGGGACAGGCAGCCGTTTTTTGTCGAGTATATTTTCTTTATCCGAAAGATTGGGCATCACTTTAAACACTTTCACCCTAAACGATTTTGCTTATAGTGACCTAGCACTTTTCAAATAGCAAATTTTAATCTACCAGCCATACGTGTCTCACCAAAAGGAATGCTGGCAACCATGACTGTGAGTAATGCGGCAACAACTGCACGTGAGATTAAAGAAGGTATTTAAAAACTTGTCCAGGGCTACCAATGCAACCTCTCTTATTCATGCCACGCATTGAAATCGACGCAATTGTTTGAACACATAAGGTAGTGTCACGTTTAGACACTGCATGGCACCACATTTGCGACTTCAGAAATTTTAGTGCAAAATTAAAGTTGTTGCCGCCTGTTTATTTAGAAATTCATTGCGGTTACCCCAGTATATAAAATGCTGATTATCGCATGTGCTAGACGACATGCACACGACAAAAATCGATTGTCTGTCCCGTTAAGATTTCAAATGTTTAAGGGGAGAAGGAGCCATGGAATATAAACTATGGCAGATGCAAGGCTTTCCAGAAAACACGCACTCTCCTTCCTCAACAACAGCCTCCACTGCTAAGTGAATGCCCCGCAATAGCACAAGGAAAAGACATTTCTACATCCATCTTGTGGAAAGGGATCAACACTCCTCAAGATGATTGATGGCGTACTACACTATGTGAAAACACAGCCATAAATGACAAGTACAAAGATGGGGGTCAAGGACACTGAAGTGATTTGTAAACATTGTAGGATAACCAGCGGAAATTGTAGTCTGGAGTCTCTAGTCCATGTTTCGACCCCTCTCGCTGCGTTATTCAGTAGAAAATCAAATCAAAAGTGCTGTCCTCTTCTCTGTATTCTCCTTGCCATTTCCTATGACGTTACATATATAGCTCACTCGCGATGGCTTGGCTTGACTGTGCTACTGTGCGACTAGCCGACAGTTTAATGACACTATCAAATGGCCCAGCGTTTAGTCGGCCGCCCACCGGCGGGTCGTCTCAATTTGTTCGCTCAGTTGAAACTAAGCCGTAGCACGTTTGTGCAGGAAAAATGTGATTTAGTTAGTTAGTAGGCTGTATCAAACTCTAATTCCAAGTCAATTCACACAAGCGCACATGCGATGCTTCGCTGACTGGTACGCTAGTACAAAATTCTAAAGCCACCCCCCGCGGTGGCTCAGTGGCTAAGGCGTTGGGCTGCTGAGCACGAGGACATGGGTTTATTTTCGGCCACAGCAGCCGCTTTTCCGGTGGAGGCGAAAAGCAAAAACGCCCGTGGGTTCGAGATTTCGGCGCACGTTAAAGATCCCCAGGTGATCAAAATTAATCCGGAGCCCTCCACTACGGCGCGCCTCATCGCCTGCGTTGCGTCGGCGCGTTAAACCCTACAATCAATCAAGTTAGCAGAATAAAAGAGGCAGGATGCCCGGAACATGCGCTTGTTTCTGCGGCTAACAAAGTTTTTTCAAAATTAAGAAATTCCGGAAGGTCAAGGCAGGCAAAAAAAAAAAACTACAGCGTTTTGCTGTTATCCCGTATTTGTGCACGTAATTTCGCATAGGGTGAAGAAGATAGCTGGGAGGTTCAACGTGGACGTGGTTTTTTCAGCAAAAAATAAGTTAGAAAAGCTTTGTCCCGCGATCGACAGGAAGTTAGACAACAGCAAGAAAAGAGGGTCTTCACACAAAAAGGGCTGTGGTGTAAAACACCAGTCACAGTATGTTGAATGCAAAACCAACGTTTCGTTCTGCATACCCTTGTCGTGTGATAAGATATATATTGGAATGACGGGGTGATGCATTAATGAGCGCCTGCGGGAGCACCGCAACACGTTAAAGGGCACACCCACGTCCACCTTTCGTCGCATTGCTCTAAGCATGGGTGTTACCCCAAGTTTAACGGTGCAAGTGTTCTGTTTGCACACAATGAGATGCGCACGAGAGAAATTTCGGAAGCCTTCTTGATAAAAAAATCACGCCATATCCACGGAATGAATGATGATAAGTGGGGCGAAGCTCGAGAGGGGGAGATCATCGGTAACCGTAACTCTCCCGTGAAATTTCGCCCATTACATCATTAAGATTATTTTGTTCTTTTATTTTGTTCTTGTTCGTTTGTTGTTGTTGTTGTAGGGTTCGTGAGGCTGCAAGCAAGCGCTCGTATCGGCAGGCAAACCCCGATGCAGTGAGAGCTCGCGAGGCGGCTGCAAAACGCATCAAGCGAGCTCAGCCCGAAGCTGCCGACGCACGGTTTAAGCGCGACTTTCTAGACGAGATGCTTCGGCCTCTCTTTCGCGCATGGCGGGATCCTGTCGGCGAGCGCGCGCTGCCGCCGCCCTGCGCGCCCTCCGCTCCGCAGCCTTGTCAACAACCACCTCCTCCATCCGGTGACTCGTTGCGAAAGAGGAAGCGCGTCAACAGCGATTGCCTTTTATAGTGTCAGTCACGTGCGAGTGACGTCATCATGACGTCACTCACACCAGCGCCACCTGCAGTGAGTCATCGAACTAGGCGGTCACGTAGCGCCACGTGCGAGTGAGTCATCGAACTAGGCGGTCACGTACGACGAGACACAAGGGATGGACAGACCCACGGCTTTAGGAGCTTCGCCCCTAAAAATAATTCTGGCACGTGCATTAGCTGGCCCTCGGTGTCACTGCTGGATATTGAAGTTGCTTATCTCAATAGTACTTGAGCTTCAGTTGTCTGTCTTGTGCAGAGTGTGTTTCCCGCGTGGTCTACGTCACGGCTGTGGTTAGTGTGCAGGCTCAAATCTTTATATGTTTTCCTTCTTTTCAATAAAACTTCAGTTGTTAGTAGCGCTCGTGTTGTGTACTCCTCTCTCGGCCCGTTTAGTTTGCGCAGGTTAATCATGAATGTATACCAACTAACCCAGTTTTCGACCTTGTTATACATTTTGCACTTATAAACATTTCAAAAACCCATCCTAGAAAGAAAATGTGGAACAATGTGTCAGAATATAAAAGAAAAGTTTAGCACGTGGGCGCCTGCACTTTGTGGTGAAGCCCAACCTTAATTTCAAATTTCACAATTTTGGATGGTTCACTGGAAGAAATCTGGGGGTTTGACATTATTAGAGGCACGAATGAGTCCCCAGGTGATGTACAAATACCTTGTCAATGACTATGGTCAGCACAAGATTCAGGGTAAGCAAGCGATGCGGAGAAATCCACTTGGAGTTTATTATCTTCAGACTCGCTATAGTAGCTCTGCTAGCAGGAATAAGGTGCGATACGCTAGAATCATGCCTACCAAGCTTTCACCAACCAGCTGTCACTCTGCTACGAGCCTCCTACATTGCAGTTCTACCTAACATTTTTGAAAAGAAACAATATTGAGCATGCTGCAGACTGTCAGAGTAAATAGCTCTACTAAGAAGCGACATTAGACCTCCAAAAAAAACCTCGTACGGAAACGAAACTGGCCGGTCGACAGCTAGCGGTGTTCAACGCCGATTGCAAGTGCTCTCCTCGTCTGAACTGATATCCGAAGACTGAGGGCCGTATTCTGAGTCCGTCCTCCACTCCATTTGCTCCCTCCACTCGGCTGAGGGGAGGATTCCGCAATGCTTATGCATGGGGAAATCGATTTCAAGGACCTCCTCCACTGGAGGCTGAGTGGAGGAAGGGCTAAGAATACCAGAGTGAGTGTTAATTTTTGACTTTCAGCTCGAGCTGTTATTGCAAAAGTAAGGCATGAGTGACATGCTTTTTCCTAGGATCAGTAGTGGGCGACGGAGGCGCCATGGCAGATCTGCTTGCAGTTGGGAAACTGCATGAATTTCTCAATGCAAAAACAACACCAAAACTGCTGGAAACTGGCAGAAAATGCAAGGTCCACTTGTTAGACATGCGAGGGAGCTCCAGAAATAAGCTTAGTTACCCTTCCTCCGAAGCAAAAGTCACTATAGTGAATAGCTGGTGTCAAATTCAGGTAATTATCACCTCTCAACGCTGATTAGTTATAAAGCTGGCAAATTAATTTGGTATTTGACTTTCTAGGAGCCTTCTCATAAAAAATATTTGCGGTAATGCAAGATAACTATGAGTAGCATGCTTTTTGTCAAGTGCAGCCACCCCATCCCTTTGCACAAAAACACACCCAGCTCAGCTCGCAAAAAACACTAAAAAATCTCAATGACATCAGAGCGGAAAAATTTAAACTGATTCTAAAAGTTCAGTGCCTAGACTAACCACTGGGGTGCATTAGGTGTACGGGAAACTATTACAACATGTAGAAATCGTCAATATAATGCATTCATCACCGGTGATCGATTTGAATAAGCGTGGTAACGAAAGAGTTAACCAATAAATAAACCAACGTCCGTTCGGAACACACGTACGTGCTGACTAACAAATTTTGAGGCAATTTTTTAGTCATTCGGTCACACATATTAGACTACCAGACATGTCATCGCCCCGAACGCGTGGCGACAGGAACGTTCTCTTTTTGCGTGATCTTTCGGCTGGGTATGGAAGCGTAGAAGTCCCGCCCCATTCCTTTCGTAAGCAATTCCAGCAGTAAGAAGAGTGCACGATTCATAGGCAAAATGATAAAAAAACGGCCCAAACGGAACACAGAAAGTCAAACGGCCCTGTCCCAGAGCGATGCTGCGGTGCAGAATATTGAAGTGCAGACGACGCCCGCAACCGGATGTTTTTGCAGACGTCACCGAGAAGCAAAGCATCATGGGCAGTCACACTCGTGGCGCAATGCGAGGAGGTGGACGGAACGAGGGAGAATCGTGGCGCCGGCGAAAATGAGATGTTTTGAGTTTCAATAACTGCACTAACACTCATCACTCTAACAAAATTCTTGAAGGAGTTGATTACTAGGAAGTTGATTTACCTTAAATTCAAACACCCATGTATCGGCAAAACCTTTTCAGGACCCCTTTAAAGGCGCAAGAAGAGTCAGCAAGTTAATATAGGTATTAAGGAATTAAAATCAAATGAAACCTTCATTTACAGCATAAAACCAAGGTGCTGAAAGCACTTTTCGCTTTGGGTTAACTAGTACAGCGGCCGGAAGTTCGACCACACATTTACGATCACTTTTCGGCATAAGGAGTGCAGTCCCTAGAGATGCGATATTTGTGGGAATTAGGGGCACACTCATGGTACAACCGTTATTCAACAAATAGTTACCTAAGCTGCTTGTAATGCTAAAAGCTAGTAAAAATATAACCAGGCTATACATTATATACTTTGTATTTCTATTCCTAACAGCGCTCGCTTGTGGCCGAATGGTCTGGAGTATTAGGTTTCGTTGTTTTGCAATCGGCAAGTTCGAATCACCGATAGCGCACGTTTTTTTCTTTGTGTGCGTGCGTGCGTGTGTGTGTGTGTGCGTGTGCGTGTGCGTGTGTGTGTGTGTGTGTGTGTGTGTGTGTGTGTGTGTGTGTGTGTGTGTGTGTGTGTGTGTGTGTGTGTGTGTGAATTGATTTATTTGTTTTGGGGCAATGTTTTTTTATGCTGAATTCACCATTTTTGCACGATGTTTGCTCTACTGGATTCACCGTTTTTGCGTTGTAACGTTCATTGCTCCACGAACGAGTTCACAGAACTCTTGCAGACTGACACTGACGCGCTGGCGAGTTCTCGTTTCGTGGTGTTGCCATAAGCACCGACTGCACAGTCCTGAATCAGCCAACCATTTGCCTGGTGCGAACACGCCTCTTACTATACAGGCACGAGCCAGGCAAACTCCAAAAGTGGGAGAAAACTGCATCGCACTTGAGTGTCTCCAGTGACGCGGAGGGCATTCATCCACTGCGTGCACCTCGGCTAGTGACCGTTACAATTACAAGCCGTGCTGGTAGGCTTATCTGATGCATTTTACAGCCTAAAACATGCCAGAAGTGCGGTATGCGAGAATGCCCAGCCAACGATAACATCAGATGCCAAGCATGTTGTTTCACGGAACCGAAACTGAAACTGGATTGAATTCTAATCTTGGACATCGCCCAATCACACTAGCACCTCTTATAGACAACACTGCTTTATGGGTGCGGCCGCCGCAGTTTGCACCTGGTAGCTTTTCTTCTTTCAGACTTTATAAAACAAATATCGCCTAATCGACCGGATAAACGATGGAAACTGTGTTTATTTGAGCCAGTCTACGCAATGCAAGCAAAAAAGAAGCTTGACCAATTCACTTGAGAGTCCCTTCGCACGTGTACGAACAAATGTTTGCTTTAAGCCACACAGAAAACACTTCGAGGATACTTATATATATGGACACGAGGACACTTATAAGTTGCAAATGCAGTTGAACATTGCCGAGTGCCCGTTTGGGGAGTCGTGCACAGTTGAGTTTCACTGCAAGGTTTTACTAACGTGAACCCACCTTTCACTACTTCCAGAGTTTCAGCCGACAATAAATTAGATGTTTCTAACTCCACAGCGGTGAATAAAAACTATCGCACAGGGTGCGCTGTGGAAAGAGTCTGAGCGAATGGGATGTTCAGAAGCCATTTCACTGCTGCAGACTGGATTCCAGCGCTTTTTGTTTTGTTTTGAATTACCCATTTAACGCTTCGCAAGTATTGGCCAATGGGCCTCCACAGGCGTGCTCTACGCAGCACAGCCAATGCGAGCTAGGTCTGGTAGCCGTTTTGCTGCCACAAATTCAGTATGTTCACTGAATGGGTTATTTAATGCTTTCACATTAAAAACAGGCAACCAGGGGCGGTGGCTGAGAAGAAGAAGAATGATCGAACCTGCACTGTGCCGTTAGTGAGACAGAAGGAGATGGCCGACTGGGTGCGGTGCCAGAAGCTGAGGTAGGGCAAGCTAGAAAGGCTGTCGCTCTCACGAGGTGCTACGTCTTCGCCTGTTGCCTGCAGGTACTGCTGCATGTAGTTGCACAAGTGCTCTAGCTGCATCACCTTGTTTTCCAGGCCTGCTGGGTACTTTTTCAGGCTACAAAATCTCTCCAAGAAACTCGGATCCACGTACATCATGCTCCTGCAGAAAAATGCGACACATCGCCCAAGAGGTGGTCATGTTAACGCCACTTCCGACAGCCGCTGTCTAGAGGAGATGACTAGTGTTAAAGTTACATATCCTGCAACATAAAATCCAGGGATGGTACTGCAATCGAGAATATACTGTAACAGATGAAACAAAAGTGCAAACATTACGTACCACAAGCAACAGTACTTTGAAACTTTAGTTAAGCGTACTGCACCTTTTTTCTTTTTTCTTACGGGGAGTAAATGGAGTCCAGAGAATGAAATTCAGTTCACTTACTGAGACGAAAAATAAAGCCTGTTCGGGAGTGCTGAGGTTCCTTTGTTCAAGAATGTTTGAACAAGGGAACTGTAGCGCGCCCAAAAAGTAATTTTTATTCTCGACTCGGTCAGTGACCTGTGTGATTATGCTACCTGCTTTATTGAATCCAATGTTCATACACTAGTCTAGACAAGTGTTGAAAGGTCATACAAGGCTGTCACTGCGCTCATCATGGGTGTGGAAAAACAGTGTGTCCAGCAAATTACTGTTACATATTGCCTGACTTTTCCAAGTTTCCCCCTGACAATTTTAGGTGAAATTCCCTGACTGCTACCGAGGTGGTACCATGTGCAAGACTAGTAGTGGCGGAAACAAAGCACTTTTTTATTTACAGAGCGCAAGCATAAATAATTCACCACAAATTAGAGCTGCCGACTAGAGTTTCTTATTGCACAAGGTCTTATGCTGTTAAAATAGCGTCAGCCAATGCACACGCCTGCCTTTTAAGAGCATCTATTTTTTTTCTTGCATAAGACTGGCTTACATTAGCGATTCCCTTAACAACTTTCGCCTCTTTTCTCATCGTTCTTTGAGAAGAGCAGCCACTCTTTCCTTGTTCTCTGAACATCTGACTCCAACTGTCTTCTGTCTTATTTTTCTGCAATTCCTCTCTAAAGACCCTGTAAGAAAATGAGAACCATCTGCAGCATTCTTTCAAAAATTTCAACTTTGTCCACACCAGTTGCTGCCAGCATAGGATCGTGCACCAGATAGTTCGCCAACACAGGATCGCATGCCCCATTCATTACCTGCAGCTGACAACTTCCAATATCTAGGATATTGTGACTTCTTTGATTACTTCAGTTCCTCGATCCTTCAGTGACCTTAGGAACATTCGGCCCATCCACTGAAACTGGTCTTTTGGCTTGATTTATTTCTTCTGCGGCCTTCCTGAATGCAGATACCAGATCCTACGCACAGGTGTGCCCTAAGAAGCAGGAAGTGAGGTACTACGTTTTCACAGTGCCTTTAGTAGTGTCATACTTATATCGGATGAGCACATCCATCTATTGCTTCTGGGTCACTTTATTTAGTGACTTGCCAAACGAAACAACTACGAACGACGCACTGGCTAGGCTTGATAGCAGCTCGTTCAGAAAGTAAGGCGCAATAGCATGGCAAATGGTAAACCCATCTTGTCCTTCCCTAGCTGAAGTGTTGCAGCAACTTCACATCCCGGAAACATAAGGGAAAGGAGTGAGGCCGACGCTGCTGTTGACTGAAGGGATCCGTGAATTGCTACCGTGTTTAAGCACCAAATTTTACCAGCCTTTGTTACAGCGCTCTTTAGAAGAAAGCCGCAAATCAACGTCTTTGCTGCAGGCTCCTCACATGCACACGTGTAGCATCCACTACATTGGGCCGAAACGTTCGTTGCTGCCGTTAAAAAGGCCAACATTCCAGTTTACGAAATG
The DNA here is from genome assembly GCF_048455015.1 of Haemaphysalis longicornis. Taxonomy (NCBI): domain Eukaryota; kingdom Metazoa; phylum Arthropoda; class Arachnida; order Ixodida; family Ixodidae; genus Haemaphysalis; species Haemaphysalis longicornis. The sequence goes on from NW_027526203.1 coordinate 329,385,974, forward strand.
CTTGACCCATACTTCAAAGCACCACGGTGCTTTTAGAGGCGACGCTCAGAGGAGCATCTCTTGCCGGCGACCCTGTCCTTCCTGCGTCGTCGTTGTCCGCGTCCGCACAGCTGCGTCTCTCCTCCGCTCACCCCCTCTCCTCTCACCGTGATAGCGCGCCCTCTCCCCCAACATCTGTGGCGCGGCAGTGCAACACCACCTGCTCTCTCACTCCGCCGGTGGGCGGCGCTGCGCGCGGCGCAGGCGCGCTGTGCGCATGTGCAGCGCCCTCTCTCTCCGCGGTCTCCTCTCCTTCGGGCGCGCTGCGCATACAAGCGGAGTGCCGCGCTCAGGCCGGTCTCTCAGTCAACGGTCGTCCGCGCTGCGCTTGCTCTCCATCTCTCTCTCTCCAATTCCAGACGATTGCTCACGCAATTCGAGTAAACGACCCAACGGAAACGCACAATGGACCCCCCTTCAGCGTCGCATGACACCAGGGTTCCCGCGAGGGGAGGTGGGCGTAATTTTTTTTGCTGGATGCATGGCTGAGCAGCTTGGGAAACACGGAAGTTTCCAAAGAAAATCTTTTGCAGAACATTGTGCACTGAACACTGTGAGAGGATCATTCTGCATAGGCTTAATCCAGTTTGCATTTTCCGAAACGTCTTCACTCGTCTAAACACGATGCAAACACAACACCGAATGAAGGTATCGTACGTTTCAGCGACCCAACTAACGAGAAAAACAACAAAAGCGTATACCCAGCATATCAAGGGCACACTGCTTGAGGTTGCCAGGTCCACAGAGAAAAAAAGCCAAACTTGTCAACTCTGTTTCTGCTAGCTGCCCCACTGGCTTGGAATGGATTTTTGCGCGTTGGGTGTACCCTTTTCATCGATTTGGGTGAGCAGAGTTTGAGCACCACTTTCGGCAGAATTTATTTGTTTTCCAAACTACGATGTATTCGGGCCATTTTCCCTGACTGGGCTAGCTTTTTGACCGTATTCCTGGCAATTCCCCGATTTTTCCTGGTAGATAATACTTCCCCGACAATTACTGGTTTTCCCAGCCGCTACACACCCTGAAAATGGCACCGTGAACCATTGGAAACGATAGCCACGATTTAGTTCAATTTTGCATTTTAAGACACCCATCAACTTTTACCTGTGAAAGGACCTGTTAGTGAGGCTCAAGTGAAGGGATAAAAAAAAGAAGAAAAGAAAAAGTCATGGCCAATAATGTCATGTCATTGTCCCTGCATTCAGAGCCTAGCACTTGTTTGCGAATGGTATGCTGAGTGAGTTAGTGAGAGTGTGAGTGTGTGTGTGCACGTGAGTGTCTCGCAGCAGATTACACCGTCTGGTTATGCCATGGTCACCGATGCATTAGTCATAGCATTTGCACAGCTCCATTTAGTGCAAACGTCATCCTGCAGATGCATTGCTCGAGAGCCTCTTGAGAAAGAGATGGAAACTGGGCAATGAGATACTGACCTATTATAATGCATTTTTGTAAGCATGCACACGTTTTTTTCGAGGGGAAGCAAGAAAAAGCAGCTATCAGTATACATGTTTGGTACGTTAGAGCTAGAAACGTGCACTTTGCACCAACATTTCACTTTCCATTAAAGCGAGGCTGTTCAGTACCAGAATTTCGGATTGCTGTTATGGAAATGCTGCTTCAAGAGACACTGAAATTATTTTATTTGCAAACATTGTGGAATTACTTGTGAAAAGTGAAGTTTGGAACCAGCAGGCCATGTTTCGACCACACTGGGTGCATTTACAAAGTGCTGTCCTCCGCTCTGCATCCACCTTGGCTATTTTTTGTGATGTAATCACGAAAAGGCTAAACTCAATTTACTAATTCTAAGTCAAGTTTACTAAATCAAGCGCGTGCTGGGTATCCCGATGAATTCCAGCACAGAAAGGCCCATGCAGCTCAGGGTGCACAACACTTTAGAGGAAATCAACGAAGCGCAGCACACGGCTCAGACTGCCAGGTGGTCGTCTTCGCCCGCTGGCAGGGAGATTCTGGCGGTTGTGGGCTGTAATCCATCCCTAGAGGAGGAGCGCAAGGTTGGCCTTACTAAGGAGCAGAGAGCTGCTATAACTATCTCCCCGTTTCCCCGCAACGTGCACCCGCAGCACAATGCAGGCAGGCGAATGACCAGAGGCGAGGCCCTATACTAAAACAAGTTCGCGACGACCCGCACTCCGCGTGCTTCGTGGACGCCGCGCAGTACGACCGATCGGCAAACTTCTCGGCAGTTATGGTGGATCACAGTGGCACAGTTCTCAATTCTGCGTCTTTCAGGAACACCACCCCGGCTAGAGCCGAGCAGGCCGCTGTGGCTCTTGCTTTACTTGACGATAGGCGGCATCGAATTTACACTGATTCCCGCGCGGCCGCTAGGGCTTTTGCATCAGGTTCCGCTTCGGCCGAGGTAGCTGGCATCTTAGGAAATAAGGTCCTTTCCTCACACACCATCACCTGGTTTCCCGCTCACCTAGGGTCGCACTTGTCCTGTTTAACTAACCTCAACGAGGTCGCCCACACCCGCGCGCGCGAGATAACCCACCGCGCCGGGTCGGATGGAGGCTGTTCCTCGGGGATTGGTTGGGAGGTCTTCAGAGACACTTTATTCACGTTCAACGAGATTATTCAGCACTATAAGCTGGGGAGGCGAACGTTTCCTCTTCCGCATGAGAAACTCTCCAGGCCGCAGGCAGCCACGCTCTGTATGTTGCGGACTAGGTCTTATCCTAGTCTATCCACTCTCAGCTTCTACACGAACACTTTTGAACTGGACTGCCCGGATTGTGGCGAACGTAGCAATTTAGATCATATGCTCTGGCGGTGTCCCTCCCGAGGAAGAGTGGCGCTCCGACTTGGAGAGCCCCGATTTACTACACCAGCTAAGGGCCGTCCAGAGGGCCCACGACGCGGCGTTGAGGCTGGGCCTCCCCGTCCCCACGTGGGAGCGGCCCGCAGCGCGGCCGCCCTGAACGGCGGTGGTGCTCCTCAGGACTTTCAATAAAGTTCATTGTCTGTCTGTCTGTCTGTCTGTCTGTCTGTCTGTCTGTCTGTCTGTCTGTCTGTCTGTCTCTTCGTGTGCCGCTTACTCGAGAGGGCTTGGCTTGACTGCACTGCTCGCCGACCCTCCGACAGAGTCAGTCGGCCAGCCACCAGCGTTCGTCACAATTAGTTCGCTCAGTTAAAACTAAGCCATAAAAAAGATTTGTGCCCGGAAGAATGTGGTTTTAGTTTGTTAGTTTGTAGACTGTATCAAGCTTAGTAAAGTCGATCAAGTCAAAGTACTTCCCCACATGCGCACATGCAACACGTCGCTGACTTCGCTTCACTGTAGCTGTAAGCTGCATTGCCTGTGCGACTGGTATGCTAGTAAAAAATCTAAGGCCCATTGAAGGTGGGAGAATAGTCAGCGAAGTTGAAATAGGTAATAAAAATTAAAATTAATCGAAAGCTTCATTGTAAAGCGTAAAACCAAAGTACGGGAATCGTTTTTTGCCCAAGGTGAACTAGCACATTGGTCAGCAGCATGACCACGTATTTGTGATTGCTGTTACTGCCCAAGGAACGCAGTCGTTAGTGATTAGGCATTCGTGAGTACTTGGGGGATGCTGATTGCACAAGTATTATTCAAGAAATACTAGTAAGCTGCTTGGAATGCTGAAACGGGAAAAAAAAAAGAATAAACAGCGTATATCTTACACTCCATATTTCCTTCCCGGGAACTGTGGTACTATGGCCGAACAGTATAAGCCCGTGGATGCGGTCTGTCGTAGTGAGCAGGTTGAATCCTCTATTAGACTTCATTATTTTCGTTAATTTTGCGGCTTTAGTACGCCTCACTTGCTGTAGTTGTTGCAGCTGTCGCAGGCTATGCATGATATTACCGTATTTTGCGAATCAAGCCCTGTCCGAAATCCCGCCACGCCGGGCATAGCGGAAGCTGCTGCTGGTCGAAATAGTGGATTATTGTAGTGGAGACCCCGCCATGCCAAATGGCGGGCACTATCGGGCCCGCCGCTATTGGGGGGCATGGTGGTACAGATGGTGACATACCCGTCTAGCGGGCTTAGGCGTCACTTGGGGGGCATGGTGGTACAGATGGCGGCATACCCGTCTAGCGGGCAATAGGCGTCACAGGGAGAATAGTGGGTCGTGTATTTTTCTGGAATGGCAGCCGTCTTGACAGAATATGCATAGATGTATGCGTGGCTGCCGGGACACTTTTGCTGCTTAATGTGTAAAAAGTAATGCGAAACCGTGCGCTTATCTAAGCAACCATCGCTAGCTGGATTTCATAAGTGGGGAAGCGGGCCCGAGTTGACATTGTGGCCAAGTAATTTACGAACTTTAACACGCGTTTGTTCCCTGACCCACTCCGCTCTCTTCTTGTCTCTTAATGTTACACCTATCATTTTCCGCTCCATTGCCCTCTGAGTCGTTCTCAATTTAAGTTGAACCCTCTTAGTGAGCCTCCAAGTTTCTGCCCCGTAGGTGAGTACCGGTAAGATGCAGCTGTTATACACTTTCTTCTTCAGGGATAATGGTTATTTATTGACTGAGAATGTCTGCCGTATGCACTCCACCCCATTCTGATCCTTCTAATTATCTCTACCTCATGGTTGGGATCCGGGGTCACAAATTGGCCTAAGTAGATATATTCTTTTACCACTTCAACAACCTCGCCCCCTATCCAAAACTGTTGTGCTGTCCCGAGGTTATTGATCATTACTTTAGTTTTCTGCATATTAATTTTCAGGCCCACGGTTCTACTCCGTTCGTGTAGTGCGGAAAGCATGCTTTGCAATTCGTCCCCCGAGTTACTTAGCAAGGCAACGTCACCAGCAAATCTGAGGTTACTGAGGTATTCTCCATTAATCCTTACTCCCACCTGTTCCCTATCCAACGTTCTGAATACTTCTTGTAAACATGCGGTGAATAAGATTGGAGAGATTGTGTCTCCTTGTCTGACGCCCTTCCTTATAGGTATTTTACTGCTCTCCTTATGGAGGATGATGGTAGCTGTGGACGCATTGTAGATATTCTCTAGTATTTTTGCATAATGCTCATCTACTCCCTGGTTCCGTAATGCCTGAATAACTGCTAGGGTTCCGACCGAGTCGAATGCTTTCTCATAATCTATGAAGGCTATATATAGGGGTTCAGAATACTCAGCGCACTTCTCTATCACATGATTTATCGTGTGAATATGGTCCATTGTTGAATAACCTTTACGGAACCCTGCTTGTTCTTTAGCTTGACTGAAATCTAAGGTTGCACAAATTCTGTTAGCGATTACCTTAGTAAGTACCTTGTAGACGACTGACAGTAAGCTGATCGGCCTGTAGTTTTTCAGGTCCTTCATGTCACCTTTCTTATGGATTAGATTGATGTTCGCGTTCTTTCAAGATTCCGGTACGCTTCCGGTAATTAGGCATTGCGTATACAGCTTTGGCAGTTTTTCAAGTACAATTTCTCCTCCATCCTTCAAGAGGTCTGCTTTTATCTGATCCTCACCAGGTGCTTTGCCCCCTTTCATTTCTTTCAAAGCCTTCCTTACTTCTTCGGTCGTTACTGGTGGGATGTCTATCTCCTCTGAACTACTTTCTCGTTCGGCATTATCCTGGATGTCCCGGCTACTGTACAGATCTCTATAGAACTCCTCGGCCACTGTGACTATGTTATCCCTATTTGTGATGACATTGCCTTGCTTGTCTTTGTCTTTAAGCATACATCTGATTTTTCCCCACGCCAAGACGACTCTTTACTGCTTTCAGGCTACCTCTGTTCTTTACAGCGTATTCGATCCTCTCCATATTATACTTCCGTATGTCAGCTGTCTTACACTTATTGATTATTTTAGAAAGCTCCGCTAGTTCTATTCCGTCAGCTGGGGTGGAGATTGTCATGGTTTGCCATTTCCTAATTAGATCTTTCATCTCCTGGAAAAGCTTACCAGTATCCTGTCTAGCCATCGTGCCCCCGACTTCTACTGCACACTCCGTGATAATGCGTGTAATGTTGTCGCTGGCTTCCTGTGTCGTAAGCTCGGCTTCCTCGGTAAGAGCTGAGTATCGGTTCTGCAGCGCGATCCTGAATTCTTCTACTTTACGCCTTACTGTTAGCTCATTAATCGGCTTCTTTCGTACTAGCTTGTTACGGTCCCTCCTCAAATCTAGCTTAATTCGAGATATTACCATACGATGGTCACTACACATTACCCTTCCGAGCACTTCCACATCCTTCACAACGCCAGGGTTATCGCATAATATGAAGTCTATTTCATTTTTATGGTCCCCATTCGGGCTCCTCCACGTCCACTTCCGGCTCTCCCGTTTACAGAAGAAGGTATTCATTATGCGTACGTTATTCCGTTCTGCAAACTCAACTAGTAGGTCCCCCCTGCAATTTCTACAGCCCAGACCATAGTTCCCAACTGCCTTGTCTCCAGACTGATTCTTGCCTACTTTAGCATTGAAGTCCCCCATAACTACGGTATACTGTGTTTTTACTTTAGCCATTGCCGATTCCACATCTTCATAGAAGCGTTCCACTACCTGGTCGTCGTGGCTGGATGTGGGCGCGTAGCCCTGTACCACTTTGCGTTTGTACCTCTTATTGAGCCTAAAACAAGACCTGCTGCCCTTTCGTTAATGCTATAGTATTCTTCTATATTGCCAGCTATGCTTTCATTGACTAGAAATCCCACGCCCAGTTCTCTTCTGTCCTCTAGACCACGGTAACATAAAATGTGTCCATTTTTCAGCACCGTAAAGGCTTCACCTGTTCTCCTAACCTCACTAAGCCCTATGACATCCCATTTGATGCCCTTTAATTCCTCGAACAACACCTCTAGACTCACTTCACTAGATAAGGTTCTCGTGTTAAACGTTACCAGGTTAAGGTTCCAATGGCGGCCTGTCCTGGTCCAGGTATTCTTAGCACCCCCTGCTGCGTCACAGGTCTGACCGCCGCCGTGGTCAGTTGCTTCGCAGCCACTGGAGACTGAGGGCCGTGGGTTAATTAGCGTATTCATGGGATTTAAGAAGAAATGGACGTGGGCAGGGCATATAATGCGCACGCAAGATAACCGTTGGTCATTAAGGGTAACAGAGTGGATCCCTAGCGAAGGCAAGCGTAGCAGGGGGCGGCAGAAAGTTATATGGGCCGACGAGATCAAGAAGTTTCCAGGGACAAATTGGTCACAGTTTGCACAGGACCGGGGTAATTGGAGAATAATGGGAGAGGCCTTTGCCCTGCAGTGGGCGTAGATAGGCTGCTGCTGCTGCTGCTGATGATGATGATGATGATGAATTTACGAACTTTTCATTAAACCCACTTCAACGGAACACAAGACGACCTGTTGGAAATACTAAAAATACTAAGAGCGGTGGCCCAAGCGGCACTACGGACTCTAATGGTAGAGAGGGTGACTGATTATTAGACGTAAGCGGTGGGTTCACTGCCTGTGCCTATGTTTTTTATGTTTTCCAAGTAAGAAATTACTCCTACACCCGTCTAGTCGAGATAAGGCTGTGTAACAAGATGGCCGGGGGGGGGGGTAATTTAGGTTTTTCGAAACTAAGCACGTGGGAAAAAGGGGGCGCTTAGAATCGAGTAAATACGGTATTTCTTCTTCCAGGCTTTATAATTTAGGTGCTGCTTTATCGACCGGACCAATAATGGAAAGCGTTTATTTGAGCCAGTCGATGCAACGCAAAGAAAAACAGAAGTCTGTGCCCAGTTCTGAAAGGGACAATGAAGTGAATGTGCCCCACACCCTAGCTTAATAGAAATTCAGCTCCATTCGACACTTCCAAAATTTTGCCAACTGCTGGTGGTATAATTTTGTAGTATTCCCAGTAGTATTCAAAGCATAAGCTCTAATTTCTAATTTCGGGGGTTTCATGCGCCAAAGCACACCTTGTCTACGAAGGTGCACCGTGGTGCAGTGATCCGGATTAATTTTCACTCCCTGGGAATTTTCAATAAGCACCGAAATTCATGCCATCAACGAAACCCTGTACAGCACTTCGAAACAAAAGCAACGAGTGACCCGTACTCATCAGCCAATGACCCAAGCCAGTCGGTCAGCCAGTGGGAGCACCGGGCTCACTTATACGAGCAGTGTGCTGACAACCCACCTTCTCCGCTGCATCACAACGTCTCTGCACACCTTGCAGCTATAAACAGTGCCACTTACGAAACACAGAGGCAATTAGGGAGTACAAACTCACACTTTGTTGCTCAGCAGCACCATGCGTGTGCTGTCATTAAATAGCACGCCAATGCTGTTGTCACACAGCTGGTAGCCGAAGCCGTACTTGTCGGTGTAGTCGGCCCATTTGCTGATCCAGAAGACTGGAGCAGAGGCCGGGTCTTCTGCCTCGTCAGCGGGAGCAAAGAGGTGCTCTCGTGGCTTCAAGTCTGTCAAAAGCGTGAGCAGCCGGCGGATCTCGCTCAGGTGGGCCCCCTGCTGGCTGGCCTTGGGCCGAGCACCACCATTAAGCGGCACGGGCACCACTCCGTGGCTACCTCCTGCACATGTAGACAGGTGGGTTAATTTACGGTTTGCCATACTCTTCTCAGTGTGGTAGCACTACAAGAATGATCAAGGAAGTAGGGGGCAGGTGAACGGTGCGTTAATGCAAGGACAAATACCTTTCTGGTGGGCGAGTATCCCGCAGATTCAAGGAGAGTTAAAGAGCCTGTTGAATGGCATGCAGTCAAGAGAGTCAGCAATTTGTTCTGCCTAGAATCAGGGCTGCAACAGCCCAAACAGGATACGGCGCAATTTTTGGAGCAGCAATATCTTGGTTTTGGAGCAGGAAAATCCAAATTTGGAGCAGGTTACGGTAGAAAGATACCTTCGTTTTGGAGCACGGAATCCAAAATTTGGAGCAGTTTATTATAAAGAAGTGCAATTAATTTACCGCCCGTGCAGAGGTGCTTTGGCTCCAGCGTACAAGGTGCTGCAAAAGTTACCAAAGAATCCTGCAGAAAGCTACAAGGCACGGTGTATTTATGCCAACCTAAAAAGCAGGTTCATCTAAATACTTAAACAGATGGCGCCACACTGCTATGCCGAGTGCATTGAAGTGACTAAAACCCTACTATCTATAACGAGAATGCAAATCAAAAGAGTGCCCCTGTCGTCGTTCGCGCTGCGGTTGCGCTGTCTGCTAGACATTTTGTAGGTAAAATAAAAGGAAGCGCGGCACATTTACATTGTTTAACGGCCATCTCATGTCCCGTTCGGCACCAAGGTTGATGCACAAAGAGTGGCAGGTAACGGAAGTGTAGGCCGGCAAGTTGTTTTGTCGTATGCGCCAAGTGCGTGACTAGTGTATGATAACCAGTGGCTCCTGCAGCCGCGATGGTTCACTCGGTATGTTTTTTTTTTTTTCCCTGCTAGACCACACATCTGCCTCAGTGACTTCCGGCAACCATTGACGTCATGTGAAACATCATGAAATCACGCGAGGAATGAAACGAGCTTCTTAATTAGCTTATTAGAGTTTGGGTTTGGGCTAGTTGGTAGCGGTAATCCTTGTCCTTGTCCTTTTCCTTGTCCTTGTCGTTTTGTTGGCGCTACACGAAGTCATGGATTCTTAATTAGTCATTTCTCGGCAATTAAAGCATCTTTCGCCGCCGAATAAACGCTGTGAGGGCTTCAGGGCAGTTGAACTTTTGTCTGAGCCCAACTTGATATTTGCCTTCACCGGGAAATTTCAATCATTCAGGGTAAAGCCAAGGTGCGGGAAGCACTTTTCGCACTAAGTGAACTAGCACAGCGGTCAGCAGCATGACCGCACATTTGGGAATGGTTTTCGGCAGTCGCTAAAGATGAGGTATTTGGGGGAATTCGGGGGAACTTACTGCCTGAGCGTTATTCAAGAAATAGTCATCTAAGCTGCTTCAAATGCTAAAACCAAATAAAAATGGAAGCAGTCTATACAATATATATATATATATATATATATATATATATATATATATATATATATATATATATATATATATATATATATATATATATATATATATATATATATATCCGCGCCTGACAGCGCTGGCAGCGCTGGCTTATGGCCGAGTGCTCCTTTCGGCCACCGAGGTGATCGAACGCAGGATGCAGGGCTCCCAAGGAGCGGTTTTCAGCGGTTCATTTGACCGCGGTACCAGGAATGAAGAAGCCGGTCAGGATTATTCTGTTGTTTCGCTGCTCTACCTACAGGGTCAGTTGTTTTAAATTCTGTTTTTTTTACATGCCGATGTGAAGGGGCGGCCCTATCGAGTTGAAGATTTCAGGGATGCCCTGCTGCTACAAGGCGTGTTCGGCGATGTGATAGCGCTCGGCGCTTATCAAATGAACCACATTTGGGCCGTCACATTTGCAAGCACCGAAGCGACAAAAAAGATGGTGGGCGTGGCGGAGATGGCTGTGAAGGGGCGGCGGTGCCTGGTCATTGACTCGGGCAACAGAGACCTGCGCATCAAGATGCACTGGATCCTGCACAATGTTCCCGACGAAGAAGTAAAGGTAGCGTTTGCACCTTTTGGACGAGTTACCGAAGTAACGAAGGAAAAGTGGAGTGTGGACGGGCGCAGCAAGCAGTCCACCATGACGCGCGGGGCGGTTCTGAAGCTGAATGTGGATGTTAAGCCCGACGACATCCCGCATCAGTTGCGTATTGCCAGGGACTTGGCACTCGTCGTTGTTCCACGGGGACCCCCAAAGTGTCTGCGGTGCCAACGCGAGGGGCACTTCCGGAGAGAGTGTCGGGGACCCCGGTGCAACACTTGTCGGCGGTTTGGGCACGAATCTGCCGGCTGTGTGAAGACGTATGCGGCAGTGGCCACGAATGTTGCGGAGGAGGACGGCTCGGAGATGATTATGGATGAGGAAGACTCCGAGGAAGCCGCCGGAGCTAAAGGCAAGAGTGCGGAAGCAGAGAGCACGGTGGAGCCACCGCCCGAAAAAGGTGGAGAAGGCGGAAATCCAGGACGTGTCGAGTCGCCGAGTCGCCTCGACCAGAGCCCTGGGGAGGGCACGTCTATCAAGAAAGGTGCAACGGCAGCTGGTGTGGCAGTGCCAACTGCGACGCTGACTTTGGAAGGGGCAACGAGCGACGAGGAAATGACTAACGCCGCTACCGGTGGGAGAATGCGCAGTAGTAGTGAGTCGCACAGCCAAAGTGAAAACCTGGAGGGGCCCCCGCTAAAAGCAGCGTCACTACGAAGGGCAACGTTCAAGCCGAAGCCGAAAGTTCCGCCTGAACGTGTTCCGAGGTCGGGGAAAACTTGACAGTGCTGTGTGAAGGGGGTGTGCGAAGAACGTTTCAGGCACGGCGGGCCAACTCGCACGTACTGGACGACCACGTAAGCTCTTCATTGAAACGTGGAGTGTTTCAGAGTAAGCGATGTATTTTCGAAACTAGGCTCTCCGTGCGGTTCTCACTTCGAGAAAAATGACTCTTAAAAAACCACTCCGAGCAGGCACGCTCAACGTCAGGGGGCTAGGAGAAAAGCGCAAGCAGTGCAAACTGAAACAGTTGCTAAATGAAAATGAAATCGACGTGCTAGCAACGCAAGAAACCAAAATTGAAAGTAAGGACAGTACTGACAGCTTGGTTAAACAGTTTGGAAATATTTACAGTGTCTGCGTTAGCCATGCAGTAGGGGTTTCTGCGGGGTGTTGTATTTTCTTGAGAAATTCAACGGATCTGAGTGTAGAAAACGTCATTTCCTGTGAGTCAGGAAGGCTTGTCTTGTGTGATTTTACGTTTGTAGATGTACCGTTTCGTTTTATATGCGTTTATGCCCCAAATGGAGTACGTGGCAGACTTGAATTTTTCCAATCCATCAGGGGGTACTTGGGTTGTGATAAAAACGTGTTGCTACTAGGATATTTTAACTGCGTCTGTGCGGGTGAAGACAAAAGTGGTGACACACCGTTTATGGATGAAAGTACGAATATGTTGGTAGAGCTCATTGAGGAATGCGAGCTTATAAACGTCGGTCAGTTCGCACCACCTTCTAAATTCCTGCGTTTCACGCACTTTCAGGGATCAAGTCATGCATGCCTCGACCGGGCATATGTGTCGTTGGAAGTGGCCGAGGAATATAACTCGTATTCGGTAGAAAATGTTTCAGTGATCATTGGCTGGTTCCGTTCATGATCGGGAAGCGAAAAGAGAAAGCGAACAAGTTTAACTGGGATTTATGGAAATAAACGCAGGACTACTGAATGACCCTGTATTTTGCGATAAAGTGGATGTTAGTTTGATTAAACACTTGGAACATTACGACACTGACTGGGGTACTAAGTGGGAATTTTTAGGCAAGAAATTAAAAAAGAAGCAGTAAAAAGAGCAAGCGTGCTAAAAAAGTTAGAAAGAAGAACAGTGGAAAAACTGCGCTCTAACTTGACACAGTTGCTGAAACTGGAAAGCGACATGCCAGGTTTGTTGAAGGAAGACATCGCGGAGATTAAAAGTAAGCTGGAAGCAATAGACAAGATCAACTTTGAAGGGGCGATTGTGCGCGCACGCGCAGAAAGGTTTCTGACCGGAGAGCAGCCAACAAGGCGGGCGCTTTGCGACGAAAAGCGGTATGCCAGAAAGAGCGATATTGAGAGCATTATGTGTCATGGTCGATTGACTGAGGACAAAACATGCATATAAAATGCGTTTGTCGAACATTATACCCAGCTGTTTGGTCCCAGCTCGCCTAGAATGAATGAGTTCGAAGAAACGTTTCTACCCTTGCTTCCACGGCTCGATTCGGAAGTTGTACGTACTTTAGAAGAGCCGATATCATTTGCTGAAATAGAGAACGCAATAGCTGAATTACAAACTAGCAAAACACAGGGGCCAGAAGGGCTAATGATGAATTTTACAAGAAACACTGCGGGAAAGTTTGCCCTTTTTTGTATGCTGAATTTAAGGAGACGTATGAGAGGCAATCCCTTCCGCCATCATTTTCAAGGACACATACGGTGTTAGTACCGAAATCGGAGGACATAGTAAAGCTGCAGTCAGTGTCAGGTTACAGGCCAATAACACTGGCTAATGTTGATTACAAAATTTTAATGAAAGTACTTGTGAAACGTTTGCAAACAGTAATCAGGACCATAGTGGGGCCGTATCAGCCGTGTGGTATCCGCGGGAGGAGTATTGTGACCAATGCTCACGTGGCGCGGAGCGTTTTACAGTGTTGCGAAATGTTATGCAGAAAAGTAGCAGTATTGCAGGTCGACTTCGAAAGGGCCTTTGACCGGGTGTGTCACTAGGTTCTATTTTGTGTCCTTAAACACGTAAACCTGGGCGATGTGTTGATAAACGGAGTTTCCATGGCCTATAGCAACTGCTTTACGCAGTTAATTATTAACAAAAGCGTCACTGAACGAATTCCTGTTTTGTCTTGTGTTAGGCAGGGCTGTCCAATTAGCCCCCTTCTTTTTTCAATATTTCTTGAACCTTTCTGTTTGAAGACTTTTCATAGTCAGGATCTTTCAGTTGCACTCCAGTGAAATGCGTCTTCTTGCCTACGCGGATGATGTTGCTTTTTGTGTTGCCAAGAGAAGTGTGAGCAGTGCAGTAGCAGTCACCAAAGGATTCTGCTCCGTCACTGGCAGCTCGGTCAACTGGGAAAAGTGCACGGGTTTTTAGATGCAAAGCATCTCTTAGTCGACCCTCCGTCATCCGGCGTCCGCACCTCTACTCCTCTCCACAACAGCTGTGATAACGCCGCTCTCTCTCCCCTCCTCTCTCCACAAAACCTGTGCGCTAGCGTGCACTGCTCCTCCTCTCTACACCACTTGTGCGCTACGCGCGCTGCTCTTCCTCTGCCCTCTCTCCACCAGCTGTCCAATCACCCGCATGAGCGCTGCTCCTCCTCTCCACTACCTCTGCTCTGCAAATAAACCCCGTCCGCGCTCCGCTCAGTTGCTTCTTCGGTACTGCGCCGTCCGATGCCTGGAAATGGACGCCAACGATTCCGTCAGCGAACTGGCTGGCACACCTTCAACTAGCGCCAGCCAGCACACTGTCAGAACCGCGAGCACCTCCGAAGACAAGGCTGCACAGAGGAGAGCTCGCGACGCCGAACGTAACCGGCAGCGTCGAGCAGCGGATTCCTCGCTTCGAGAACGAGAAGCCGCTTTGAAACGCCAGCGGCGAATACCTGATCCAGATGGCGTTCGGCAACGTGACAACGCTTCGAAACTCCAGCGTCGAACAGCGTATTCTTCGCTTCGAAAACGAGAAGCCGCAAAACGTTCCCCACTACTCGGTAAATAAAGAAGACATTTAATACGCTACTACACGTGTCTTTACTCAAACTACCAATTAACACGCTACTGCTCCACGGCTCTGCATCCCCTCAGGGTTCCCACGTGGGAAGATGCTGTAATTTTTTGGCACGGGGAATGGTGCTCGACGCCAGGCGTATTTGAAAACGTATCGTGGACGGTCATACCAACGCGCTATCTCTGTGTGCCGCTGGACTGCTATCAGGACACAAATGCGTGCTGGCAGGAGGGGACAAAAAAAAATTACTGGAAATGTCATTCAAATGGGGAGGCAGGGCTTTGTCCATTTTTGCACGGGCAACTGTATGCAATCTGTTCTTTCTCGCAAAAATCTGGTACGTGATGCAGGTACTGCACTGTTCACGATTGCACGTGCACAAGATACATCGAGTGTGCGCTGTATTTGTGTGGGGATCCGCGTGGGAACGAATGATCAGGATCTATCTGTTTCGTAGTGTTAAGGAGGGAGGGTTAGGCCTGTCGCACATTTTTGTACGGCAAATCGTCGATAGGTTTTTTGTTTTTGCGGGACACCCCAGACCCATTTCTCCGTACTTTCCTACAAGTGGCACTGGTGAAAAAGCTTCCCGAATACATTGTATCGTCAAGTGATGATGTTTGTTGTGTGGTAAAAGGGTACCTGAAAGAAGTGGTGCTTGCTGTCAGATTTCCGGGTGCGCGCTTTTCGTTTGATTATATGTCAACTGTTGAAAGGAAACCTTTAACCATGCACCTGAAAGAGATGCTTTTCCCTGTACCATTGTATAGGGCGTTGTACAATCTGGGCCTTGGCCAGGATGTTTTGCCGTGTTAAGAAGATGGTCGTCTCGGCCGCAGTGACGACATTCTTTTTTAAACTACACACAGAAACCCTCCCAGTAAAACATGGATGAAAGGAAAAGGATTGTTTATACCTTGGCCAACTAATTGCCTCCTCTGTCAGAAACCAGAGACAATAGAGCACGTCTTCATTGAGTGTTGGGACGCCATCTTTTTTGGGACGTTTTGCAGAAGACGTTAAAGAAAGACTTCCCACTCACAGCGCATGGTATCCGGTTTCTTTCAGTAGAAGCCCTAAATGGCTTACCATGTAACCTTGTCATGCTGTTAGGCCTGTACGCAATATGGCCAAGTCGAATAGCTGTAAGGCGCTCCGACGTGGATGCGAAGACTGTGTCTCAGTATTTTGCAGCGAACGTTAAGTTACTCCACAAAGTGTACGAGATGCAATGTATAGAAACCGAGTGGCTGCATGATTTTGGGAGCCTTGCAAATTTTGGCGTTTTTAGCAGTTTTCCACAGCCAAAGTCTAGCCGGTGGGTTTTAAACCGACAATAGTGTGTAAACCTGAAAAATGCAGGAAATAAAGAAAAAAAGGTTTATGGCCGAGTGGTTTGCAGTATTAGGACCATTGTTTTGCAATTCGAAAGTTCGAATCCCCAAGAGCACATGTTATCCTTTTATTTTTTTGCGCAATGTTTTCTATATTGAATTCACCATTTTTGCGCTGTAACTTTCATTACTCCTCGAGCGAGTTCGTAGAACCCGTGCAGACTGACACGCTGGCGGGTTCTTGCTGGCGTGGTGTTGCCATAAGCACCGAATGCTTGCGGTACAGTCTTGAATCAGCCGACCCTTGGCCTGGTACAAACATGCTGCTTACGATACAGGCACGAGCCAGGCAAGCTACAACGGTGGGGGAAATGCGCATCGCAATGAAGCGTCTCCGGTGATGCGTAGGAAATTCATTCACTGCGTGTGCCCGGCTAGTGGTCGTTACGGTAACAAATTGTGCTAGTAGGCTTTTCTGACCCATTTTAAACCGACGACATGGCAGAAGTGCGGTATGCCGGTTACTGAGATATCCGAGAATGCCCAGCCTACAATAACATCGGATGCCAAGCATGTTTTTTCACAGAACCGGAACAGAAACTGGTTTGAATTCTAATCTTGGGCATTGTCCAATTACATCGCATCTCTTATGGATGTCACTGCTTTAGTTGGTGCGGATGCCGAAGACCACGCATGGTATTTTTCTTCTTTCAGGCTTTATAAAATAAATATCACCTGATTGACCAGACGAACGATAAAAAGTTTGTTTATTTGAGCCCATCTACGCAATGCAAGCAAAAACAGAAGCCTGACACATTCACTTCAGTATCCTTTTAAAGATCCAATATACTTTACTCTAGCACACAAAGGAAAGTGCTTTTAAAAGTGAGATTTCCCTTGGGCTGCCCTCCTGTCTGGTTTGGTGACACCTGTGGCGAAAAGAATGGCAAATCCGCGCAGAATTTGACAAATTCGGTGTGTGTTCAACCTGCAGTGAGCTGCACCATGCCAGAAGGGTGACACGCAATTAACCATAGCTGCAAGTAAGAGTGACAAATTCACTTCAGTCTCCCTCGAAGAGACTTGATGTTGCCCAAGGGCCACAGACTAACTAAAAGGTCACAGACTGACTCACCCGGGCCGGTGTTGCGCTCGTGGAGGGGCTCGCGGCCAGTGGTGTTGAGATTGTCAAAGCGAGGCTCGGTCGTAAGGCTCGAGGTAGATAGCAGCAAGGGCAGCGGGCCTGCAAGGCAGTGCATGGGAGTTCCAGTATGTGGCCACCAAGGGCCAGGTGACAAGGCTTCACTTTGCACACTTTATGCACATTGGCAGACCATTGGACAACATGCAAGCTTCTCTGGCAGCTACCAACAAGCCTCCGTGAAAACAAGGCACACCATTCAAAGTGCGGGGGAAAAAAGCATGGCCTTTACACGAGTACGGGAAAATCAACCACACTGAAGAAACAGGATGATCATAATGAATGCACACCCCATCAGTATCGCAAACAGTGCCATTCAGTGTATTTATACAGGAGTAGAACAAGATAAATGGCTTCGGGAGCACTCCTGAGAGCAGGCAAAGGTGCCTTTTGTAGTAGGCTTGGAGCAGCCAGAAACTTCTTTTGGAGCAGGTTTAGAGCAGTGGCTAAGGCGTTGCGCTGCTGAGCACGAGGTCGCGGGTTCGATTCCCGGCCGCGGCGGCCGCTTTTCTGATGGAGGCGAAAAGCAAAAACGCCCGTGTGTACGAGTTTTCGGCGCACGTTAAAGATCCCCAGGTGGTCAAAATTAATCCGGAGCCCTCCACTACGGCGCGCCTCATCGCCTGCGTTGCGTCGGCGCGTGAAACCCTACAATCAATCAAATCAGGTTTAGAGCAGCCAGAAACGCCATTTGTAGCTGATTTAACACCATTTCACAGCATTATAGTGCCTCAATAATCTCCCTAGAGGCCGCTGTGAAAGTCCCCTGCCAATTGAGTTTAATCTACTATATCAGGTATTCTACCATGTCCTAGAACCTACTGTGAACGAAGAACGCAGTTCTCATACTGTATCTGGAGGTTTACAAAATGAGCAGTCATCAACTGTTGGCCCCAGCGAGCGCGCCTCATTATTACCGTTCAAAGGTCAAACATCCCACACAGAGTCGGAAGAGATCAGATAAGAGCCCTTTCTTCGTGTCCAGTAAACGGCAGTGTTTATGCGAACTCATGGCGGCATTCTGCAAAACAGGATGTTTTCTTGCATTTGCTTGAATGGTTTCAGTGCGTGCGAAGCTGAACATAGCTTTGTCTTCGCCCGTCAGAGGGTTAAGAGTCAACAAACTTGCGCCATACACTACGTAATTAGAGCGTGTATGAATAATGTTGGACGATCCCCCACTTAGCAAAGCTAACCCCAAAGTTCACGGGAGAAAAGGGGTCATTGCCTCACAACAAAAGCGAACCGAATCAACAAGGGAGGGCCAAGCGTCCAAGACCCTGTTTGTACAATCAATGTACCTACGGAAAATTGCAGGCAGCAAAGCTAGGATCGCCAAAAATGGGCGACTAAATTGATGTTAACCTCCAATAAACTACAACTTTTTATGCAAATATTATTCCATCTGTTTGCGATGAGACACAAAAACATTTTACTTTTGGTGATTTTCCATTCATTGCGGCAAAGCGGCAAACAAAACCGTGCCAATGCAACACACAGAAATGCAAAGAGAAGGCGGAGAAGTGTAGTGCCTGCGGCCATACGGCTAATCCAAAGCCAACTTTCATAGCCGGTCATAGCCTTGATGGAACCGAAACCATAAACGCCTTGATGAAACCAAAAACATGGTGTTTCATCCAAGTTTTCGTGTGGTGCGCATCATGGCGGTCGTATCTCGCATCTAAATTCGGACGCTACGGCTTAGGACGGCGCTGATAAAAGAGTTTGGCGCAACAGGCGTGGTTCAGTGGAGGATGACGCAGGCAAACAAGTTTAACGCTCAATGGCGCAAATGGCACAGCTGTTACACTCCTGTTTCTGTTAATTAAACATCATGACGTAATTGGCTGCAATTAAGAGTACATTTGGTAAACAAACCACATCCTTTTCCCTTGAAAGGTTGCAATTCTGACACTGCAGGTCAGATTCACCTGACTCTTCCCGAGCAAGCTACACAGCAAACGACAGATCCATGCCAGCGCCGTATCGCTCCCCACAGCGAGATAAATCAGTACCCATATCGCTGTGCCTGCCATACAAATAACACACACACACACACACACACACACACACACACACACACACACACACACACACACACACACACACACACACACACACACACACACACACACACACACACACACACACACACACACACACACACACACACACACACACACACACACACACGTACACACACACACACGCACACACGCACGCACACCTGATTTTTTCCCCTTTAACCCTTTCTTACAGCGCCATAGATCATTGGACACAGACTTCTGATAATGTCGAAGTCCCGTCTTGCAGACAATCTTGCCATCTTGAAAACAGTGCCTTGCAGCCAACTAACGCAATATCGCGCATTTATCGGCAACTGCTTTTTCTATTTCATTATCGTTTCTTTACATTTCGTGTGCGGAGGCGGTGCTGCGAGTGAAATTTGAACCCGCGATAGTGGCCAGTTGCGCGAAAATGATGTCCACTTCCCGTCACGCTTCGCGAAAGCGGACAGCGGTTTCAGGAACTTTGACAGCTGCTGCTGCTGACTTTTCTTACCCTAGCAGCAGTGATGACTCCAGCAACGATGTGGGTTCCTCAGATTTTAGTTTAGGTGAAGACACTTTGATTACACGGCCTGAGACATAATAAGTGCTGCCAGGTAAGGTTTGTTTTTGACTTTTTGACTTCGCGTTATATTCATAAACGATATGTGCTTCTTATATCACGACTGCGGTTTTACTTTCATGTGTACTGTCTCGAAAATGTTCAGCAGGGATATTTTGCCAAATGCACCAAGCCTTATCACGTTATCACCTCCAAGATAGCCTGACACCAATGTCAGAGTAGCGCTGCGAAGCACCGCGCGCCGCTTCACAAGAGCGCTGTATTTTTTATAGTTTTTTACCACTGAAGTGATAAGGATTTTGTGTGAAAACACAAAAAGTATGCCTGGATGCATATTTTAGAGAGACCGATCCACTGTCGAGTGGCTTCGCAAAGTGGCACAGCCGTTGGACCGCTAGGTTGGTGGGCCCGCAAAAATTTAAAACTTGGTGTACCGTGTTGATGTATATATTAAATCATAGCTTAGCAATTTAGAAACAACTTGTGTATCTTGGAATTCCTAAAATAAATTTTAGGCTCAGTACAATCGCCTATATGTATTGTGTGTAAACTTTTTTTTTCCTGTTTATTTGACCAATAAACTAAATAATTGTACCTTTCACAAAACTGCTGTTATGTGTTTGAAAGAGCGATCTATAAGCCACAATTTCACGTATAGCAATGCTAATTGTGTCCAGTAGCTCAAGAGCAAAAAGAAAGTTGTGGAAGCACTCAAAATCGGCCATTTTTCCGCAGTAACGAAAGAGTTTAGCGCAATGCCGTCAATTCTTTTTCCCAAAACAAAAGCTCTTGCTTTGGCACACACTGCATAAGGGTGGCCCACCAATGCATATATATAGTAAACAGTGCCCTGCAAGATGAGAGTGGGCGAAAACGTACCGCAGGTCAGGAACTCGTCCTGAAGTAAGGAATCGATGTTCGGTCTTCGTTGAGGATCAGGCTGCAGCATGCGCCGGATGAGGGTGCGCGCAGGAGAGCTCATGTCCGACGGCACGTGGTACTTGTTTGTCTTTATGCGTACAAGCGTCTCTTTCAACGTGGGAGTCTCAAATGGCGGGTGCCCCACCAACAGCGTGAACCTGCACCACGCAGCAGACAGCCCAGGAAGACAACTGAGCTCACGGACACCACAGCACAGAGCGGAGGTGGCTGAAATGATTGCATATCCAGTTGCCTCCGTACTAAACCAGAGTACTAAGAGCAGGATACAAGAGCGGTATGCTTTAACACTATCAAAATGGCTGCAGTGATTGGTGCGATGAGACTACCTGCAAAAGCTGGAGTTTGCAATCTGCGACTTTTCCCCACACGCAAGCACAAAACGCAAGACATGAATGTCAGTTCTACACTTCACCCAAAGTCTACGGGATACGTAGCAAGGTAGCTCTGTCAATACTGAGCATACTTTCAATTTCTAAAGGTTTTGTGATATCCCAAGTGGAACAGAGTACACGGGTTTGGGAGCAGTCCTGGGAGAAGGCAAAAATGCCTTTTGTAGCAGGCTTGGAGCAGCAAGAAAGGCATTTTGGAGCAGGTGTGGAGCAGCCAGAAAGGCCATTTGGCAGGGGACCGGCCCAGTCTGCTGTTCCACCCCCCTGCTAATTAAGGTAAATGTATTTTTTTGCTATATCATGTGTTCTACTGTGCACTAGAACCTACTGCAAACCAAGAACGCAGTACTACATTTGAATTTTTAAATATGCAAAGTCACCAACATTCCGCCCAAAGAGAGCGTTGAATTATCTCCGTTGAAAGGGTAAACACCATTCCAATCAACATATCTGACACCTCACATTAAGGACGTCGTCGAGCTCAAATATACGCTCATTGCTACCGTTATGACGATCTAGCAACAGTGACGAACACAGATGCCCCCTTTTCCTCCAAAGACGCACGCGGGTAGTTGCTCCTTCTGCCCATCCGCCCTTACAGAAAAGATATTTGGGCGTTCCTTCCGCCTTGTCTCTCGAGGTCGAGGCAATGACAAGTACAATCTTATCCTTAGACACTCCCGATAACCACATGATCCTTAGCGACAGTCAGGATGCCCTCCGCTTGTTCCAGGAGCAGTTGCTTCCCATTAATATGATGCGTACACTCCACACTCATTTGGCCAAGTACACTGGTGCTAGCTAGGTGCTGGACTGGGTTCCTGGTCACGCAGCCGTTCCGGGGAACAAGCTAGCCCAACAGCTCTTCCATGCTCCGTCCCAACCGGGACACTCGGAGACACCTGGCCAATCCCTTTCTACCCGCCCACGCAGGCACGACAAGCACGTCTACTTCGACGCCAGACTATGCAACAGTTATTTAGGGATAAGCAAACTCTTCCTCCTCCCTCTCACCTGCTACCCCGGGCAGATGCTTGTCTTATCCGGCAAGCGCAAACGGACAGCCTTCCAACCCCACACATACGTACTACATCGACTAGAAGGCCATCGCCGCTTTGCACAGTGCTCTACTTTATCCGGCTTTTCCCACACGCCGCATGTTCTTTAGGGCTCTTCTGGCTCACAATCATTACTCTCAATTCATATCAGCCCCCTTTCGCCTCCTCCCTCTTCTCTCCAAGACTGGCTCGCGTGCCGGAGGGAACAGACCGAGCGGCCTGGTGGCAAGCTTTGCTGGCTCACGTTCGTCAGGTCCTCCCGTCTGTACAGATATTTTTTTGCTTTCAGAACCTTTTACTTTGGGGGAAGGCTTCCTGTGTCAATGAAGTTTATCAACAACTACAATGCGCATAGTTGAATGGGATCAGATAACAGGCCTCATTCGTGCCAGGTAAATGCCAGTGTTATGTGAACTGAGAAGAACTTCTTGCTGGGCTAGTTGGTGAATAGATGCTATGATTTGAAGCGCAACAAAAACACACGGACGAAGAACAGTGTAGACGGGACAGGCGCTACTCACGGCGGCATTCCGTAAAACAAGGCATTTGCTTGCATTTTTTCGATCGAACAGTGGTTTCGGTGCATGCGAAGCAGAACTTAGCTTTGTTTCCCCATTATGGGCCCTGTTGCGAGAGTCTACGAACGTCGCTATAGACTCAGCAC
The DNA here is from genome assembly GCF_048455015.1 of Haemaphysalis longicornis. Taxonomy (NCBI): domain Eukaryota; kingdom Metazoa; phylum Arthropoda; class Arachnida; order Ixodida; family Ixodidae; genus Haemaphysalis; species Haemaphysalis longicornis. Next base: position 329,408,517 of record NW_027526203.1, read on the forward strand.
CAGACAGCGTGTTTGAAGGCATAATTAATGCTGAACCATCAGCAAGGCTAACCACAAAGTTAACAGGCAAAACCTCACAATAAAGGCGAACTGATTTAACAAGCGAGGACTAAGCGTCCAAGACACGGTTCGATGCATGCAGCTATGCTCGTCACAAATGGTCGGCTAAACTGAAGTTCGCCTCCAAAAAACTAGATCTTTCATATACAAATATTATTCCGTTTCCCATCTGTTTGCGATATCACAAAACATTTCACTCACTTTTGGTTATGTTCATATGATTCTGGCGCAGCGGCTGGCATCGACAAACAAAGCCATGAAAATGCTAGACAAATCCTAAATTAAGCCGGAGAAGGCGAGTAAGAGTCGCAGACTTGCAGTAAAGCAAAAGCCACCTTCCACACCCACGTTTATCCTTGTTGAAACTGGAACCATAACCGCCTTGAAACCGAAAACATTATGTTTCAGCCAAACGTTTGGGCACGGGGCTTCATGGAAGTCGTATCCCGTGAGTGATTTCATGCGCTGCCTTGCAGGACGGCGCTGATAAACGAGTTTGGCGCAGTAGGGGCGGTTTGGCGCAGGATGGCGCAGGGAAACAAGTTTGGCGCTCAATTGCGCAGCTGCTCCACCCCTGGATATGCTACCATGCCGGCTATTCCTCTGAAAGGGTAGGCACCATCACAGTTTTGTGTACAAGCAATAGCACCGTATGTTGACGTCTCACCTCGCCTATCAAATACAGCTCAAAAGTTTAGCGCTGGTACGTTAATGTTTTAATCTTTATGCCTCTGACTCAACGATGCTTTACATCATTTAGCTTCTCAGCCAATGCACCACGAATGACCAATGCTAACTAGCAAGACAGCCCACAGCCAAATTTTCCACTCCAATAAGCAACTATCAGCAACAACAAGCTCAGTTTACAATTTTCAGCCTACTTTGCGATGGTGCTGGCTGTTTCCATATGGATGAAGACTGACAACCAGCGCATACTTAGCTACATATCCAATCCCTTTCTCAAAAAATGCAATAGCGATAATTATTGCTTACAAACATACTAATATCGCCCACCTGACAGCTTAATTTTGTGTGCGATTACTACACAGTACCCCAAGTAACCCTTTGCCTACGAATGTGATGGTGACAATAACGACTATTCAACTTGGTCCCTGGGCCAATCCCCAGCTGCGGACTAGGGCAGAAGCTTGGGACATGCGCAGTTAGCAGCTGTTGCAGTGAAAGCACTCAGCCAGAACCAGGTACACTTTCAACTTTTTCTCAGGGCACTATTCATCAAAGAGACAATAAGTAGAGCCCATTGTTCTGCAAACCTCCACACCCAAGTACAAAGCCGAGAGCTTTGTTTGAGAACTGATCTACTTTTTAAAAACCGTACATTCGCTGTCCGTGTAGAAGGGAAGCCAGTAGGACTGTTTCACTCGGTGCGTGGTGTCCCCTAGGGAGATGTGCTATCACCCGTACTTTTTAACATTGTATTTATTCACTTAGCGTGGCAGCTCGACACTGTGCAGCACACTCACTTCCTCATCTACGCGGATGATGTCACAGTATGGTCGACACACAAAAACGTAGAGATACAGTATGAAGCGCTGCAGAAGGCTATTGAAGTTATCCAGGCATTTGCAGCGAAGGTTAGTCTTACTGTCTCCGCCGAGAAGACGAAGTATATGACAGTCGCTAACAAAGCCGGCCACAAGAAGTTCGCCTTCCACCTTCCATTTATACGCATAGGCACTCATCAGCTTGCTGAAGCAACAGAGCTCCGTATTCTGGGCCTGCACCTTCACCAGGCTGGTACCGCTACAGCATGGCTGAAAGCAGTGAGGCAAACGACGGCAAATACCGTTCGCCTAATCCACCGCATTGCACCAAAAGCGGGTGGTGCAAGAACTGAGGTCGCTAGGAGGCTGTCGTGCGCTGTGCTCCAACCACGATTGGTTTATGAAGCCCAGTTTCAGCGTCTAACCGTTTCCCAACATGCTAAACTGGAAGCTATTAATAGAAAAGCCATGCGAGCCATCACCGGTCTTCCTCGCATCACCCCGATACCGGTCCTCCAGGAACAAGCTCAGCTCAACACAATTGACGAGCTCATAAATCAACGCCGAGCTGTGCGTCTGTCAAAGTATGCATGTCTCCAGAACGGCCATGCACTGTACGACCACTTCAATCCGAGCACCTTGGCTCCTCCGGAAAGCCAGGATGACCTTCTACCCTGGGGTTATACGATTATAACATCCAACAAGACAAGCCATCTGCAGAAAAGGCGGACCAAGGAGGGTAAAGTACAGCTCTCTCCCCTCCCAAATAACCTGGGACCAGACGATCAATGCTTCCTCTACACCGACGCCTCGTGCACAGGAACACATGGAGCCACAGCGTGGATCAGCCCCAGTCATCCCAGCATCGAAGGCCGTATTCCCTACGCCTTTTCCACATGCACCCCAATCCTGATGTAATTCCAGGCTATACACGACGCCCTTCTGTGTGCAGCCGCCTCCAATGAAGCCTTGACAACCATCAATCTTCATACCGACTCTACCCAAGTGATCCACTATCTGAAGCAGGTTGTGCAGACCCCCATCATCTGCCAACATATCCACCAGCTCCACAGCAAAATGCCATCAAAGGTGATTGTGTCATGGGTTCCTGATCACACTAGTATTGCAGGAAATGAATGGGCTGACTTCCTGACACGCAACTGCCCGGCTCCATCATCCCCCGCCCAGCTCCCAAGGGCAGGGGAGGATGGATGATGCTCAGGGGATGATGCTCAAATCCCCAGGAAACCACGCGCAGTTCCTGCTCACCAAGAAGTTCACGTCCTCGACACGTCTGAAATCCCGCCGCAAGCTCAGAAGGCCTTGAGCTTAGGGCCCAAGTTCTGCGTACAACCAAAACTCGACAGAGTAGAGCTGTTATCCATGGTTAGGACAGCCGCCGCCAGAGTCAACGCCGAGGATGTCGACAGATGCGTGAGTGAGGGAGTGGATGTCTTGAGGTCCATGCCAAAAACCAAACGTGCCGTTCGCACCAAGGAAGTTGTGTCCTCGCTACGTGACGCAGACATGAAGCTGTTGTTATCTGACAAGGAGGGTGGATTTGCGGTTATGTCATCGGAAACCTACGCACAGAAGGCAAGAGAAGCGATTGCTGCCAATTTTCGCAATGTTTCGGATGTGGATCCACTGAAAGTAAGGAAGACAGCACTCAAGCGGTGCGAGGACATGGGCTTGGACAGGGTTGCTGCGTCAGTCAAGAACTCCCAAGTGACCCATGGGCCACACGAATGGCTGCAAAGGAACATCTTCGACGCCGAACACGTGCTCTCATACCTCCGTGTTCGGTTCTCCTCCCCCTCAACCTTACCAGGATGGAGGAGTTTCTACTACGACGGATCCGACTGGGCGTGGCTCTTACTCCTGCCCGCACGAGTGGATGGAAAGGGGACTACCGTGGGCATGTGAAATGTCCAACCTGCTCTGAGGAAACGGTTCCGGTAGACCTTCACCACCTAATATGGACATGCCCTGGAACAAAGGACATTCGACGGAAATGTTTGATGGCAGCAGGCCTAAATTTGCGGCAAGACACGCACTACCATCGGTGGCTCCACGGTCCTGCCTACCGTTCCTTGCTAGACTATATCCGGGAGGCCAACCTAGTTTCCTGGATATAGATCGGACTCTCTAATGTCTACTAAGCCTTGAGGCTATTAAATAAACGAAACAACGACAACAACTGATATACTAAATGCCGGGGCAGGACATCAGTGCCTACCAGCAAATGCTACCTTCTGCTGCACAAGTAAAAACAATACATTTAAAATGCCACAGCGTAGATTAGCTCTTTTGTTACCACTCCCATTCACATCTATCATGATCGATGCTTTATATAGACAATTTCAATGTGTTCTTTGTTTTGCGCCTAATTCACCCCCGACGTTAATCTAGGCACTGCACTTTTAGAACTAACCAGCGCACCGTCCCAAGCCTACTAGCGTCGTACAATTGCCGGAGTTCAGCAGAGTTCAGCCAGGTCTGGACGACTCACAGGATGCATCCGACGGACCAGACGTCCACCTCGAAGCTGTGGCCCTTCTTGGAGAGGATCTCAGGGGCGATGTAGTTTGGCGTGCCACAGAGGGTCATCTTGCGCTCGCCCTCAAACTCGATGCGCGTGGCAAAGCCAAAGTCGCCGATTTTGAGCTCCATCCTCTCGTTGAGGAGCAGGTTGCCGAGTTTGAGGTCCCGATGTATCACTCGCTGCTGCACCAGGTAGCGGCAACCGAGGAGGATCTGGTACAGGAAGTAGCGCGCCTCGGCTTCCGTCAGGGTCTTGCGGCGGCGGTGCATCTCCATCAGCGACTGCAACAAGGATTGTAGGGTTGTCGATGTTTCATGGTTGTGTTTTACACCTGTGCTACACGAAAATTGCCCAGTTATAGTTGAATGCTTGAAAGTGAACCCTATATAATAGACAATGTGCCGCTCAATAGACAATGACTTTGAATTAAGTCTTTCGAAACAGTCGTTAAGTACAGTTGTTGCATGCCAAAGCTACTTCTGGGCTGTCAAGTGCAGTGTAGCGGAAAACTGCAATCTCAATGGAAGAAAATTTTGACAAACGGGTGTTTTCGTTTTTCGCACAGCTGCAGTAGCGCTCAAAAAAGCAAGCACTAAGGTGCGTGCCATGCATTAGAACACGAAAAGTGTGTGTCGTGTGGCAGAGCCAACTTTGTTAATCATAACCTTGAATTGTAAAAATTTTCAAATACTTCCAATACAAATGTGCACTTTGTGGGCACCCATGTGCCCAAGCACAAGCAGGCCTTCAATTGCAATGATGTGGTCACTTGTGTGACATCACTGCTTTAACAAGTGTAGCTGCCAGTGAACTATTATACAGCTTGCAATTAGTTTCACTCTACCTTATTTTTACACTTGTGACATTTGCTCTTAATGACCCTAAACTTGCTCTAAACAGTGCTATGCACTTTAATTTGCTAATCTATGTAATCACCGGCATGATACATGTGTAAGCTTACAATTTTAAGTTATTACTCCTCACCAGTATGAAATTGCTCACGTGCATTTGCGATTTGCAGTCCTTGGAATGTGGCCAGACACTAAACTAAGAAGAACAAGTTTGTCCATATCAACAGACTTCCATGCTCAGATCACCATCAGCTGCAAGAGCAGTTCGGCAAGCTGGGAAAGAAAAAAAAACCTTAGGCTCTTTAAGCATGATAACAAGTTGCGACATTAAAAACCTTGACAGTCGTTAGAAGGCTAGTTGGCAATAATGCTGACATTCGTGCTATTCTCCCGCCAATACACCTGGTAAAATGTGGTAGAGCACGGACCTGTTGCGCAATATTCGAAGTGGGCTACTTCAAAAGGGATGTCATGAAGAATTAAAAACAAACAGGAGGGGGAAAAGGCAACGGCTGTCAGTGTCAAATGCAAGAAAAGTTGTACTACCATTAAAACAAGCGCTCTGTAAAACTTTTTATGCCCCATGGAAGCTTACGAAGTAAATTACTGGGGCCTAAAGCGAACACGGGTAAGTAAAGTACACAAAATTGTATATCCTACCGAGCAAACATGCAGTTACTTTCCGGTGGCCTGGATAAGTGTGATGCAGAGATAAGCAAACATACCCCCCCGCTGCAGAGTTCGAGGATGATGTAGACATTGCTGTCGTCCTCGAAGTAGCTGTGAAAACCGACAACATGCTTGTTTTCAAGGCTCCTGTGTATTTGGATCTCTTGGGCAATCTGCAAACACAACATGAGAAATTCAATAGTTGCACACGTGCCAGTAAGAGAGGAGGACTGCGATCGTGCAGCCTTTCCTGAACCATCGCTATTTCATGTTGAAGGGGCTACGAAAGCAAAACAAAAATTTGGTTCAGTAAAAAGAATGCTTTTTCTTAACAATGATACCCGATTTCACTCTCAACTTCAAACCAATAATGGGGATATCAAGAAAAACAGATGAAGCAGTGGTGACTGCCCAGCCACTTTCCTGCAATTTCGCTACGGCGTGACCATCTTGCTCGTGCCTTTGGTGGCCCCCGGCCAAAGCCACCGCAAGAAACATGACTGGGCAATTGTAGTGAAGCCTCTCGTTCCGTTCGATCCAGAGGCGTTCAATTGCACTTGAAAGCTGACGTGCACCTAACACACTGATAGCTCTTTTTAGTGCTTGTTTACAGCAAGTCACTGCAGCACGAAATTTGAAAGATTTTCTATACATCTTGCACATTTTCGGTTAAAACAAATGTCATGACAGGAATTGAGCCAGGTTATCAAATTGAACGAATAGTATTTTACCTTCATGGACCCTTTAGGCCAATCAAAACTGCCTGCATGTTATTCCCAGGAGTCCAAACCCTCACTGATGTGACATTTCCAGCCTAGAATCGCTAAAAGTCTGAATACGTAGGGAGGGCATGCGTGAACACAGAAAAGACCCACGAGATGGAGTAAAAGTGGAAGTCGCCAGATTTTGTGTTGACAAGATTTACCTTTTGCTTCTGGTGAGATTTGACAAGAGCTGCCTTGGAAACCACCTTGCCTGCATAGACCTTGTTGGTCTGCTTGTCTTTCATTTCATAACAATAAGCAAAACCGCCCTGCAAAGAGAGTGAGGGAGAGAGAAAAAAGTGGATGGTCAATGGAAAACGCGCATGATGACATGTTCTCAGGAAAAAGAAAAGGAAGGGGTGGGGGCACGATACGCGACGTCCACACATGACGTTAGAATGAATTTAGCGTTACGTGCTGAATTTTACATTTGGGGAGCTCCCCAAGGAGTTAAAGTGTTCATTACGAGTCTAGTGCTTCGCAATAATTATAGGGTGTTCGATTCATACATGTTTGCCAAACAGGGTGGAGACACGTATAGATGGTATTCGTTAAAAAGTTTAGCGGTCAATGTCTTCGCTTGGCAACACTGGAAACGGCCACAGACATGGCCGATGCGCCACGGGCATGGACAAGTACCGCCATCCCGCGGAGCCCGACGTAACGAGTGACGGCGCACTCACTCACACGGTTGCATGAAGGAGAAGAGGGGTGCCTGATCTGGGGGCCGTGCGCACAACGTCGCCTAGCAACAGACGCTTGGCCACAGATAAGGCGGCGCACTCGCATGGTTGCCTGCATGCATTCCACGCCATTGAATACCAGCCAAATGTTGGTGTCTGGTGGGCCAGGTTAGTGTCGGTCAACCGGAGAAGTCTGCCTTCGTAGCTCAATTTTGACACTGCTTCCCGCGCCGTAAATGACAACCAAGCCAGGTCCCCCTGGATCCCCTCCACCGGGGTCTTCTTGTGGACGCCCAAGGCCATCCTGCCTGCGTTGCTCTGTCTCCTCTCTAAGAATCGACGCGTTCCAGCAGAGAGGCACAGCGTGGCATTAGCGTAGGTCAGCCCTGGCACTGCCACCATCTGCCACAAGGCACGTAGCACCTCGTAGCGGTTGAAAGCCTAAAATGCATGCCGGACCAGAAACCCTTTCTTTCTGGCAGCATTGGTCTTGATGTGCCGCTCGTGTGTCGCCAGGAAATCCGGTCCTGTGCTCAGGTGCACGCCCAGGTACTTCGCCGCTCTCGTCATGTGCACCGTGTCCCCCTGCAGTGCCCATGTTCGCTGATGTTCCTGTGCCGTGCCCCATACCACCATCATCTACTTAGCTTGGCTAAGCTGCAGTTGTAGCTTCGCCATCTCTGTGCCACAGATGTCCAGCAGGTGTTGCAGCTCTTCCGGCGGTCCTGCCATGACGGCGAAGTCATCTGCGTACACCAGGGCTGGGATTCGGTGGACCACCTGCTGCCACTCTACTCGGTGTTCCAGCCGGCAACCACTCCCCGAAAACTCCAACCGGTGCGTATCCTCTGCCACATACAACATGAAAAGGAGTGGGGAGAGGACATCCCTGCCGCAGACCGCGTGGTATGTCAACCGACGCCGTAGTCTCGCCACCCCATTTAACTTGTGCCGTGATGTCCTCGCACAGCGCCTGGAGCAGGTAGAGATCTGACTCGTCCAGGCCATGTTCCCGGAGCAGCTCCCATAGCATCTCCCGATTCACCCGATCGTAGCCCTAGGAGATATCCAGGAACGCCACATAGAGCGGGCTCCCGGTCAGCAGGGCGATTTCTATGCACTGCATAAGGACAAACAAGTTGTCCTCAATGCGTCTGCCGACCCGTAAACCTGCCTGCAGCTCCCCCAAGACACCTTTTCGTTCGGCCCAGCGCTGCAGCCGGCTCTTCGCAACCTGCATGGCCATTCGGTACAACACCGGAGTGATGGCTATAGGTCTGCAGTTGTTGAGGTCCATCCTATCCCCGGTGCCTTTAAACAAGGGGCGAACTCTACTGCGCTTCCAGTCCCGAGGAATATCTGCTTCCACTAGGACCCGTGACAGCAAGTCCCCCACTCGCACCCTGGCTTTCGGCCCCAACGCCTTGATGAGACTCGTGGAGATGCCATCCACCCCCAAGGCCGTTCCCGCGTCCACTCTTCGGGTAGCTTGCTTGAATTCTTGAATTCGTGGTCCGTCGGTGCCTGTCACAGGTCGGCTGGCAGAATGCTGTCGTCGTGGACGGCGGCAGTTCTCCCAGTCCGCTGCGCCACTTGTTCGCCGGGTTCACTCGGGGAGATCCCTGTGTCCTCGTACCGTTGGAGCGCGCGAACAATTCTTCGAGCAGAGGCACGCAAGCCGCTCCCTCCAGTGTATGTTCGTCTCCTGATGCGCGGAGTCGGCCCTGTGGAGCTGTTCTACTCCCCGATTGAATGTGGCGCCAAAAACGGTGAGGCATCTGCCTCCCCTCGCGCTGTAGATCGGCCAGAAAACGCTGGTTCAGATCCCTTATTCGAGATTGCACCAGAGCTGCCGCCTCTCACTTACGCGCTAGAGATTCTGCCCACGCACCCGCTGTGGCTTCATGGTCCATGTGATTGCTCAGCTGCCGGTGCAGGCGGCTGGCTTCACGCCGGCGCTTAATGGCCACCGCCACTTCGGTCGTCCACCACGCCTTCACCCGATGCCGGCCTTTCTTCTGTGTAGAGCACTGTGCCGGTGCTCCATGCAGCGCAGCTATCATCTGTTCATATGTTGCCAATTCATCCACCCTGTCTTCTAGCACAGATGCCATCCTTTCGAGGTCATGTTCACTCGGTCGTCGCGGTCCACTTTGAGCAGGCTGTGGGACACTCTGCTGATGCTGGCTAAAGAAGAGACGAAAACGGTTGTGGTCGCTGGCCAGATTGCCTTTCCCGTCCTCGTCTATGACCATCATGTCTAATGACTCGTATAGCGTATCAGACATGAGGCAGTAGTCTATGCACGACGTCCGATCACGCACCGTCCACGTGACTGTACCTTGGCACTTGTCCGTCAGATTAACCACGACTAGGTTCTCTCTCCTCACCATGTCCAGCAGCAGTCTTCCATTCGCGTCCGTGGGGCCATCCAGCTGTTCGACGTGGGCATTGAAATCCCCCACTATCATAACTTCATACTGGCTGCGGAGCTCCTGCGTGTCTGCACTGAGGCAGGCGCTAATCTCCTCGTTCTTCTCACGCCCTCCCCCGTCCACCAGTACACTATGGCCAGGGCCACTGGTTTGTCGGCTACACTGCCCGCTAGCCACATATGCTCCTTGCAGGTAGGCCTCTCTCATGTCCATTGATGGGGACTTGCACACAGACATCCTATTCCACCTCCTCGCATTTCATTAGCCTGCCGGTTGCACCCCTCCCAATGCATGTCAGGATCTGCTGGGGGACTTTCTCATCTCGAAGGTGTGTTTCAACGACTGCACACACCGCTAGCCGATGGGTCCGCATTTACTTCGTGAGCTCGGCCCATTTTGATTCTTTTTCCTTGCTCCCTGCATGTTGAGGAAACCTAGCTGCAGACCTCTTACCTGTCGCTTTCATCGTAGGCCTCTGCGTTTGCGCCGTCGGCTGACAAAATCTCGTGGCAGCACTTTTTCTACGGGGTCGGTCACCAAATCCTCCTGCTGGGCTACTTCCTCGGGAAGCCCCACTGCCGTGGTTTGCCCTTCATTTGCAGAAAAGCTTGCTTCAGTGCCTCTACGATCGACACTTATAGGTGTCGGGACGGCCTCTGATCGTGCGGGAAACGTCTAGAGGGGCGCAGCCCTAAAAAACACACAGTCGCCGGCCGAGCCGCTGTCCTAGGACGCCTGCCTTGCTTGTGCTGTATCCTGTGCCCTGCGTTCCCGATTCTGTCACTCGGCTTGTGGTAATGAACTCCACTTTCCCTCCCAGTTCTTCGTAGGCAGCCCTCATCGAACTGTTCCATTTCTCGCAACGATTGGAAATGGTTCTCATCCTGGCCTGAGTGTTCAGGCAGAGCCTGGAACACGAAGTGGTACTGCGGTCTTCGCCTCATCCATTTCATCAACTTAGAGCGGAAAGCCTGCACCAATGTGTTGAGTTCCATGTCGGTGCACCCGATGTCACTCAGACCGGCCTGGATGACTACAATGGCTTCCGAAACACTCCAGATGTCTGTAGCCCCATCTACCTCGTGGATTGTGGAGTCCTGCTGGATCTTGAACTGGACGTGGTCATTCCACTGGGTGGTCCGGAGCACGTGGGGTTTTAGACGTCGGGCGCTCTCATCTGCAAATACAAACGCCCACCTGCCCCGTTTCACCCGCTGTGGGGAGCCCTTCTTGCGCGTCGGCTCAGATTGCTCTTGGGACTTTCGCTCGGGGGCCTCCTCAGTCTCAGTAGGCTGTTTCGGTCTCCGCGCCTTCCGCTTCTTGCTCGACTCCCTCCCCTCGGCTTCATCCAGGAACTCCATCGGCCGATGCTCTGCGTGTCCGGCTCCCACCTCCTGCCTGCCACCAGAAACTCCCAGCAGTTGAGTGCTCTTACCGACCCCGTCCCCCGGCATTGAGATATGGTGGAGAGTCCCACTGCCAGGGGAGGCGGGCTCACCAGCAGCCCCACCAGCATCCGTGGTGTTGGCAGCCTCCACTCCCCCGTGCTTTACAATTCCAGGCGCTCGATCACGAGCCGTCGTCTGGCCTTCGACTACGCACCTGAGACGTGCCACCTCTGCCTGCAAGGCCTCTCGCCCCCGTCTCTCTGCCTGTATCTAGTGCTCCAGTGTGTTCCTCTCTTTCTCCCACGTCGCTGTTTCTATGTCCAAGCGCTTGGTCAGGTTGGCGACAGCCAGCTGCCATTTCTCCACGCCCCGAGCCTCGTTCCGAGCGAAATCTTCTCTTCCTGCGCCTACCCAGGCATTCAGAGCAGCCAGTCGGAAGCAGATTGCACAGACGAACGGATCACCCTTTGCCGCCGATGTCAAGTCCTCAAACGGGGTTTCATCTAGGAACACCCACCGGCCGCAGGAGTCGCACCTCACATTCGGATTCCTCTCATCCGCTTCACCGCTCTTACCGGCCGCGGCTTCGTGCGCGTCTTTATTACTCTGAGTATCCTCGTTGTCCTGGGTCCACTGTTTGTTAACGCGCTTAGTGAGTGGCTTTCCCGATGTTGGCGTCGTGGGCTGTAGCGGCATAAGTTCCGCCTGCACCTCGAACTCAAACGTTTCTATATCCTCGCCTGCGTCTCGAAGGGCTTGCGCCAACCGCTCGATGAGAGCCGCCTTCACTCCAGTTTTGTCCAGTGTTGTACGGAACAGCGTTTCTGGAACTAGTTCCTTTTTGGAGGAACGGAAGAACGCCAGCGTTCCATTAAGGATCGGCGGAACTGTAACCGTAACTCGTTGGGTTTAGGAAGGAACGGCAGGAACGGCGTTCCTTCTGCAAACGTTACATTGCTAGGATTTGGCTGTTTTTGATTCCAAGGCTCGAGTATAAAAATCCATAATGGACCTTTTTCCAGTAGCGATCTGCGCATGCGCGGGCTGCCGGTCCGCCATTCTTGGCAGGCGCCTCGGGCAAAATAAACAAAAGCGCGTCCCTCAGTTCTCTGCCTAGGGAGTGGCTGCAGGTTTTCTTTTTTTCTCTCTTTTTCGACACCTCGTGGTGGGTTCGTACGTGCACACAATAATGGCTTTCTAAGAAAAGGGGCAAAGGCGTTTGAGGCTGACCACACTGCCAGCACTAGTGTCACTAAATAAATTTAGTGACACTAGCCAGCACATGGCTGCCAGTGAGGAGGTAACGAAAATGAAAAAAAAAGCAGAAAAGGGGCGCTTCGAACACTGCAGATTAGTCACGAGTACGTGCGCCTGCTTTCATGACATTCATGTGAAAGGTAGGGGTGACGGGAGAGTGCGGGAGAGACTGCAGGGCCAGGATATTTTGTGCACAAGTTCTCCGAAAGCTTAACATTGTTGCGGGTGTGCCTTACTGCCATTTTTAGTTCGCCGTGGTGGCCGCTAGAGGGACCGGTACTGGAAAAAGGTCCATTCGCTACTGTGTTTCTCTTCCTAGAAGCTGGCCCTTAAGCGGAACGTGCTTCCTCGAAAGTCTAAGGTGGCAGAAAGTCTAAGGTGGCTAGCACCGTCGTTTCGGCACGGGTGCTAGCCGCTGCACTCAACCTTGCTCGTTTCCGGGAAACGCTCCGGCTAGTCGTTAACGGCGGCTTACGACATCGGCCCTCCACCCAGCCGCCTGTTCTTCGTAGTCGACCGCGTAAGCAACTCACGCCTGCTAGTCGACACGGGAGCCGAAATCTCTATTGTCCGGGCAACCCCCGAGGAACGCCGACGTAGCAAGAACATATATCGTCGCTGCAGGCGGTGAACAACACTGCCATCGCTACGTACAGCTTCCGCTCGCTGACAACAGACGTCGGATTCAGGCGCCTTTTCGCTGGGTCTTCGTGGTGGCAGACGTTAATTTCGCCATACTCGGAGCAGACTTTCTGAGCCACTTCAACGTGGATGTGAGCGTACGTGACCGTTGCCGCAAGGATAACACATCCCTCAAAGTACGTGGTTTGGAGTCGAACATCTGCTCATCTGGCATCTGCGCCTACCAGCCAGTATCTGCCTACCACCACGTCCTGGCCGAATTCCCTTCTCTCACCAAGCCCCGCAATACGGAACAGCCAGTGAAACATAACGTGACTCACCACATTGTCACCACCGAGCCGCCAGTCACCGCCCGGCCACGACGGCTGTCCAGCAACAGGCTTCAAGCTGCACGCAGTGAGTTCGCGCATATGCTGCAGCTGGGAATTATTCGCGCCCTTCGTCTAGCAACCATCCATCTCCACTGCACAAGGTGCCTAAAGACGACGGCGACAACTGGCGTCCGTGCGGTGACTACAGAGCCTTGAAAGCATCGACAACGCCGGACCAGTATCCTCTGCCACACATTCACGATTTTAGTGTGTGGCTGGAAGGCACAAAAATATACAGCAAGATCGACCTCGTAGCGGCATACCACCAAATCCCCGTCGAACCGGAGTACGTACCAAAAACAGCCATAACACCTCCATTCGGCCTGTTTGAGTTTGTCCGTATGCCCTACGGCTTGAAAAATGCAGCACAAACCTTTCAAAGGTTCATGGATGAGGTCACCCGGGGTCTTCCTTTCGTCTTTGTCTACCTGGCTGACATTTGGTGGACAACAGAACTCCTACCGAGCACGAAGAGCACATCTGCCAGCTCTTTCAGCGTCTGGATGAGCACGGTCTGGTGTTGAAACCTCAAAAGCGCGTGTTTGGTGTCGAGGCTCTCAACTTCCAACTTCCTCGGCCACCACATCACTGCTGAAGGCATTATGCCATTGCAATCGAGGGTGGAAGCCGTCAAGAAGTTTCCTGCTCCAACATCTTTCCGCAAGCTGAGAGAGTTCCTCGGGCTCTTAAACTTCCACCGGCGGTTCATTCCGTTTTGTGCTCGAGTACTCCAGCCATTCACCGACCTGCTGCGCCGAGACGACCAGAAGGCACCAGAATTTTTTGGTCTGACGAACACCAGAACGCTTTCCAGAAAGCCAAGGACGAGCTGGCGGCGGCTATACCCTTGTCATTCATCCACTGCCTGACGATCCTACACGCCTCATGGTGGACGCCTCCTCCACATCGGTCGGAGCAGTGCTGCAGCAACAGGAGGGCGCACAGTGGAAGCCGCTGGGCTTCTTTTCGAAACGCCTGAAGCCTGCCGAAGTACGGTACAGCACTTTTGGAAGGGAGATGCTCGCAATCTATTGTTCCATTATGCATTTCCGCTACTTCCTCGAAGGTCGTGAGTTTTACATCTTGACAGACCACAAGCCCCTCACCTACGTATTCAAAAACAACAGTTCCTCCTACTCAGAACGAGAAAATTTAATTCAACAGCTCTCATTCATCTCTGAGTTTTCTATAGACATCCGCCACGTTCCCGGGATCGAAAACGAAGCAGCCGACGCCTTCTCTCGCGTCAACGCTTCCGGCACAAAAGTCCTGGACTTCGAGGCGATGGCCGCGGCTCAGCGGGAGGGCACTGAGTTGACGAGACTGAAAGGTGGGAGATCTTCACTCGTGCTTTCGGAACTTGCACCTCCCTACGTCCAGGGCACGATAACCTGTGATACCTCCCCGGCAACCCAGCGACCTTTCGTCCCACTGAATTTTCGCCGAGTGGTATTCAACACTTTCCACTCCATTAGCCACCCAGGTGTCCGCGCCACCCAGCGGCTGATAACGGAACGCTTCGTTTGGCCCGGCGTCAACGCGGACGTGCGACGTTAGGCTCGGACATGTGAAACGTCAGCAAGTGAAGGTGACTCGCCACACTCCGGTTGCACTACAGGAATTTCGGATTCCTTAGTCGCGGTTTGATCACGTTCACCTCGACCTGGTGGGACCGCTACCGCCTTGCCAAGGTTTCAGGTACCAGCTCCATGCATCGACAGATACAGCCGATGGCCCGAAGCTATACCAATGGCGGACATATCAGCTGAGATCGTCGCGCAGGCCTTTATTCAGACATGGGTGTCCCACTTTGGCTGCCCCGCCCGCATAACAACTGACCGGGGACGGCAATTCCAGAGCAACCTCTTGCCCGCAGGGGCACCTTGTCTATTCAAGGTGACGGTAGTAGCGACACAGCGGACCCCGAGCCCATGTGGGTTGGACCCACCCACGCCCTTGGCTGTGCGTGGCTTTGCCGTGTCCGGGGAAAAGGGCATCCTGGTGGTTGAGCCAAAGCCAGGGTAGTTTTGGACCTTTATGGCCCCCTGGCAGAGGCAACACACCACTTCGGCCCCCGCTTCCCGTAGACGGTGCCCCCACTCTGACCCGACCTGGGGGGAATCAGCCAGTCGCATTTTCCTGTCCTCCTCTCCATTCTTTTGCTTTCCTATTGTCTTTCCTAACCCTGTCCTGTCATCTTCTCTTTTCTTTATTTCTCCATTTTTCTCCAGGCGGCGAGGGTTAACCCTGCGCGAAGGCTTCAACCTAGATCCCGAGCATAGGGTTATAGTGGCAACGTACAGTTAGCGTGGGCTGCAAAGCCACGTTCCCTTGTTGGGCTCCGTGGTGGGTGACTGGCCTTGCCACCGAATTCATTCCATGTTCTATGGCTATCTTCTCAACTCCCGCAAAGCACCCTGATCGACCTCCTAAAAGGGGTCGCACCGAAGCACTCCACACCCAACCACCTCAGGCAGCTTTCAGCAAATACCTAGTTGTACACTCGAACGACGAAAATCCTATCACCGACCTGTCAGTCTTCTTCATTGCCAAGTGTATTGAAAACATTGTTGGAAAAGACTACAACCAAAAAGATGCCCTCTGGAGACCTCCTTGTTGAAGTTATGCGAAAAAACCAAATCGAGAACCTCCTGAAGCAAGAAAAAATTGCCAACTTGACTGTCACAGTTACGCCACACCGCACGCTAAACACTGTCCAAGGTGTTATCTCTGACAAAGAACTCCTCCATGAGACAGATGATGACCTCCTTGAGGGACTGCGTGACCAAGGTGTTGTTGGCGTGCGTAGAATTATTATGAGAAGAGAAGATGGAGCAGAGATCAAGACCAGACACATCATCCTAACATTTGCTAGCTCTACCCTGCCCGAGACAGTGAAAGCAGCTTTCCTTAGCTGTCGTGTACGCGCCTACATTCCAAACCCGAGGCGATGCTTTAAATGTCAACACTACGGTCATGGAACTCTAGCTTGCCGTGGCAAGCTCACCTGTGCGAAATGTGGCGAAAATGATCACTCTTCTGATACTGAAAAAACACAATCATGAAATGTGCGATCTGCAGTGGCTCACACGCTGCATACTCACGATCCTGCCCATCTTTCAAGAAAAAAAAGAGATCATTCAGATCAAAGTAACCGAAAATATCAGTTTCCCTGAAGCACGCCAAAAGCACAAGATGTTTTCGGCCGCATCCTATGCAGACGCCGCCCGCCGGGGGTTGGGGCGACGTTTGGTTAGTACTGCCACACAATGCAGCTTAGCTGATGTGTCGCTGTCATTAACCCCCTCCGAGCAACCACCAGCTCCTGCCTCTACAGCAGAGGCTATGGTGGTTCCTCCTCCTGCTGGGCTGCCGTCCACAGCCGAGCACCCCACCACTACTTCTGCGGAGCCCGTGCAGAACGTGGTGACGGGCGCTGTTGGTACTGGTCCGGTCTCTTCCAGTCCAGCTCCATTGGCCCACACGACACCCGAGGGCACTGAGAGCATGAACTCAGGGGGCCCCGCACCGCAGGTTCCAACCAAGAAGCCTGCGGCCACCTCAGGAACCAATCCACGAGGTGGATGTCGGAAGGACACCATTTCGGTGCCGCCTAAATTGTCAATCGACGACATGGACATCTCAACCTGCCCAGCAGGCGCAAAATAAGCGCCGCAGCACGTTTGGCCGCGGAAAAAAACCACCTCCTCGTATCACAGGCCCTAAGGAAGACTCACTGACATGAACCAAAACAGGCAACTTCACAACTACATCTTTATTATCTTTAATCCATAATTGCTGTTGAAAACATAGTTCAATGGAACTGTAGGGGTCTCATAAAAAACTTAGATGATGTATATGAACTCCTTCATAAACATCAATCCAGTATTGTTTGCCTCCAAGAGACACACCTGAATCCTAAGCAAAGTAACTTTCTTAAACAATACACTGTCTTCGGGAAAGATAGAGATGCCTTTGCTCATTCATCTGGCGGGGTTGCCATTGTGACGCGAAAATTCATTCCTTCCCAGTCCATTAGACTACTCACCAGCCTTGAGGCAGTTGCTGTCCGCGTGATCATTTTTGGTCGGCTGATTACAGTATGTTCCTTATACATTCCCCCGGATCAATTGTCTACCTCATAATTTCAGTCGTTGGTGGATGAGCTTCCTAAACCATTCATCTTAGTTGGAGACCTAAATGCACACAACAAACTCTGGGGTTCTGGGAGAACTGACGCTCGTGGCCGCTTGATTGAACATTTCCTTGTATCATCTGGTGCGTGTTTGTTCAACAAAAAACAGCCTACATAATATAACATCACACACAACACGTACTCACACATAGACTTGGCAATCGGGTCTGCTGTTCTTTTTCCACTCGTTGAATGGCAGGTGGAGAAAAACCCGCTTGGAAGTGACCATTTCCCTGCATTCCTGAGATACCTAGACAGAGACCCCTGCACTCCCATCTCAACTAAAAGGTTTAAAGAAACCGCTGCAGACTGGGAGAAATTTAAGCAGAAATCTCAACTCCCACACATTCCCATAGAACACTTGGATATTGACGAAGCTTGTAGCTTTATCATAGCACATATCCTTGACGCTGTAGAGAACTTCATTCCTCAGACTTCTGGCAACACAAGTAACCTAAGGCGGCCCTGGTGGAATGAAGAGTGTCGACAAGCACGCCAGGCACAGAACAAGGCGTGGGGCATTCTTCGCAGGTACCCAACTGCGGACAACCTTGTAGCGTTCAAGCGCACCAAAGCCATGGGAAGGCGCATTCGCCGTCACGCCAAAAACAATAGCTGGAGGTCCTTCTTAATTTCAATAAATTCTTTCACCGATACACGAAAGGTTTGGAACAGGGTAAGAAAACTTAATGGACAAAGCACACATGGCCTACCCCTTGTAGACACCACTGGTGGCACCCTAGAGGACCAGGCAAACGCGTTGGTACAACATTTTGAACACGTCTCAAGCTCTTCACATTACACAAGCACATTTATACACTACAAAAAGTCAGCTGAGCGGAAGTCCATACGTGACCACAAGCAATCAAACAACTCCTATAACTCTCCATTCTCCCTTCACGAGCTCATGACTGCGTTGGCTGGTTGCAAGTCTTCGGCGCCAGGTGCAGATAACATTACGTACGGCACGATCAAACACCTTCATACAGATACAATCAATAGTCTCCTGTTCTTATTTAACAGAATATGGCGTGCTGGGCACTTTCCTAAGGCATGGAAACAGGCTATCGTTGTGCCACTGCTGAAACAGGAAAAGGATGCATCCTGTGTTTCAAGTTATCGTCCAATTGCCCTGACCAGCTGCTTGTGCAAGCTGTTCCAAAAAATGATCAACAGAAGGTTACTATACTTCCTGGAATACAATGGTATTCTTGACAGCTGCCAGGCAGGTTTTCGGTCGGGCAGATCAACAACAGACCAACTTGTCGCTTTTGAATCCTATGTGCAAAATGCCTTTGTTAACAAACAGTTTTGCATGTCCATATTTTTTTATCTAGAAAAAGCATATGTTTTGTTTTTATCTGATCAACCCCCGATCAGAAGTGAACGCCTTTTAGCCTACCTCGCTGACATTGGATTTTTAGCATTCATTTCGTACCATGTGTGACATCAGGGCCACCCAATGCAAATAGTGAGGGTGGTTCTGAGCGTTTTCATAGCGTGCCAAGGACGTCACTGCCATCCCTGTTATGTTATGGCGCTCCCAGCACACACCTAAACATCATCATTGTTACATCTCATCTTCTTCGTCTTCGCTTTTTAGAGTAAGGGCCCTTTACACCCATACATACACTATTTTTATCAAGTACATCACAAACATCGCCATGGCATTTTAACAGCAAATGTGACAAAACAAACATTGTCTTGGCGCTCTTTGGCCTCAGACGCCCTTGCGCCAATAAAATATACATAGTTGTAGTAGCAGCAGAGCAACCTCTTTTCCGCGCTTTCAACCCTCCTCGGCACGAGGCTCCAGCATACAACCGCCTACCACCCCGCCAGCAACGGAATGGTTGAGCGCTTGCACAGGATCGCCAGCACTGGGTGGAAAAGCTCCCGCTGGTTCTTCTTGGCCTACGCTCAACGGTGAAGGAAGACCTCGGCTTCAGCGCAGCGGAAATGGTGTGCGGCTCAACAGTGCGCCTCCGACCAGACACTTTCCGCCCCATAAGCCTTCGACCACAGAGAGAAGCTGCGCGCATGGCTTGCGCACCTCAGACCAACAGCACCTCGCATCGCCCACAACAGAAAGGTTTTCACTTTTCCCGACATGGACTGCGACACGACGCAACGAAGCCGCCCCTCACTCCGCAGCACGATGGCCCTTTCGAAGTTTTGGGGCGTAATAACAAGACCATCACAATCGACGTGCGGGGCAAACGAGAAGTAGTCGCTGTCGACCGCGTCAAGCCTGCTCATATTGAGGTTTCTGTTCATGCAGCCTCTCACGTACGTTTTCAGTGATAACCAGTGGACTCCGACCTTTCGCCATTCAGCCGGTAACTGCTGCCTTTCTTTAAAAGCTCCGCAATCAGGGGGGGGGGGGGGGGTGGGGGGCCTTTGTAGCGGAAGCCGTTCGGCACTTCCGCGCAGGCGGCCCCCGCCGACGGGGTCTTATCCTTTCTCTCCGTTCTGCCGCTGGCTTGTCGATGATGATGATGATGATTAAAGGCCTCCCCTTTGAATCGGGGTGACGGCGTGCGCCATCTAGCCTATCTTAGTAATTTGAATTTAAATTTAGTCCCTCAACTCAGATTTCTTTTTAATTCTGCCCTGCCGCTACCCCTGGCTGGGATGTTATTTTATCGACTTCCCTGCTTTTTTTCCACCAATACTCTAGCCGCTGCTTAGTAATACCTACTGCTGACCAGTTAATGCTTCCATCAATTGCGAAGCCCAGTGCCTCAGGAAGTAGGACTTTCCCCCCAATTCTATCCGGCTGAGTCTTTTGGCATCCTATTACTATGTGGTCGATTGTTTCTTTATCCCTGCCACATACAACACATGTCTCATCCGGGGACGAATATTTGCTCATGTAGGTTCGAGTTCTCAAGCAGCCAGCCCGCGCCTCAAAGAGCAACGCACTACCTTTATTGTTGTCATAAAAGTTCTCTTTCCGGATCTCTGTTTTGCTTGCTTTGTAGATTCCCAGCGATCCCTTCTTTTCCATCCTCTCTTTCCACATGAGCGTCTCTGTTTCCTTCACTTGCTTTTTAACTGCCCCCCCTTGTTTATTTGCCGCGGTCAAGGTATATTTAGTCGCCAGCTTTCGCGTCCTCTTCCGCCATTGGGTGTCCACACTTTTAAGGTACATGTACCTGTGCACTCTGGCTGCCCAGTTCTTCTCATCTAAATGTCTAAGCCGCTCCTCAAAACGTATCTTACTTTGTGCTTCCCTCGCCTCAAATGAAGCCCAACCCATATCGCCTTGTACCGCCTCATTTGTAGTCTTACTGTGAGCTCCCAGTGCTAATCTGCCGACTGCCTTTTGGTTAACCTCGCATTAGAGAACGTGAGCGCCGGCACCATTACCCCTTTCCAGATGCCTCGCACTACCTCGTACTTATTGTATCCCCAAAGTGCTCTATGTTTCATTACTGCTGCATTTCGTCTTCCTTTCAGTTTGAGGTGTTCTTCATGGGCATTCAGGTAGCCTTTTCCTTCATTAAGCCAAATCCCCAAGTATTTGTACTTATTTACTAATGGTATGGCTTCCTGTTGAATTCTTATTGGTGCTGTATGAGCTTCCTCGTTGAACACCATGACTCCAGATTTCTGTGGGTTAAAATGTAGGCCTAAGTACGTTGCCTCATCCCCACAAATGTCGGCCAGTTTTTGAAGGTCTTCCGCATTATCTGCCAGCAACACTATATCGTCCGCGTACATCAATCCCGGAATCCGTTGCTCCACCAACTCTCCATTGCTTCGGTACGACAAGTCAAAGCCTAATCCACTCTCCTCCAATCGTCTTTCCATTCCTCTAATGTACAGTGTGAACAGCAATGGCGAAAGGGGGCACCCCTGTTTTAAACCTCTTCGAATGTACACGGGCTCTGTGCCTGTACGTCCTTCCCATGTAATATGCGCCTTGTTATCCTCATATATTGCCCTTAGCAGCCCCACAAATTCTGACCCAATCCCCTCTTCTTCCAGTATATGCCACAGCAATCCCCTATCTACGTTGTCATAGGCTCCCTTTATGTCCAGAAACAGTAGCCATGTTGGTCTGCCCTGTGCTGCCGAAATTTCGATGGTCTGGGTTATTACGAAAATATTGTCTTCTAAGCGTCGACCCGGCCTAAATCCATTTTGCAGTTCCCCTAAAATACCGTTACTTTCCACCCACTTCAACAACTCGACTTTTATGGCTTGTATAGCTAATCTATAGAGCACTGACGTGACTGTAATCGGCCTGTAAGAGCTCGCCTTGTCCTTCTCTCCCTTGCCTTTATAAATCAAACTGATTCTGCTTTCGCGCCATTGCGTGGGAATCCTCTCAGATTTTATAGCGCGCTCGATGGCTCTATACAAGTGCGTCTTTCCCGCTGGTCCCAAATGGTTGATAATCTCTATTGGGATACCATCCGGTCCTGTTGCCGTACTTTTGGGAACACTGTGTTCTGCCTTTTTCCAATCCAAAAATTCGATATTGAATTTTTTTTCTGTCGCTCTTCTATTGGCCACATGTGTCCGGGTAGCCGATATCTCGCGTGTTTGGCCGAAAGTATTTGCTATGACTCCATGTAGGTATTTTAATGCGCTGTCCCCCAGGAGAATGTTACCGTCCCCGTCCTGTATCTGAGACTGCACCTCTTTAGTCGTCGTTCCCAATGCTTTTAAATGATTCCAGAATTTTTTGGGGGCGCTCTTATCCTTCTTACGTATACCTGATACCCATTTCTCACTCGCAGTTTTAATCTTTGCTTGTACTAGTTTTTGCACCTCAAATTTCTTTTCTCGGTACCGGCTCCACCATAACTGCACCTCTTCCTCCTGATATCCCATTTGTTTTGCCTTTCTGTGCAATCTAGTGCGCCTTTATGGAAGACGCGTATTGGCGACGCCGTCCGCTTGGGTCATTCCCCCGCCCCCCTTGAACGGTCGCCTTTCGGGGGAAAGCTTAACTTGTCCTGCCGACTCCTGGCATTAGTCCTGGCGCCGTTGCCGTCTGCTCGCCTGGGGGAAGGGGGGGGGGGGGGGGGGGGGGCCTTTTTCCTTTCTCTTTTGAAGAAACAAGGGTTTCGCTGCGTTCGTTGCTTGGCATCAAACGATGCGTTCATGATGCGTTTGATGCGTTCCAAGCAGCGAACGCATCAAAAGATGCGTTCGCTGCTTGGCGAACGCATCTTTTGAAAATAAAGTCTTGTCTTGAAACTGCAAACCAGCTCTACGTCCTCTTCTTCGCCTCCTTCAGCAGCCGACATTCCGGGCTGCTGCGATAGCAAAGAGAGCGCCAGCTCAGACATCAGAGGGAAGGTCAGGTTTCCGGCAACGTGTTTTGCGTTTTTCACTCTCAGCCACAATTCGTTTATGGTCTGGGTACCCTCTGCCGTATCGTCGACTTTCGTTTGGTGCAAACGATACTGAAATTCTGGAGCCGGAACTGATGTTTTCTCTATAAAAGCACCGAACGAGCGGTAGGAAAAATCGAATGAGTCCTTTTTTATATTTGTTTGTTCAAGAAGCTGCAGGTCACTCAGAAGCTTCAGGTTCACAGGACCTCGCTTCAGCACACTTTTGATACACGCTATAATGAACTTGCGTGCGGCGCCTTTCTAACACAAAAACTTTGTCAGTATCACTGAGCGAAGACTTCTCAAGACAGTTGAGAAAAATAACGTCAATGTCGCATGCCCTGACATGCAGTATGTATGCGCTGCTCCCATTCCGTGTTGTCAGGCTCTTCATAGCAGCGTTTTCACAAAGGAAATCAATTCCTCATTTAGCCTGACAGGGTCGGGGTCTTTTCACTGAAAGCGCTTGTTCATTCCATCGAATTCGTCAATTATTGGGCTTAGAAATTTAACAAAAAGTAAGTTTTGCGGATCAGTGCACATTTCACTTTGTACTTTTGCTGCATAGCAGCGTTCCTTACTTTCCGTTGCTTCGGAGTGGGATTGCAGTACATCCCACTGGTTCAAGATTGACCGCAAGGCAGGTGCAATGCTTAGCCATCCTGTCGCACAGACACCTACCAGTTTATTCGGGGCATTGCCTGAGGTGATGGCAGCGGATGTTTCCTTCTATTCTTGCTGCCATTTTTGGTGAATGCGCGAAACAATTGAAAGTTTCGCGTACTAGGTATTCAATGTGCGTGGGCAGCACATCGGACGCTTCATTACAGACTAACTGCAGCGAATGGCACACACAATTTATAAGCACAAGCCGAGAATTTCCTGCCTCCATTTATAGTGTAAAGGCTGTTGTGTTATCCACACATGACGCTTGCCCCGTCTGTCCTGAGGCCTATACAAAATTTCACGAGGCCTATACAAAATATCAAGTTTGCGTTCGGCTAGCGCCTTCAAATGGGAAAACAGACCATCCGCACATGCATCAGTTACAGGCACCAGGCCGAGAAAGGCTGTAACAAAATCATTTTTGCTGCTAGAAAAAAACGGTCCACGACAGCTAGTTCCTTTGTGAGACGACCGTGCTCTCATCCGCAATTAGCGAATATGATGCGCCATACATGTCTTTTAAGAGCTCATCTCTAAACATTGGTCCCAGTACCTTTGTGACGAGTGCAGCACACTTCATTTGGCTCAGTGTGATGCCCGACGCCAACGCCGAATTACTGAGGCACCCACTGATCACGGGAGCCAGGTGGTCAGCAGCCAGGAAGCTCCCGCGGACGGCAACGTGTCGCACGAAGTTCCATTATTTATGTTTCCTTACATTAGAGAGGTTGGAGTTACATTGGAGCTAGGGGCCCCCTTCCCCTGCCCTAGGAGACGAGGCCCAGGACAGCAGCCTCCCGGTTCGGGAACAAAGGAAGGTCAGTCGATCACCGCTGTAAAGCTCGTTTCTTTGCGTCAGGCTTGCTTCGGCCAAAGGATGATCCCCCCGCGTTAAGGCCTTATTCCGAAATGCGCCGGTGTCGCGAGGAGGAGACGCGTGCCAGGCCTTTGCTTTTGAGCTTATTGTTAGCACGTCGAAAGCCTTCATGTGGAAAGCCTGCAAACATGCGGGTAAATTGGTGTGGCATGCCCCCCATCCTTAGGGTCCCCAGTTTGGAGGAGACGCGTTGGGGTTGAAAAGGGGCAGGGGGGGGGGGGGGGGTAGTTCTGGATGCCATGCCATGATGCATAGCCCAAAAACAACCACACATCCAAAAGAAAATTTCGACGCCAACTCAAGCAGAAAGTAGCAATTTGGCTATTAATAGCCCAATGAGGTAACACTGCTGATGAGGGCGCTACCGCCGTTATCAGCGGAGTGCGCAGCTTGTGAAACAGACATCGGTGGTGGCGAGGGGAATAACAGTTGTGAAAGCCGTGTCGGCGGTGGCGAGAAGGAGCACCGCACCAGCGCCGAGTAAGCCCTCATTCCCACAGCCGTTTTTCACCCCGTCACCGTCTTCCGTCATGGGCGCCGTTTTTCGCCCGATTTCTCGCCGAAAACGGTGCGACGGTGACGGGAGGTCGAGCTCTACGTTTCCGTCACGTCAACGTGACGGGACCACGCCCCGCGCTAAACCAGCTAATCAGAAAACAAATTTTTACGGCTAAATTTCGCGAAAAGTGAGCCCAAACCATTTTCTTTACTTTTTAGATTAAAAACGTTCAAGTCTAGGCTAAACTGAGAACTAGGCAGACGACCCTGTAATCTGACGGAGAGCTCCCGTGTAGATCCAGTATGAAAACTTCTCCGCTCCGTCAACGTCGCTTTTTGTTGACGTGACGGTGCCGTGACGGAGAAGGTGACGGCTGTGTGAATCAGGGCTAAATCTGCTTTACCGGAATGAAAACTGGGAGGGGGCAGTAAAAAAGACACGGTCAAATTACACTGAGAGGTTCGCTTAGGCACACGTACGGGAAATTAAGAATAATCGGGTAGCTCGCGTGCGGTAGCGTGACCCATTATGACACAATTAAATGCCGCAGCGCTTTGAAATCCCGCTTGCACGGCGAGAAATCACAATTGCCTTGCGTCCTCGCTATGTGGTTCGCTGCTACACATGACCGCGCTCGCACGGCGTACAGATGTCAGTAGCCCCACATTGACAACTTGCCCACTTACCTTGCCCAGAAACTTGCCCCGGACGAACGTTTTCTTGCCTTTCTGGTCGACGACTACTTCGGGCGGGTCTCCGTCGAGAGCTCTGTCGGCCTTTGTTGGTATAGTAGTCATTGCTGACACTTCAAGGCTTGTACCGTTTACATCAAGAACTGCCAAGATATCCGGGTTTCGAACTTGCCGCTCAACTGACACTACCACAACCGACGGTCGTTCGTGGGCTTTCTGAAGGCCGATTTATCCGTTTCGGAGTACCTCATTGGTGCATATGAGCGAGGTCGGTTAAATACGCGACTGTGATTGGTCAACCCGTCAATCTTCTTCCTCTTTCGTGATATTCAAAATAAAGCGCTGTATTACAAATAATATCAATACTGTTAGTAATTGTCTAAAGGTATTATGACTACACAAACTTGTATAGGCATGTATAGCATAGGCTGTACACAGCACAAGCATGTATAGGCATAGATTTTCATAAAATAACATTTGTATGGAACTTTAAATATGTGTACGACGTATTCGGTCCTAATTAAATTGCGGTGCTGCTTTTTCTTATGATCGCAAACCACATTTGCCCGTGATTGCCTGTTCCAAAAAAGCACGAATATTTATTTCACTGTCAGAGTATGACTATTGCATGTCGTGCCTAACATAAAATAAATACTAAAGAAAAAAATTAAAAAAAGAAAGATATAACACTGCAGCGCTAGTGGGAATCAAAATCCGGCCTTTTGCGCGTGAAGCGCGCATTCTACCACTGCGCCACATTTTGAAGTCTTGCGATCGCAGCGCCCCTAATGAATTTTATACGTTTTAAAGCAAAGCTTTCTACCTACCAGCCAACAGTTCTTTCGCGGCGTGCGGGACAATAAAATCCCAACGCGGCGGAGGCGGCGGCAGGGGTGAGGGGTGGGCGGAGGGTTTCACTCGCGGAGCACACTGTAGATGGCGCGGCGAATTTGCTAAGCGTAGAGTTCCTGTATATAGCTCCCGCAGGGAGCTAAGAGTTGCGCGACCCTTTTCCACGCGCCGCCGTGATGACGTCATCCCGGTTATCCATGCCGCGCAGAGAAGCCCCCACTACGGCTGCGCCGCAGCCGCCGACGCGGGCGGCACCGCGCCCCGCCCAGGAACAACAGCAGCAGCAGCGTTAGCGACATCGCAGGAATCCAGCGTAGCCGTATGGTCCCTAGAATATGTGCTAGTCTGCCGTCCGCTGGCCGCGAAGGGGGCTCCTCCGTGATGCATGCAGCGGCGGCGCTGCAGTCAATCGGAGCGCGGTGGCCGGCCGGCGCGATGGGCAGCGGCGGACGGCGCTCTGCCGTGCCGCTCTGCCGTGCCGCTGCTAACTGCCCCTTTTCGAACCCTATCCGTTTCTGTCGACAAACCAGATTAGCCAAATAAGTTGGTTCTTACCAGTACGAAGAGTTTTAACCGAAGCGTGAAGTGACAGGAGTACGTTTTCGCGTATTATGAAGGATATAGCCTTGTAAAAACCGCGGAATCGTGTCGCTACGCCCCCGAGTATGTGTAGAACCGATTTCGACACATTCACGGGGGCTTCGGGAACACTGCCGGCACGGCATCGTTTTCCAGCTTGGAAAAATCATGCGGCACTTCAGCTACATTACCAAGCAAACAACCGTTTTTTGTGAATACCCCCGCCGTTGTTAACTGATGAATTAGTCAGCGCGTGAAAATGTGTGTGTGGTGTGTCGGCGCTCCGCTTTTTTGAATGGCTCTTTGGAACCGTCTTTCTTTGCACGTTTCCCAAGATGTTGTCCCCTGTACGTGTATGTAAATAAAGCAGCTTGAGCCGGCGCCTTCTGACCTTTCGCATCGTTCATCTGGAGGCCCTTAAGCGCACGTCTTCGCGGCCCCCTCAGTTACGTCCAGTCAACTGGGAATCTGTTAAATGTAAATGCCGAATAAAAAAAAAAAGACGTGTGCACATGCATACGAAGTTTTATCACCTTCAGTCATCAGATACAGTGATTTCTCCATAACTAGAGCTCGGATATCTCGAAATATCGGTTAAGTCGAAACCTTTTTTTGCCGTGCATATACCTGCCCTAGGCGACATTTTCCACCCTTTGTCTCGAAACGTCTTTTCGGGGATCACGGATATCTCGAAATGTTGACAAAGAGGACGCAATGCAACATCCGCTGCAGGCAGCTGATAAGCTCTCGGTTAAAGCTTAGCTACCCTTACGCGCCGAACACCGTCGCGAACGGCAAATTTGCGCGGGGTACGCACTGTGCGCCGCCGATGTCCCGTTAGCGGAGTGCTGTCAGACGCCTACATCGTTGATATAGCTGGGGAAGACACTTCTGATCACGTGGACGACGACGTGTCTCAAGAAGTGCCAAAAACGGCAGGAACAAGAAAAACATATGCTTTGCCTGCTTCACCGCAAAATAGAATATAGCGCTGGCGACCAACAGTTGATGCGGCATTGAGAAGCTCGAGAACACTTTTTTGGGACCATATGCGAAGGCGAAACGGGCGAGCATCACGCAGTTATTTTTTTTTTTTTGCAATACCTAAAAAAAATGTCGTTTCCTGCAAATTATTTTGCCTGTATTCCGGAAGCGTTTCTGTACATTGGAGCGTTGTTACCAGCACTAGCTCTTATTCCAATGATCTGGCCATACATTTTTCGCATTTCACTTGACCCAACACTCCGCTTACCTCGAAATTGTCAAAAATTTGGGTACTATCAAACCTCTTTTGCGTGCCACCCGCCGCGGTGGCTCAGTGGCTAAGGCGTTGCGCTGCTGAGCACGAGGTCACGGGTTCGATTCCCGGCCGCGGCGGCCGCTTTTCTGGTGGAGGCGAAAAGCAAAAACGCCCGTGTGTACGAGATTTCGGCGCACGATAAAGATCCCCAGGTGGTCAAAATTAATCCGGAGCCCTCCACTACGGCGCGCCTCATCGCCTGCGTTGCGTCGGCGCGTTAAACCCCACAATCAATCATCATCTTTTGCGTGCCTGTAATTTTCGTGAATACCACGATTTAAAACATTCGCCACCACTGGGTACGCGAAACTGATTTTTAATAACACCCGGCTGCAAATCAGTAACTTCGCTTGCATTCCTCATTGCACAGGTTCTTTTTGATCACCCACGCACTCGGAGGGAATTGCGAGACGCACGCGGGGAAAACAAAACGGGAGAATATTTGTGTTATGGCCAAATATTATAATCGCGGCTGTTTGAAACCAAGGAGTAAAAATATCGAGGTTTATTTATACTGTCATGATCATATATGCCTTGCTTTATCCCCCCCTCCCCCCGCACTCTGCCCAAAGTATATAGGAACAAGTTTTTGCTGGCACAACGTTTTACTCAAGCTTTCGCTTTTCTTCTTGTCAGCCTACCAGCCGGCTGCGTGCTTGTCACCGTCAATGACGTTCGGGAATGACCCGGTAGTTTTGATGTGGAACAAATGCAGCTTATGGTGCCGCAGGGAGCTCTTTTTGAACGGGATCTCACTGTCTGAACATTGCGTAAAAAAATCATACACCCCTCTGTCTGACGACGAAGATGGTCGAACGTGAAGCTTTATTGTGAGCGATTCCTTGTCGTCTGAGTTTTGACTTTGACTCGTTGAGCTTTGACTTTGACTCGCACGCATTTTGGACTTATGATCGCGCCGGATTTGACATCGACCCTTTGCCGCTTGATTTCACGCGAAGAAAGCTTCGTGTTCAACCATCGTTGCGGAGTGGATAATTTTTCTGACTAATTACATGTGCACGTCCATGCACTCCTCTCCAAATCCAAACTGCTTTGACCATGTTGGAATTGCGGAATGAGATAGAAGTCGGCTTCATAACGCGATGGACCCAGCTTCGATTCTGACCACGGTAAGCGTTTTTTCCCCTCTCACTTCACTCACAAACATCACCGTCGTCAGAGACAGTTGGCTTTCTTGCAGTGCTTTTTCAAAGCGACATAGGCCATCAGTGAGACATAGAAAGCTTCAATTTGATAATGGTTCTAGCGGTGGTAGTAAAACGGCCACGCTGGTTGCTGCGGTTTCATCCTTCGGTCTCACTCACGAAATTCAGCGGCCGCAAAGAGGCTCCGTAGCCTAATTCGCAAAAAACTCGGGGTGTGAAACTAAAAGGTCTTATAGCACTATCATACCTTCAATTGTGAGCTGATGTACCTCGTACCATTCTATTTCACCGCTCTAAGTGGCCGAAAACCCCGATGCGCGCTCGCGCTCCGCGGCAGTATACCGCGCTGCACAGGCCGGCCTGCGGCCGCTCTCGCTCCGGCCGCTCGGGCGCTCCGATTGCTCGCAGCGCCCTCTGCGCAGCGCTGTGCGTGCATCAGCGGCGCGGACACGCCTTCCCATAGAGAAAGCGCGCGGACGGCAGACTAGCACAATTTCTAGGGACCCTAGTAGCCGCCAGCGCCGCCGTAAGGCGCCTCCATGGCCGCCGACTAGGGGAACTCTACCGCCGACCGAAGCGCCCCCACCGCGCGTTGGCCGCCGTCGGAAGCGTGGCGGCGAGGCTCCTACGCCCGCGACGGGCGGCTTTCGCGCAGCAATACGGATAACAAGATGGCGGGTGGTCGCGCAACTCTTAGCTCAACTAGAGTGAACTAGTTCACTCTAGCTCAACGCTTAGCTCTAGCTAAGCGTTCCCCGCGCGGAGGTGCCTGCTTACCGGCGGGTGCGTCGGCGGTACGGCTTTGTCGTCTGCTTTAGCGACGGTTGTTTTGGGCCTGTTTTTGGCGCAGCTTCGCGTCCATTGCGCGCTTTCTTCGCACGGCTTGATTAACTTGTTCGACAGCACCTCCTGGGTAACCCAGACCCGACGGAATTAAGTGGTCGTACGGCGTCAAGGATTGGTTTGAAGGGCGGGAAAACAAAATGTAGAGACCCCATACAGACATCTGGCCGCTAGAGAAACGCTACCTTTTGCGCACTGCTTGCCATGAATGGAATTCTGTTTTCTAAATTGATGAACACCAATTCGGTTGTGTTTTAAGAGGCCTTACAAAAGGCGGAAGGAGCAACTTGTCCTGATAAATAGCGATTACAAAAGTTCCCTCAGCTTTCTCGCAATTCTCAAACTTACTAAACTAACAAGCTCACAGGCCGAATTGTTTGGGTGTTTATGCTTGTGTCGCGCGGTGGTGTAGCCCAGGATGGCTAGGTTCCGCTGTCTCAACCTTCGAAAGACGCTCCTCTCTGTCTTCTTTCTGCCGACTCACGGCCGGGCTATAGCGGCGGCGTCGTCCACCGCTCTAGCCCGGCCGTGGCGACGCTGCTGCGTTCGGGACGCCGCCCCGCGAATTCCAAGTAACGGCTGGCAGGATCTCTCTTTTAACTCTTTGTAGAGCCACGTGTGTGAGTTCAAGTGACGCCGCATGGGCAATTGTTGTAGGTTTCGTTTAAAGCTTTTCCTTCCAACACCTTCACAGCGTGTATTGGAGCCAATTTCTTTTTGCTTCACTTTTGATGTATTGAAAATATAGGCGTTTGAACCACTCTGTGTTCTAGTTCACTCTAGTAGAGTGCCTAGAATGACACTCTACATCTAGTACATTACACTTTAGCTATGGGTCCATGAGATTCAGTCTGCACCTCTTAAACCAGTTCACAGCGGTGCAAAGCCGGTTCCGCCATCCTGAATAATTGGCGGAACCAGACGTGCACTTTTTTCGTCTGCTTCTGCACCTCCTCGGCAGGGAGTGCAGGCAAAGCCATGAACTCATCCTGCGCCCGCCGGCATCCTCGGTTAATCGAACGTCGCAGTTAAGGTGCCGCGACCGCACCACTAATGGCGGTGAGCGCGACCACGGGCAGCGCTGCGAAGCGCGCCTCTGTGACGTCAGCTTAGGGATTCTCGCATTTCTCGTGTGCTTCACTCGGGCTCGCTCTCCCTGCAGTTTCTTTGCGCGCGGTTGATTTTTGATGCTTGCCCGCACCAGATTTTGAGTATGCGCCACTTTTTATTACAATAAAAGACTTACAATCGCATACACAAGCTCAAGGCGTGATTTAAAGAATAGTTTTTGATACCGCTTCGGAAGAAACAACATTGCTGGCGTCGCCCCATTCCTGCGAAGCCGCTCCTGTGCGGAGCGCGAAGAGTCGGAGCTAGGCGC
This sequence comes from Haemaphysalis longicornis, assembly GCF_048455015.1. Taxonomy (NCBI): domain Eukaryota; kingdom Metazoa; phylum Arthropoda; class Arachnida; order Ixodida; family Ixodidae; genus Haemaphysalis; species Haemaphysalis longicornis. Next base: position 329,440,091 of record NW_027526203.1, read on the forward strand.
CAGCTGCTGTATTAAGCAATCTTTCCAACAAAGGAAAAAGCCAGAGCCTAATTACAGACAACAGCGAAAATGCAAGACCAAAACAGATTCCAGACCTTCGAGGCTGTCGGTTTTGGCAAAAGGCATTACAATTCCATGGTAATCGTATCTAAGGTAAAACAGTTCTTGCAACCTTACCGAACACTAGAAAGTACTGCATCACATCATTTTACGTTGTCATGGCATGAAAGTATGCCGACAGGCATTATGGGGCGCTAAAAATGTTGGTTGAGTTCCAAATAACCTACTCTATTTATAGGCGCGTACTGCTTTTATGCCAGGCTTCTAACCAGTATGGAGGCTTATTGAGCAAAACGAGCCACGCGTATGGTAAAAATACAGTAACATTATGTTCGTTCAGAATTGGAGGAATATTTCTGTCGATTTCCCACTGCCATATCTTCCCAACATTCAGATATGCGTTGTAGTAAAAGTGCACTCAAGAGGAGGAGGAGGATCAGCAGGAGGATAAAACTTTAACTAAAATCGAACTGGTTAGCGGGCGGGATTCTCAGTCCAGGACAATTAAGAGTAACTTTTTTTGCAATTCATCGAAAGTCAACCCGAGTAGGCCCGGATTTGTTCTTTACGCCTGAAGGGGTTGGAAAACAAAGAGCTGCTTGGACATATTCATAGGTTTCGTTTCTTATACTGAAAACCAGCACGTATACTATTTATTGCGTTCGATATGTCAAGCCTTCAGCATCGTAATCATGTCATAACTGTTTGGGGTTTGATTCAGTTAGTTACGATAACGATGGTTACGATAGAAATTCGGGGCACAAAAGCCGCTTTCGAGTACTCTGGACAACGTTGTCCGCTCCGTCTCGCGGTTGCGTAGCACAAACCTTTTCATTGCATTTGCATGGCGGCTACCTTAATGGCGCCACTCAAAAAACGCATGCTGCGGATATGCACCTTCTTGTACGTAGCCATAACGAAAGCCAATTTCTCAAGAAGGTACTTTATGCCTTCCGAAGAAAATATATGTCCGAAGAAAATATCCACACGAACTTTGAGAGCTTGGCAACCATCCCAGAACCTCTTAATAAGACGTTTGGGACAGTGCAGAAAAATTGATGCGTTTTGCACAGAAAAAAAAAAAAAAACATGAATCTGATACAAGTCAACAACAAAAAAAAAACAAAAAAAAAACAGCCGTTTTATTTCCTGCTGTGCGATGCACGTGTAGGGGCCCGCTGCTAGCTGCATAGCATTACACTGTTGAGTCTTCATAAGAGCATCTCAAAACTACTTTATGGAAGCCTTCGAATTTAGGAGCTCTGAACACTGAACCTCGCAAATAAGCTAGAAAGGACGAGTTACACACGATCTTCTGAGCGATGCTCTAAGACAGTTGTTCTCTCTCCTCGTGTGTTGCAAGCTTGTACGGGATACAGCTTAAAATTATTCAGATGTGTCATACGCTTTTGAATGCACTTTTTGCGCTTTTTGAATACGCTTTTGAATGCGCTTTTGAACACGCTTTTGAAATACGCTTTTGAATGCACTAGAGCATCAAAGCGGGCGATTTCTAGCACAGGCACTGCTGCCCCTCACAAGCGGACGACAGATGAGGGAGTGTAGCAGCGGCAGCGGCGACAGTGTAGCACTAGGGACCATAGTAGCACACGACAGCAGCTGACATCAGAGCCACATCCGTATAGGGGGAGAAATCAGAGCCAGTCAGAGCCAGGGGGCGCCGCAACTCTAATCTCACCGCCAAAAGCGGCGGAGCGAGCGAGTTGTATCCGCCGTCAACGTTGGTTCACTGTAGTTCCGGTTTCGACTCTGAGCACTTCCTTTCCTTGAGAACATGGCGGCTGAAAAAATGGCGTTGAGCGTCTCGGTTCTCCTGCGAGGTGCCCTCGCGAACAGGCACACTGTGGGGCGTAGCGTGTGGTATGAGCTTCTTACTCTTTGAAATTTGAATATGAAGCGCGTGTGACATGTACTGCAACAAAATATTGTGGAAGTCAGCCCCGCTTTGATCAATCAAGGCTGCCCTTGCCAATCCCGACTACATTTCGTCTTGCTCGTTGCTCTTGTGATGCATTGTAATTTTCTCTCAGCGAGTCACAGTATTACGTTAAATCTGTTGCAGAAGGCTTTTTATAACTTAGCCTACATGTTCTGTCTATGCTTAAGGCATACACTTTTAAGGTAACTAAGAACTTTTTTTTTCCCCCGTTCATTCAGCATTAGCAGCGTTTGCACTCGCTTGACTCAAGAACAGCTACGTGGATTCGCAACGCAAAAGCTCAACAGTACTGTGTCGCTGCCACAAGCACCGAAACGGCCACCCTCTGGTTTCATCATGTTCGTGTCCGATGCAAGAAAAGCTGTCCTGAAGGAAAATCCAGGTGTAGTATAATAATGACTCTGGCTAGTCAAAGAGCGGAAGCGGTTCGGCCGGTTGGGTAAAATCAAGACAGACTGATCTGTTTGCAGTTGCGAAACGACTCTAGCGAGGATTGCTGTACTGGATAGGAGCAGTCTGAATTAATTTTTACGCAACCGCCAAACCGCTTCCGCTCACTGACTGGCCAGAGTCACTGGTAATTATTGATAATGACTCTGGCTAGTCAGTGAGTGGAAGCGGTTTGGCCGGTTGGGTAAAAATCGAGACAGACTGCTCCCATTGCCGCCATTATGCGACACTAATTAGACCGTTGCCGCCGGAAAGCACGAGTGCGGTTGAAAAACGCCTGTTGCGTTTGAATGCCTTCTGGTGCTGTCCTGCGAAGTAGCCAGGACTCAATGCTAAAGACTGTCAGCACCGCCAACAACCTTTGGCATTGTGCCCTGATTGCCTCGTATTGCATGTCCTCATACTGTTCAATTGTGGATAGTCACAGTGCGTGTTTCATTTGCAGAGTTTCACTGATTTCTGCGCACTTGAAACATGTACAGTCGCGAGCAAAAGTTTGCGGTATGTGCAGCGCGTGGCCGAGCAGCGCAAAACTGCATTGCTGCACCATCTGCAGCCAGCGGGCGCCGGGTCGAGGCTCAAGGAACTGGTGTGCTAGGTGCGCTTCGCGCATGCCTGTCCTTTATTAGTTACGGGGCATCTCTGATCCCTCGTGTGCCCGCGACATCCTTTCAATATTCCCGGCAGCCGCTGTGGCGCCGCGTGACCATCGCCGTCGTTCTGCTGTCACTGGTGCAACAAAACACGTCGCTCGCGGCCGCCGTGTTTGCGCGGAGACGTTGAACAAACTTTATCTTCCCCGAGGCACTGCTGGTTGAGCATGAATTATATTCTAATTTTTAACCTAAGCACCGATAAACTGTCAGCTGACCCAGAATCGCCATTCGCCGCACATCCCTGTAGCTACCGCCATTGATGTTGGTGCGTGCTCTGGGATCATGCCACCCTGCGTTCTAGAGGACCAAAGAAAGCATATCGCCCGCCTTACGACCAGCTCTAAGTAGGCAGTGACACAAGTGCAAATGGCAAGTTGTGAGCGCAAGTGGCAAGTGAAAGTGGCAAATGGTAAGTGGTGAGAGCAAGTGGCAATAAATTACAGACTCAGATGAGTGTGAAGCACTTTTACGGGCCTCCGGTATAACCGAAAACAAACTGATTGATTGTACGGTTTAACGCACCAACGCAACGCAGGCGACGAGGCGCGCCGTAGTGGAAGGCTGCGGATTAATTTTGACCACCTGGAGATCTTTAACGTGTGCCGAAATCTCGTACACACGGGCGTTTTTGCTTTTTGCCTCCATCAGAAAAGCGGCCACCGCGGCCGGGAATCGAACCCACGACCTTGTGCTCAGCAGCGCAACGCCTTAGCCACTGAGCCACCGCGGCGGGTGCAAAAAGAAACTCAGAACTGTTGAGTGCAGAGCAAATACTCCAGTTCGTACGCAAAGTTTTCCCTATGAGGACTAGGGGGTGCACCAGTTGTGACAGGCAGAACACACAACTAAGTTTAAGTGAAGAGAAATGGAAAAAAATTTAGAGCCCTTCCAGTCTGCGGTGAAGGATGACAAGCCGAGCTGGGTGGAATCCAAAAAGGTCACGAAAGAAGCAGGTTGTGGGTAAGTGTTCCGCTTACTTCCTAGTTATTCAGGCGAATGGAAGCAATACGGACTAATGTTTTATTCTATAGGAAAAACAGGGGGCTGAAACTGGCTCGCAAAACGTTGTAGTCGTCTGCGCGGCTAATTATCATACAATTTGGTCTGGAATAGTTCCGACGAAACCAGGGTCACAGCCGTTTTCTGTAACCATACCTCCTCCTTTGAATTTCATGTATTGACAGCAGACGGGAATTCTCTATCGTTTACAGCTTCCCTATAAACTAACTGTGGCAAGTAAATGTGATTCGGCGTAATGCTAACGCCATCCTTGCGGCCAATTTCAGTATGATGTTTTTACATGATACCTACATTAAACAACAAAGTTTGCTTTGCTGCAATTTCACCAGAAAGTTTACTTTGCCGCAATATTATATTTGGCGACGCGACTTTTTTCTATGCACCCCATCACTTCCCGACAGGTAGCCTAAATAGCTCCTGTAAAATAAATTTAGTTGTCGACCAATGCATCACTTGGAAGATAAGATTTGTTCAATGTTGCGCTCCGCGCAAACGGCGGCCGCGGGTGACGTGTTTTGTTGCACCAGCGATAGCGGAACGGCCGCGATGGTCACGCGTCGCCACAGCGGCTGCCGCAAATATCGAAAGGATGTCGCGGGCATGCGAGGGATCAGAGATGCCCCGTAACTAATAAAGGACAGGCATGCGCAAAGCGCGCTTAGTACGCCAGTTCCTTGAGCCTTGACCCGGCGCCCGCTAGCTGCAGATGGCGCAGCAATGCAGTTTTGCACTGCTCAGCCACGCGCTGCACATCCCGCAAACTTTTGCTCGCGACTGTACTTTGTACCCGTGCTACACGAGCGCTTCGAAGGCCTTTCGAATTTGTTGTGCTACATGAGCGTTTGAATGGACAGTTGATTCGAATGGCCTTCGAAATTTCAAATTGCATTTGAATGGGAAGGAGTTCGGCTGATCTTAGACGACAGTTCTCAAAGGCAGTTGAAAGTTTCCGCATTCGCCTGCCATGTTTTGGTGTCACTACTGCTGTCCTGTTTAAATCTGTTTCGTTCTTGACAAAAATGCATTTTTAGAGTTAAAATGAAAAAAAAAAAAAACAATTGTTAGTGACCACATTGATAACATCTACAAACACACAAAAAACGTGCACAAACAGCCATTTTTTTTTTTCTTTTTGCGCACTGCCAGTGTTGAGAGTACCAAATTACCTTGTAATCTTGGAGCTACTGATAGACATTAAAATCAAGTGAAAAATTATAAAGATTGTGTACTATAAACCAAGTTTTAAATAAGACTTAAATAATTGCTTTGTACTTGCGGCATGCAGTAACTGCGCCTGAGAGTATGACCGTTTACGTTTGAAAGGCCTTTGAGAACCTCAAAGGTCGTTGGTGCTGCTCCTTTGACTGCAATGGCAGTTCAACTAAAGCCTTTAAAAATGTGTCAAAGATGTCATTTGAGTCAAATGATGTTACACTCAAAGACCTTCGAAATGCTTGTGTAGCAGGGGTATTAACACCTTTGAGCTGCTATGCAACATTTTTCAAAGGCCTTTGGTTGAAAATATCTGCATACCTTTCACCCATTAGGACTGCATCTATCCGAGAAAAGTGTTTTGATGGCTTTTACTCGCAAGAACATGAAGCAGTATCCATTAGTCCTCGGAGGCCATACCCTGCAGTATGTACATACTCAAAGATTCCTCGGAATCTTAATAGACCATAATCTTTCGTGGGCTCCGGAGGTTAAAAGGCTCTGTACGCGAATATCTGCAATGTCAAAGACTGTCGGGTATCTTGCTGGTAGCCGATGGGGCAGTGACTGTCGCTCCATGATACTGCTCTGTAAAGCCTCTGTACAGTGTCCCTGTCCTCCAAAAAAGGTCACCCACAAGCAGAAAACAGGTAGATGCGGGAAGAGACAATTGTCTTCGTATCTGCCTCGGACTTCGTTGTCATGCTTGGGTATTGTTGCTGCAGCTTGCTGTCTGCCCTTGGACGTGATTAGGCTCCAAGAAACTGTGCGGATATATTTGCGACGTCGGATGCATGGCAAAACCCATGCATGGCAAAGCGCATGATAAAAAATGGCAACTCAAGTTTTGGATGAACATTGAAGACATTGCATCTTTCCATTCCCTCCCAGGTACCAAATTCAATGCCGTCGTATTTTCCGCCCTGGACCCTTTTGCCATTGCGTATTAGATGCAACATTGCCGGAATTGACTCTAAAAAGATTATGCCTCAAAGCGACTCGACAACATTAGCTGGCTATTCTCGGGCAAAAACCAAATTTTTACAGATGGCTCATGTACGCTTGATTGCAGTTCCTCTGGGATCTTTATATCGTCCCTTGGCCAGGCGTTCTCTCATCGCTTTGAGCAGGCAATGCCATCTATGTCAGCCGAGCTTCACTCCATCAAGGTAGCCATCCGGTAAATTCTCTGCCAACCACCGGGGCAATGGACCATCTTCACAGATTCCAAGGCAGCCCTCCAAAGCCTATAGTGCAACGATCGCTTGCTTCAGCATTCACGAACACTCCTCTCATGAAATAACATACTTGCACTGCCTAGCCAAAGACACTGGGCACCAAATGACACTTCAGTGATCTCCAGGCCACTGTTGTTCCAGGGAATGAGAAGGCAGATGAAGTAGCTCGCAGGGGCCTTCAAATGCATAATATGAGGAAGGTCTTCACCAAGCATGATGCCTCATCTGTGACGGAGGTACTGGTTTTGAGCAGAACCGTCTCTGGTCTCTTCCAGTGCACCATTATGCCTTCTTGTACTGCATAGACCCCGAGCTCAAGATTAAGTTGCCAGAGTGACTTCCACACCGACTAGAAACTTTATTATACCACTGATTACACCTCAACGCAGTGCTAACAAAAACACCTGTTTTGACTTGGTGCATCCTCGAATCCATACTGTGAAAACTGTGGATCGCCGCAAACCGTGGAACGCGTACTTTTAGAGTGCTTCACTTATATGTTCGCAAGGTGCCGTTTGGTGCAGGAGATTGAGCACCTACGCCCGGGACCAGTCAGCTTAACCCTTTGAGAGTCGAATTTTCTCGCCAAATGCGACCTCCCAGGGTCGATTTTTGTTATTGCTGATTTAAATTCTTCGGATGAATCTATTTCGAGAAAAAAATATCGTAATTTTCTTAGGGTGACCATAAAGTGACAAAAAATCGTTTGTGTTGTTACATACATGTGGTTTATTCATGAGTAACACAAGAAAAATTCTAAATAAAAAAGAGAGTAACAAGCCGGCACCTTCTGAGTGAATCAAAGTCGATAGACATCAGTTTCGCGGGTGCAAAAAGCGGGAAGCGCCTGGAGGACGGTACCGAAACCAGCCGCTGCGTGCGGACGCGCGGCCGGATGCGCGAGCGATAGACGGCGCACCACTCCTATAAAATACAAAAAAAAAAAAAAAAAACCAAGAAAAGAGCCTCATCAGTTTCGCAGGCGCCCTTGGTCTGTGGCAGGCGCGAGAGGCGATACCCAGCGCGCCCCCTCGTTACCGGATGCGCAAGTGGTAGCCGGCACGCCACTGAAGTAAATCATAAAAAAAGCAAAAGAAAAGCCATCGGTGCAAGAAAATAATTTGGCGTATTTCCCCAGTGTGGCAGCACATGCCAAGCAAGAGAAGTTGGCAAAAAAGGCGCGCTTTTTAAGCATACAAGCGATGACGTACATATACGTTATTGACCATTTTGAAGCTGTTTGCGTCCGTGACCCTGTGTCCGTCCGTGACCCTGAAAGGATTAAAAGTACTCCACGGTCCATGGCCCTCCCCTTCAGCTCAACGCAAAGCACTAGTGGCGTTATTTGAATACCTGGACGAGATTGGCGTCACTGAAATGATTTAAAATACTACTGTGATCGTGATGTTTATCGAACTTCACACAAGCTGCATGATGTCTGCCTTTTTTTCTTACTTCTTTTCTCCTCTTTCTTTTGCCCTGTTATCTATAGGGCCTTTTGTGTCCTGCCTTACCCATTCCCCTGCTGAGTAGCATGCTGGTGTTGACATTCTGGCTAACCTCTCGGCTTTCTTCTTTAATAAAGAGCTCTCTCTCTCTCTCTCTCTCTCTCTCTCTCTCTCTCTCTCTCTCTCTCTCTCTCTCTCTCTCTCTCTCTCTCTCTCTCTCTCACTCACACACATGTGCGTGCGACAGAGAGAGAGAGAAAGACAGACAGACAGAGGAGCACCATTCTCTAAGGCCTTTGAAGTGCGAACGTTCGTACTCTTGGGTGCAGTTTCTGTATGCCATAATTACAAAAAATTATTTACAAGTAGAACTTGGTGTTTAAAGTGCACAAGCTTTATACTGCTTCGCTTATTTTTGTTCTCTATCACTCGCTGTATGATTACAGGGTAACTTAGTACTCTCAACACCGGCGGTGCGAAAAAATAAACAATAAAAGGGTGTTTTGTGCATGTTTTCTACGGGCTTGTAGATTTTTATCAATTTTATCACTAAAAATTGTTTTTTTTTTTTTTGCCCATTTTAACTCTCAAATTAAAGTTTTCTCAAGAACGAAACAGGGCAGCAGTGGCAACACCAAAACATGGCAGGCAAACGTGGAAACTTTCATTTGCCTTTGAGAATTGTCGTGTAGATCGGTAGAACTCCTTCCAGTTCAAATGGCATTTAGAATTTCAAAGGCTATTCAACTGAAATGGCCTTTCAAACGCACAAGTTGCACAGGTATTAGACCTTGTATGACCGCAGGCGACATTGAACGTTGTAAATAAGAAAAAAAATTATTAAGGTGAGGCTTTTGCTGACAGAAGCTTTATATGTGCTTTAGAAAAGGAAAACTGCATAGCAATTAACTATCCAGACTGCATGGCTCTGAGGTGGGATATGCACCTTGCTTGTAAGTAAGAGTTCCTGTCAATGGACTAGGAAAGCATCAGATCTATGCCCCCAAAAATACCGGCAGTCATTGTCCGCTTGTATAATTAACACTTATTTTGAGCAGCTAGCTACTTTATTCAGTTCACACATACGATGTAGACGACTTATATTTACAGAACAACCAGACTCTCACTCGCAATATTAGTTTAGGTCTTGTCGTTTTGAACTAGTACATGATGTTGCTATACTGTGTATACTACACGTACTATGTACACCCGGTGGCAAAATAAGCCAGTGCACACGAGCGCATGGCAAAATGATTCGCCGCAGCATCTCATGTTGCACTTCTGGTGTCAAGAAATCAATGTGCGTGTGTGCGTCCAACCACGCTCGCTACACTGCCCCTTTCGTTCACTTCAAGTGGCAAAGTTGATCACAATCAGTGTTTGGTGCTGGGGGTCACTTTATTTGCTCAACACGTCTTGCTCGTGCATATTTCGGTGGCGGGCAGTCAGGGTGAAGTGTGTGCTGCTCACTTTGCCACGCTCTGACAAAGGACGCACTGCAACGAGATTTTGATATCTTATACCCCTGCTACGCAGGCGTTTCGTTTTTGTAACATGGTACTCGGCCCACTGCCCTCTGTAACATCATCGGGACCTAAGAAGTAACATAAGTAAATAAATATGTGAGCGGTTTGGCAGTTGTATTGCACAGAACCTGGTGCAGGAAAGTGGAACTTGCGTGATTCTTGGCATGGAATAATTGAAAGAACTTGGTACCAGATCCTTCTGCATATATCAAAACCATAAACCATCTGACCTGTAAAATTACTTGCTGAAATGAATCTGTTGAAGTGATTGCAATTTGTCGCCTTGAAATTTCCCAGCCCTTACACCCACTGAAGTCATCAAAACAGTCGCAGGAAAGTGGAAAGCAGCTGATGAAGTCACAAAAAATGTGAGTATTGTGTTATTAAAACTTATTGGGGCAAATGCAGCTCTTGGTGCACACGTTGCCGCTTCTTCCAGAAATACGCTGCCTTGTCGCGGGAGCTGTTTGAGCGATACGAGAAAGAGAAGGCTGCTTATGCTTCAAAGCTGACTGAGCAGCAGAAGCAAGCCCTGGCCGAGCTTACTCTGGACAAGAAGCTCAAGCTCACCAAGAGGAGGCTGAGTGATGTAAGTGTGCTAGCACAATGTACTGGCCAGTTGTAATTGCGTGGCGGCTGACAAGAAGGTTTACGTTTTACTAGGCACTTTGCTGTGATGACATATAAATGTACAGAGCTGCCAACCACCTTTCATGTGCAGCATATGCCAGATGCCTTGTTTTGTGTTGCATTCCTGGCGTGGGGCAGGTATTTGTTTGTTTGGTGTTAATATATAGGCGAACGATGCGGGTTTTAAATGGAGTCATGCTCTAAAATTCGTAAGCGTTTTGTGCTCTTTCCAGCATAATTTATGCAGGGGGAAAGTGCTTGCAATCTGTTGAAGGGACACTGAAGTCAAAATACTAGTTGCTCTAAATCGATAGATTAGCTCACCGAGAGCACGAATATACCACTCTTACTTGTAGCTTTTTTTAAAACATGGTAGAAAATAGTGAAAACGTGAACGCAGGTGCCGCCGCCACTGGCTATACTGTGAAACTTGAACTGGAAGTGGTTAAAACGCCTGGCAGGCGCAACGGCTTTCCTGGCTGCCTCTGGATGGCTCTACTCATCCACTTAGGGTGGCGGTATTGCTTTTTGAGGAAGCGTGTAAGCTACGCATGAGCAGTTGGTTCAGTGCCAACATTTGTGGGGCCTCAAAAGGACAATGTTTTTCTTCAACAAAGTGTCAATACTGATCACAGGTCGCATGAAGGAACATTTTGCTTAGTGGTCCAGAGCTGCAAAGGACATGGGAGTTCGGGAAAGCACAACTGATTTGACCGAAACTGACCAAACCACTCGGTATGTGGTAGCGTTGTATTCGGTTGCTCCTAAACCGTCATACATCACTGCTGCCTCGCTTGCTTCCTGTTTATCGTGACGCAAACAGCAGCTGCAGTAGCTGTTTGTGTCACTTCGGATCAGCATTTGATTTTTATTTATTTATTTATTGCGAATACTGCAAGCCAGATTTTCTGGCCCAAGCAGGAGGGGCAACTGACAATACACAGTCATTTATACAAGGATCAAACTTTTTTTTTAAAGTAAGAAAACAAACAAACAAAAAAATAAGGCACATCGGTAAAGGCATGGCACACCGTACAATGCACATACTCAGTGACAAATACTCGCATGGAGCGCTTCGGAAAAATTTCTGGCCTGAACAACTGTTTCCGGAAGTGCATTCCATTCAGAAATAGTACTGGGGAAAAAACTAAGCTTGAACTGGTTTGTTTTTGCGAAAATAGGCTGAAGGGATTGAGTATGCGTGTGTCACGTCCTTCTTGTGCTTATGGGTTGAACTAAAGTCGATGGAGTTATTTGCACTTTAGATGTAACAATATTGTGCAAGAATGATAATCGGGCCAAGCGTCTTCGAGATTCTAGAGATTGAATGCCATTGTCAGACATGAGCTTCGAAGGAGACTCGTAACGCCCATATTTGCAAAAAATAAACCGTACTGCTTTTCTTTGGACGAGCTCTAGCATGCCAATATCCTTTTTAAGGGGCGGATCCCAAACAGCGGAGGCATATTCCAGTTTGGCTCTAACAAAAGTATTGTAGGCTAAAAGCTTGACGTGACTTGGGGCATGTCTTAATTTGCGCCTCAAAAAACACAACTTCGTAAATGCAGCTGAACAAATACGTGATACATGGGACGACCAAGTTAAAGTAGAGTTTAGAGTGATGCCGAGGTATTTATACTCTGCAACGTCTGCGATTGCAGTGTTCTGGAGAAAATACTGAGAACGAAAGAAAACTTTTTTTTGTGTTATTCTTAAAAAAGCACATTTTGCGGCATTAAGCATCATTCCCCACTCCTCACACCACCTCTCTATTTGTACTAGGGATTCTTGCAACACAACACAGTCGTCAGGTGATCGAATTTCTCTAAAAACAATACAATCGTCGGCAAACAGCCTAACAGAGACCGCTTCAGGAATTACAGACACCAAATCATTTATATAAAAAAGGAACAACAGTGGCCCCAGTACACTGCCCTGGGGTACACCAGACGTGACAGCAAGAGAATGAGAGAAACAACCATTAATATCAACATACTGTTTTCTGTTTGATAAATAAGCTCTAATCCAGTTCAAAATACAATCGGGAAGGCCAATGAATTCAAGTTTATACAAAAACTTATCATGCGGCACTTTGTCAAAGGCCTTACTAAAATCTAGGAACACCACATCAACTTGTCCGGACTCATCCAAAGCTGCAGAGAAGTGATGAACTGTTGTGACCAATTGCGTGACAGTAGACATTTTTTTCCTAAAGCCATGCTGATAAGGCGACAAAATGTTTCTTTCAGCAAGAAATTCATGAATATATCCCGCAATAACATGTTCTAACATTTTACAGCAGCTGCTTGTAATAGAAATGGGTCTGTAGTTCGAGATTGCAAGTTTATCTCCACTTTTAAAGAGTGGTTTGACCCTAGCAACCAGAAAATCATACGGGACTTCACCCGATGCCAGTTCAGTCTGAAAAATCCTAGTGATTTCTCGACAATTAAGGCGTCTTTCGGCACTGAATTAACGCTACAATGGCTATGGGAAGATCAGACTTTCATTTGAAACCAACTTGCTGGTTGCGTTCAGTATCCCTTGAAGTGTTGCTCAGTTTCAACTGTGTCCTTGCAGCTGATGTCACAAAGTTAGCCTCCGCGGTGGCTCAGTGGCTAAGGCGTTGTGCTGCTGAGCAAGAGGACGCGGTTTCGATTCCCATCCGCACCGGCCGCTTTTCTGATGGAGGCGAAAAGCAAAAATGCCCGTGTGTGCGAGCTTTTGGCGCACGTTAAAGGTCCCCAGGTGGTCGAAATTAATCCAAAGCCCTCCCACTCCAGTGCGCCTCATCGCCTGCGTTGCAGGGCAGTTAAATCCTACAATCAATAATGTCACTAAGTTGGTGAGGAGAATGGCATGAGAAACGGCACTTTTGTGTGCTCTTCTCGGGGATAAATGCTTGTAAATTGGCTGAAAAAACTGAACACTCTGAGATTCAGCTTGATGGACTAACTACACAACGTTAACTCGCATCACGGTCCCTTTACAAAAAGAAATTGTTGAACATGAGTACGCTGTGATTTATTCTGCACTAAGATAAAATTAAAATGCTTTCGTGTTATTTTGCCTTGCTTGCTTCTGTCTCTGTATTATATGCTCTCAAGGCCCTTTTACAATCCAAGCTTCTATACTTGATATTGGCATCTGTAGGAAAAAACAGGTTTGTAAGCAGTGTCTATTGCTTTAACCTTGCACACTGAAACAAAGGAGAACCAATAAACAACTCGCACACGTGCGTGAAAGCCGCTGGCCTACGGGAGGCCAGGCGAAATCTTGAACCGGAAGTGGCTGGAGCAGACGACGTGCCCATGAGCCTTTGCGCTTTTTACCGGTCACCTATTGCTATTGGAAGCTGGGGCCAAATTCTCTACGACGGCGGGCACTTTGAAATGACGCGGTGTTGGCATGCAAATGCACGTATATACCTTGGTTCAGAAGTCCCGTCGAGGGCCAGGAAACTAGGAATTACATGGAGCGTCCCCTTGAGGATCACCTGGGCCGGGGCCCAAAAGGATGTGCTAAACAAAGCACACTGTGCTGATCGTTTTGCACAGGAGAGAATGTATGACGCTGGAATGGAGTATCTAAACACGAAGGGGCTGCATAAAATTGCAGACGTGCGGGCCCACTAATAGCAGCTGCATATGTGTGATGATGCAGCGTAATGGTGCCCATGTGAAATATCAGATTTAGCCACGGATAATACAAAACTGGCCATTTGCGCAAATGTTTTTCTGTGCAATGTCAGATTTTATTAACATAGCTGGGGCCCTCCACTATGACACTCACCATAGACCATATTTTTGTTTGACTCCTTGAACCCCAGGTTGTGATTGTCATATGAATCCAAACATTTTTAAGAATGCATTGCTTTCTTTTCTTTTCTTTTCGTTTTATTTTGCTTGTTTTTGTGGTGTTTAACTGTAATAGCTTTAGTGAAGCCTTGTATTGGTGTTTAAACTAGTGCTGTTCCTCATCTGTCCTCTAGAAACTGAGGGAACTGGAAAAACCGAAGGGTGCCAGGTCTGCGTACGTGCTCTTCTCCACAGAAATGCGAAAACGGATTCAAGAAAAGACTCCAAAGGTGTGTTTTCTATGCCTAGTGCTTGTAGTTGGTGCTGAGTGGAATATCTTGCCTTTTTTGCCCCGTGTTTTATTGTCTGTGCACATTCAGTTGTTAGGAGTCGAGAAGCAGTCATCAATCATACACACTAGGAAACCTGAGATTTTTCTTAAAGAATGTTAGTCTTTTTGGTGTGCAGCTTGCTTCCTGTTTTATCTTTGCTGAAAATGTGCAAGGTAATGACCCAGCTTGCTTAACTCTTTCGCTACCGCGCCTATCAAAATCGATCAATTTGATCGATACTTTTGGGAGCGCCTTTTCATAGCGTTCCAGGCGTTTCTCGAACAAGTAAAGCTGTTCAGAGTTAGATCAGAAAATGGCCTTTCAAAATCAGTTTTGTTTTCATTTTTGCAACGGAAACGTGATTTTTGACACGCTTTTGAATCACCTGGTTGTGGAAAAGGGGCGTGGTCATCGCGCCTCAAGGCTACCAACGAAGAATGCGTGCAACTCGTAATTACTCTGCACCAGCGCTTGTTTTTTGCTATCAGGGCGTGAATGGGGAACTAGCAAACGATTTTCAATCGCCAGGTTCACGCTCTGACAGTAATAATCCCAGAAATCGGCTGAAAATGTCAAGCAGTGCCTGGTTGCAAAGCTACTTTATGATTTTAGGCAGTTTTATTGCCTTTGCGCAAGTTGTCCTATGTACTCTGGTAGTTCTTCTTACCCCAGGACCATTCCCAAACAGTTTACAACAGTTTCGGTTTCGTTTCTGCATCGCGAAATTCATATTTAGCGCAACTACGCAGTTACCCAACTTTAAGGCTAACTGCCATGGCGCCTGAAGCGTCCGCGACTGATCCTCGAACAAAGCACGCCGCTCCTCATTTCCCCCCACCCTAACCCGATTTCTGCAATAAGAACTTCGGATGCAAGTCAAAAGGTCACACCCAGTCGCCAGATATCTGTTCCGCCGAGGACAGCGCTTCAAACCGGCCTTACACTGCCAGCTGTTTGCCTTCCAGTTTCGTTTTCATGCGAGGGTATATCCGGGTGTCTAATGTTGCTGCTTAGTTGAACTGTCTATTCGGACGGAGTCTCTGATAAGTTTTTGTACTGTTTCATTTGAAAAATGTTAGGTGGCGCTGCAATAGAGGAGGCTCGTTGTGCTGATCTTTTTTAGCGCGCGCCTGCTACTCGGCCAACGATCGCAGGGGACGATTCTAGCTCATCGTACCTCATTTTTGCGAGCAAGGCTACAATTGCGAGTAAGAAGATGATAATAAAGCTCAGCTTTATGTTTTGAGAGATAACTGACCGTGAACGACAACAAACATCAGCCACGGCGTTCCGTTTTCAACTTCATGCATGTTTTTTTCTGCATCGCGTGCTTGTCCCAAATATTGTGCTCGCTGTAAATGCAAAGTCAGCCATTGACAAGATGTTTTTACGTTATGTGGGGGCAAATTGGTGCCTCTGATAATGTCAAACCGCCAGATTTATTCCAAGGAACCACCCAAAATTGCACAGTTTGAATTAGAGGTTGGGCTTCACCGCATGACACGAGCACCGTGCGTGCTAACATTTTTTTTTTATATCTGAAAAACTGTTCCGCGCAAGTCGAAATTTTTTTTATGGTGTATTTTTGAAATGTTTCCCTGCAAAATGTATATTCTAATTTTTTTCTACTACCGGTGGTTTGATATACACAACTCCTTTTTTATCATTTTTTTCGACAACTTGACAAAACTTTTGATTTTGATATTTTTTTTCACAACTATGATATACGAAAACCTTTAAAAAACTGGTGTTATTGGAAAGGCCATTAAATAATCTGCATTTTGTGCTCCTGCAATTAGTGCCTAAATAATTTTTTAGCAGAAAAAAAAATGTTTTCTTGGACCCCCCAAAATTGGTCAATTTTCTGCGGTAGCGAAAGAGTTAAAACCTGAACTTAAAAGTGAGTTTGGCTTATACGAGCATGCACCACCCAACACCTTCTAGTCTTACAAGTAGCTGCTGAGAAATCCCACAGAACTTGCCTACGGGCATGAGTAAAAAACATTGGTTACTATGAACTTTTAAAAATGCACTTTTCTCATCAAAATGACAAGTATGTCAAGCACTTGGTTATTAGCTTAAATTGGCATTCTGTTTTGTGCTTGTATAATCAAGAATGTTCAGTCAGGCCAGAAACACGGAACACAGAAATATGAACCTGAAACACACAGGTATTGGGCATGGCTCAGTCCTACAAATTTACAGCAGCCATAGTAATAGTGCTTCAAGGGGCCATGCAGGCAAAACACAAGTTTAGTTCATTGGAAAGATTGCCTCGTTAGAATCATAGTGACACCACTTTTAACGTAAACTTCGCTCAAATAAACTATATAATTAGGGAAAAAAAGGGAATGGCCACGCGACCCACTAGCTCATTTCTCGCAACAGAACCTATGATGTCATATGCCCAGCTGTGCGATTGGCTGAGGCCGGCAGAAGCAAACGCAAGTTAGTTAGGGCTTATAAGCTTGCTGAATGAGCTATTTGCGCTTAAATTTAGGACACATTCTTTTTATAGCAGTAAGAATTGTGGGGTGAACAAAGTTGCGAACACAAAAACACCGAAGCAATTAGTGCGGCGCTTTACCGGCTGACACTGGCTAACACAGCCGTCGGACGCGTTGGACTTGTCTGACACAACACTGACCAACTGACATAAGCGGCATGGTCACTTACATCACCACGTTTGTTGAGTCATCGCTTGTATTTTAGGAATTGATCAGTATGAACCCCAATAAAATTACGGCAGGTATAGAAGTCCGGCAAGAAGCAAAGTGCAAACACTGGCACTTCAGTGGTATTACAGCCTCATCTATGAAAGTGGGCAATAAACAAGATAACCAAACGGGCATCTGTGAGATGGTAGCAGCCATAGTCAGCAGGCTATCTTTAGTTTTAAGGCCCTGCTCTGGATACGTCATAGTCGACATCACGAAATACATGGTTTAGCGGGAGAATTGAAACTTTGGCTTAAAATGTTTAATTTCTCAGTGAATAAAGCATCGTTCGCTGCTGGATAAGCACTGAGGGCACTATAAAACACTAAATCTTTCGAATAAAACAAACTGGTATTTTGTCTGCATGGCCCCTTTCGGGAGTGTGCCAAAACAGCATCATAATTTTGCTTCCACAAATGGAGATCCGGTGTGTGTTCAGGCTCATATTTTTGTGTGCATTTCATTCTGGTGTAATCGTAAATTGCTGTTTCTTGCCTTGACTAGACACAAAATAGAGTACTTAGGGCAATTTTGCTGATTTTTTTCAACTAGTTAGCTGAAATTTGTGAGAAAAACGCTGAAAAACGGTGAGAGAAAGGCTTCTAGGCAAGGTGGGGTGAGCTGTATAGTCACCAGTAGTTGCAGCAAGGATAGCTGGAATGCAGTGATCAGACTTCATAGGGCAGATAATATTTAGCACACTTCAGCACACTTAACTGGGATCAACTGACTGCTGGGCTTCGCTTGTCACCAATACAAAAATGCACGTGTAAAACAACTGCAGCACTTAGTCTACATAATAAACAGCTGTGCACCTCTTTTGTATACATGTATGTATACCTAACTTTCTCAGAAGTTTTGAAAACCTGAGGGTTCCAAAAAGTTTTCATGGCAGTGTCGTGGTACCAGTTTACTTTTCGTGGCCACTTAGTTTGTGTCTATTGCCTAGCTTCTTGTTTTGATACTTTTTGTAGCCTGCCAGTTCAGGGAGCTAGAAGGACAAGGCTTGCCTCTTGATGTTGTTGACTGGCAGCAGGTTCTAGGGTGATCAAGGTCGTTCTGACTGCCCGTTAGTTTGGTGTTTTTTCAGCATGCTGAAGGTGAATGAGGGCTGTGATAAGCCTGGTGAAGAGGTTATCTTATAAGTGCCTTCCAGCTCCAAAATGATCATCTGAGTGCTGGTCTGGCCATTTTATTGGGTTTAGAAACGGCAGTTGTCTGAAAGCAGCAGGCAGTGTCACGAGGGCATGGTCTCACTCCTAGCTGGGGAGAGGAGTTTCACAGAGGTACAGCTGCTACTGGGAACTGGACTGCCTACCGGAGTTACAATGGCAGGGGTGGAACAGCTGCGCCATTTGTGCCATTGAGCGCCAAACTTGTTTACCTGCGCCGAACCGCCCCTGTTGCGCCAAACTCGTTATCAGCGCTGTCCTGTGCTGTATAGCCCGAATTGAGCCACGAGATACGACTGCCATGGTGCCCTTTGCCTAAAAACTTGGCTGAAACATTGTGTTTTCGGTTTCAGTGCGGTGGTGGTTTCGGTTTCATCGAGGATATATGAGCGGCTATAGAAGGTGGCTTTTGTTTAGCTGTAAGGCCGCAGGCACTACACGCCTTCCTTTCTCCGCCTTCACTTTGGATTTATTTGTGTCGCATTTGCTCGGTCTTTTTTGCCGATGCTGGCCGATGCGCCACAATCGATTGAAAATGACTACAAAGGAGTGAAATGTTTTGTGTTGTCACATTGCAAACAGATAGAAAACAGAATAATGTTCTCATGAAAGGCTGTAGTTTATTGGAGGTGAACTTCAGCTTAGTTGACATTTTTGACAAGCGTAGCCGCATGCATTGAACAAACAGGGTCTTGGAGGTTTTGCTTTCACTTGTTAATTCAGTTTGCCTTTGTTGTGAGGTAATTACTCATTTTTGCTTGTGAACTTTGGTGTTAGCTTTGCTTATATGGAGGATGGTTCAGCGTTAATTACATCTTCTAACGCGCTCTCATTACGTAGTCCATGGGGTACGTTCATCGACTCTCGCAACCCTGTGACGGGCAAAGACAAAGCTGTGTTCTGTGTTGCACGCACTGAAACCACTGTTCGATAGAAAAAAAAAATGCAAGGAAATGTCTTCCTTGTTTTACAGAGTACCACCATGAGTTCGTTTAAAGGGGGGTAATGACACCAATTTTCGGCGTTAATGTTATTTTACACTGTTCGCTTCCTTCACTCAACAGAATACCCTGGTTGAAATATGAGCAGCCTGCGATGCGAGGAAGATACTTTAATTGGATATCATTTGTCGCGCCGACGGAGCAGCACGCAGAGCGGTATGCAGGAAATGGACATCGGCGTGTCATCACACCGGGGTATCTAAAAGAAGTGACGACCAACTCTCGTCAAAAACTCGTGACGTCACTTCACACTCGCAGTCCAGCGAGCAGCGACTGGTCGCTGGCGTATTCACAAACTGATGCTTGTAGCCAGAGCTACAGGCATAACCACTGCCCAGAAAGGCACTCTTGGCAAAAATAAGGTTCCGCACACAGGAAAGGAGCCGATACTATAGCCAGGAATCGCAATAGAAATCACCATCAGGACTTTTATTGAAACCGGTTATCGAATTTCCGCCACAATGGTATGCCTAACGCCTTTAGGCAGTTCAGCCGCTCCTCTCTGGCGGTGGGGCAGTCGGAACAAAGCCTCCACTGGCCTCCACAGTGTTTTGACGTCCACACGAACCGGTGAGGTCATGCCGTGATTCTGTTTTTTGAATTTTTTTTTCTTTCCCTTTGCTCAAAGCAGCTTTGAGCAGATACAAAGCAGCTCTTGGACCGGAAGTTATGTATGGGGTCACATGAAGAAGCAGCTCAAAGCTGCTCTAGCGACCTGGTGTGGCAAACAAACTGCGGAGGAGCAGACGATTTGTCGTCTGCTCGTGTTGGCATTTTATGTAGGTGCTCAACTCGAAGTTAGAACACTGATAATTAATATTTGGTGACAAATTTTTACAACGAATTTTTCTTTTAAAGCTGCTGTCAAAGTAGCTACAAAATTTCTCAGTTGTGTCGAGAACCGTTGTCGACGCAACCAAATGCGCCGTTTCGGCGTGTCATGGGACGCTGTTTTCATGCATATTCCGTTTGCGGGTGAGCGAATTCTCTGACGTGTGCACCGGTGGGTAGACATGAACTGTTTACCTCACTTAGCCGGTGCCCTACCTGCAATTTTGGATATACTTGACTCCTGTGGTTACTGCGACGAAACGGTGACATATCTTGAGGTGAAATTTACAATACAAGATGCAAACAGATGCAAAATCCCATAGTATTTGCTTCAGCATGCGGTCATGCAAACCTTTAATGACGGTGTCCAAGTATTGCCATTTGTATGTACGTATAGACGCGAAAACCTGGTCCCTTTTGTTAAACACTGGTGCACCACCTTCTTCGAAGACTGCGGGCACACCGGCATCTTAACGACACTTGTAATCACGAACTGCGAAGGAATACCAGACAATCCCTATTCTCGCACTGAGCAGACGATCAACTGACGCCAGAATGAGCGAAACGCCAACGAGACCCCGAGTGTCCTTTCGCGTGTGTCGTCTGCTCACCTTTCTGTCGTCTGCTAGCTGCTTCCTGGAGCAAATGTAATGCGATTGACCTGCTCCGGAAGTGGTGGGCGGAGCCAACGCGAAGCTGCTCCTGCAAATAACGTGACCAGCTTGGAGCTGCTCAGAGCTGCTTTGAGCGGGCAAAAAAAGAGACCATCTGTCATACGCGCTTTCCAGGCTGAAAGCGCGGGAAATTGAAACAAACGATTTTCAGGCCATTCAGTGTAATTAATATAATCGCACGCTCAAGTACTTAAAGTGCTGTTTCAGGTTTGCCAGGCCATTAAGCATTGATAAAGGCAATAAAAATGAACGTAAAATTTTGGTGTCAGTAGTACTTTAACACTGCCGCCTGCCGGACACCCTGTTATCTGGTCCCCTTCAGCTTCAAGGGGGCTGGCACAGGCTGCTGTGCCACCCCCTCCAAAAGGCCTTTCTGGCTGCTCCACGCTTGCTACAAAAGGCAATTTTGCCTGCTCCCGGGTCTGCTGCCAAACCCATGTACCCTGCTGTTCCACTCCTGCAGAGGGGACAACCCTGCTCTGAATGGGCCATGTTCTCTTGAGCGGGAAATCTAGTTTTCATCCACTTGGAGGGGGTGGGGTTAGCTGTAAAATGCAAAAGGAGTGAGCACCCTGTATTGAAGCCCTCATATTTTTCATGACAGTCAAGAAGTTTGTGTGCACTTCACTACGTGGGCTTATAGAAACCAAATTGCTAGAGTGTCTGCCATTGCTCTGCTCTGTCTCTTCTCCAGAGAGCAGTTGGTGGCAGTTTTTCTTCATGGTTCCTAGGAAAGCCGCATAGTAAAAATGAGCCCCCATCCCCCCAGGTAGGCGGTGCATTCCACTTAAGCACAGTCAGCTAGCCCTCCCTTTCTTGTGAATCCTTCTGTGTGACATTTGTTGCTAAGCTAGAAAAATTGGCTTGTACTGGGAAAACCAATAGGGGACCCTGTAGGTGACACAGTGTATTTGTGCTAGCGAACCGAAGTGTTTAATTCGAATTTTGTTCAGTAGATATCTCTTGTGTGAAAATGTGGGCAAGAGCATGTTCAAAAGTGCCAGTGCACTGAAAACATTCGAGCACATACTTTAATTGTTAGAGTAATGGGCAATGAAAGAAATTAATGCTTGTCTTTGGTACTGTTATTGAAAGCTTTTTACATTGTCGTCTCATAATGGCATCAGGGTGAGAGGAAAGAATGTGTTCTGCCGCAGCGGGCATTTTCAAGTTAGAGGCGGAAAACGAAAAATGCCGATGGGTTGAGATTTCGGCGCACATTACAGATCCCCCGGTGCTCGAGATTATTCCAGAGCCCTCTAGTACAGTATGCCTCATAGCCCAGGAGTAGCTTCGTTGTGTGTTAAACCTCCAATTTTTTTTTTTTTTTTTTTTTTCCCCAAGTAAGAAGGATGTTTGTGTTGTCGTGGCTTTCCGCACTATGCCCTTGGCTTGCTGTCAATTGTGCTGGAATTGGCAGCCGTGCGCTTTTAAGTGTATATAATTTTTAACAGATGGGAGGAGTTCTTGGCAGTGCCTAAAACGAGTGAATGCCTGCAGATTTATTTCTAGAGCAGAACTTGAGTTTTTTATGGCTCAGTGACCCATGTCTCTATATTGCAGGAAATTATGACACGCCTTGGGGCCATGTGGAGGCAACTGCCTGATGAGAAGAAACAGGTCAGTTGGTTGGCGAAAATGTATTGAGTTGTGCCCTTGTGGTATTTCCCAGTGTGAGCCTAGTACAGTAGCTGTGGTGTTAGTCTTAACATTGGCAGCAGATCGCGCTGCATAGTCAGTCTGTGCAATGTCGGTGCTGGCATCCTCTCGGGGAAAGGGAGATGTTTTCATGGCACATTTCTGTGCCTGATGGCAAGTGCATCTTTGGCTGCTTTTAATGCCAACACACAAAGCTGAATGCACAAGCGCAGATAGTGTGGTGTCACATTTGCCTATCACTGCAGGTGTGACACTGCAAACAGTTTAATCAGTTATCCTGTAAGTGTATTTTCGCTCAAAAAACATAGTGTCACCTTTGTTTTTTCTTTTGTATTGTTTCACAAGTTTCTCACGTTAGATCAGCTTGGCCACACAAGCCTCCAAATCGAAATAAAATTTTGCATTTCACATTTTCACGAAAGCATGATTGCACACACAAACATATTTAATGTTTCTTACAGTAACTGACACAGTGAGCATCAAAACGCTTGTGGAATTGCATAAACTAGGATGAAGTGCTCGAAAATGTGTTTACAGGTTTATTTTATTCGAAAGATTTGGTGTTTTGTAGTGCCACCAGCGCTTTGTTTGGCGGCAAATGATGCTTTATTCACTGAGAAATTAATCAGTTTAAGTTAAAATTTTTATTCTTCCACCAAATCATGTGTTTCGTGGCTTCTTCCATGACGTCACCAGGACAGGTCTTCAAGCGAACACTAGTAGTACGCCGTTTAGTCTGCAGTGGACTCCGGAACGTCTTGTTTACCGCCAGTCCCCCTAGATGGTGCCACCATACTGTGCAGGACCGCGTTACACCCTAGCTTTGTTTCTGACTGTATTTGAACCTGGCTTGTTTTTGTTAGTGCATAGAGTACTCTGCTTTATGCACTACGTCCCTTACAGGAATGCAAATGCAAAGGAACTGGCTTCTCAAGTTATTTTAAGAGGTACTTTTAATGCGGTGTACAGAACCAGAAAGCCTAGTCCGTAAAAAATTTATAGGTGAAATTACTATTATACTAATGCTCTTGATAGCATGGCCTTATCTAAAGCAGCTTTAACGAAAAAATTAATAGTAATGGCTACCTAATTTCTTTTTCGGCCCCTTTTCTCACTCCATCTCTTGATTCTTTTTTTTTTTTTTTCCCTCCCCCAGCCGGAGCATGCCATCACAACATGGTCATCTTTGCTCAAAAATTACACCATCATTAAAGAGAGGGCTTGGCTTGGCTTGAATTTCGGAGCTATTAAATATTTCAGCTACTCTTAAAAGCAGAGCTCAAACGTTGACTTAATTAACCATGAAATATGTTGATGCAGCAATGTGTGTTTAGTAAATTCAGCATATCAAACAATGCATACTAAAAATGATGGCCAGTTTTGTGAATGTACACTGAATTTCCTTTAATTGAGGGGGGCACTGCTCTTGAGGACATTTTTGTTATTTGTTGCTGTGCACCTATGCACATGGGGTTTTCAGATGTGTATTTTACCGTCGTGAACTCAAATATGCAGTCAGTTTTTGCCTATGTGGTTCAGGTTTGAAGTTATGCAGTACTTATATGGCATTTCATTGTGGTTAATTTTTTACAGCCTACCCACTAAATCCCAGAGTACCTGTATCCCTTCGGGCAGTATAAGAAGGACCAGGGAGTGCAAACATGCTACAGCAGTAGTTTTAACTTTGTTACTGCATAAGGCAACATATAAGGCACAAGGAAATGATATATAAAAATATGTATAAGGAAATATAAGGCAGGATACGAGTATTTCGATAAAATAAACTGCACAGAATTTGCTACCAGCAAGAAGAAATACTATATTTTTGTAGTTTCATTGTTTTATCCAATTCACAGCTTCCAAATGATGCAGCCAGAGTTATGTGAATCGGGCAAGTAGTAGATCCCAAAATGTTGTGGGCGACATTTGACTTCGAAAGAATTTTTTTTTTGGGGGGGGAGGGGGGGGGGGGGGGACAACAAGCTTACAAACACAGGGAAAAAAAATGTTAATTTATAGAATTTATAAATGTAACAGCTTTGTAAATGTTTGGATACTGGCACAGTCTACAGAAGTCGATCACCGAAAATAGAATTGATGGGGATGATCAATTTCGGGGCATATTTTCAGTTCTCAAGATGTATCCCACCTTGAAGCCTCTCTCGCTCGTGCGGTGCCCTGTTCTCTGCTACAGCTGTACGTGCAGCAGGCCGACCAGGACCGGCTTCGGTACGACCGGGAGATGCAGGCCTGGTCGCAGCGGCTGGAGAAGGAAGGCCAGAGCGACGTCCTCAACGACCTCCGGCACGACATCCGGGAGATCCGCAAGAGCAAGCAGGGCACCGCTCGCAAGAGCGCGTAGGCCAAGAGTGCACCGCGCAACAGAATAGTGCACGAGGATAGAAAGTCTGGTGTGAAGCTGCAGCAGAATCATCTTTCTCCATCGTTAATTGCGTGCCGTTGAATAGCAACAAGCCTGCACTGCTGCACGGTGAAAATTTGGTTTCATTGCATCGGTTGCAAGCAATTGCTCCTATCCACAGCCATGACAGCTAGGTAGCTGTCTTTGTTCACACAATTTTCTCTAATAATTGTGCCAGTTGGCACAAAGACTCTCCCAGACCTGTACTTTGTTGTATTTTGTGAAAATTTCTTCCACTACCAGTAAAGATTTGAATGAAAGTTACGATAAATATGTGGTGTATTCTTGTCTTTGCACTACACATTGGTGCACAATTTATAAGGTGTCAGTGTCTTCTGTTCATGTGTTTACAACTTCATTGTGTGCCTTGACCACATTTCTGGAGCGGTGCACAGCAATTTTAGAGATGTTCCAGTTTGTAAACACCAAAGAAAAAAATTATCATTATACATGTGCATTAAATTATGCAAGAGGTCCACAGCACCAGCAAAAATTGTGCGAAAATTTGTACGAGTGAAAGAAATGAACCTGTTGGCAGTAAGATTAGTTTTACCAAGAATGCACGTAATGGATCGCGACTGCATTGGAGAAAAACTAAAACAGCAGTGGTGTCAATGTCCACCACAGGGTGCGTGTTTTGAAAGATTGTTCTCTCTCTGTTTATTTTTACCTCTCAAAGTTACAGCAGATGGCATCTTCTGCCTTTCCTTTTCTTGTTCACATCACTTCAGCTAGTAAAACTAAATAGGGGGTTTCAAATAGCAGAGCTAAAGCGCAGTTGTACTGCCCTATACATACCGGAGGTCTTCAGTACACGCCATGTCTGGAAGAAATCTGGTAGAGACCATTGTTGCCAAGTAGACTTCTGCTGTAGTTAAGATGGGAGCATTTGGCATGTGCTCAGAAATTACACTTCAAGCTGCCCCAAGCATTTGGATTTTGCTTGGAGGCATTCCCAGCTGGTGATGCAGTCTCCACTGCTGCCCTTGGGCCTCGTGCATGAGGAGGGGATGCGCAGGCAGCTGTGCACGACTCCACTTAACAAGTGTGCACCAACCTCCTTTCTGCTGACAAACCCTAAAATACCAGCCGCGAGGGCCACCTTTAGATCCGTGGAATGGCTTCTGCCATTGAAGAAATAACCGTTGTCTAATTATCAGACCATGGGTGCACTTATATTTACAGTACAGGAAACCTATTTTATGCACTATTTTGTCGAGGGAAAGTTCTCAGTGTCTCCACCATTGTTCCCAGCACTGATCACTGCTATCGCCACAGGACAAAAACTCCTTGATGGCACAGTTGTCTCCCATGAGGATGGGTGGTGGTAAAGTAGGTTATACACTAAAGGGGAAGGGTTATCTTGCCACTTCTTACGGCTTGTTAAGCAGCGAGTGTCGCTGCGTATACTTTCTAGCTTTGGTGCTTGTTTTTTCTTTTTTTCTTTTTTTTGCATACAAGTTTTTTTTTGTACGCATTGGGTAATATGCTTTATCATTTTGCTACAGAGTGCATGAAATGAAATTAGAATTTACTTGTTTACGACAGAGAACAAAGGTAGAGGCCTCATCCTAGTTCTTATGTGTAGATGAACTGACTTGAATTTTATGAATCAATGTTGCTGTGCTAAAATTGAATGTTGCAGTGCTAAAAATGTAAAAGTTTCCTTGTTGGAGCATCGGCACTAAGCTGAGGCCACCTACCTTTTTTCACGTTTTTTTTTTCTGCGTTTTTTTTTCTTTTTTTCTGCTGAATCTAGTGACTAGTGTTGCAAGAGGGTGCTAGTTGCAAGAGGAGGCTAGTTAGTAGTGCATGCAGAAATGATGGTTGGACGGGGAACCTAAAAAAAAATTGACTTAACTACTGAAGCAGCACCCATTCCGATGCCAGTTTATGTAGAACGCTGGCAGGTGGGTTAACCTGCACGTTGCATAGACAATTTCTTCCAAAAAAATGTGGAGTGCACTTACCCTACAAAGACATATTGTAAAAGAAGTAAACAAGCTATTCTGTCAAATGGAAACCTAGCTAGAAGCAAACTAGCAAGTGTTTCAGCCGAAGAGGGGGTGTTATCTATTCAAAAAAACTCATTTCATCGAAAGACTTTAGTCTGCTGTGGTGTCTTTGCGACCCAACTGAACGGGGGCACTTGGTGCAAGGCCTCGACATCACAGCGCCATAGTGGTGGGCTCAACCACGTCTCCCTGAGCCTTGTAAAATGTTGCTGAAAGTCTTGCAATGCCACACCACCCCACATTTTGCGATGCACGTGTGCTTCGTGCCGATTGGCCAGCTGGTAATCTGGTGGCAATTTTTTTTTTTACTTCTGTTTGCTCACTGGATAGTGTGTGTAAATGTGATGCACAATGCCAAAGGCCACTTTTGACTATTCTTTCTTGCATAGGCAATCCAAAGTATAGTAATGTGTAATTTAAACTGAGACCTTGCACACGGAGCAGCTACACCTAGGCTGTGAAAAGCATCATTGTAGAGGGCTACAAATCAGTTTAGACCGCCACTTTTTTTGTGTGCGCGTGCGTGCGCCAAAATTTCTGGACTAAAAAGATGCCACCCACCCTTCTTTTTTTTTTCCCTCGGCTCCTATGTATGCTGTTCATCATCATCATCATCATCATCACTGGTGCTGCTGAATTTAACTTTTAACCCACAACGTAACCACTGCACTAACATGGTGTAGTAGTAGTAGTGGTATGAAACATTATGCCAAGAAGTAGGAGTGGTTTCCTAGTCCAAGAATCCAAGTGATGACCGATGCCCTAGATGCCAAAGTCGCTGGACGTCCAGGTGGTCGTTGGTAATCCGGTTCTCCCACAGCCCAAGGAGGGAGGGGTAGGGAGAAGGAAACGGTGGGAGGTCGGGGTTGTGTGCACACTCAAACAAAATGTGGGCTAGTGTGCCAAGCTTGGAGCAGTAAGTGCATTGAGCGGGAAATTGAGTAGGAAACGTGGTGTAAGCTAATTGGATGGACAAAGGTATCCGTTAGGGTGCGGTGGAGATTCGTGTCTTTTGATACGGAGTAATGGTAAGTAAAGGCCTCAACAGCGCTCGATAAAACAATCCTGATGCGCAAGGTACACAAAACCAAGAACAAAAGGACGTCTTCCTTGGTGACAAACAGTAGTTGTAAAAAGCTTTTGATATGGGGCTCCCGAAAGTGGTGCCGAAGTGGGCTTTGCAGATTGGTGCTTTCACAAAAACGCAGCTACTTCATTTCATCCTAAGAGACGAAGTGAAGTTCTGCAAACGAAGTTCTGTTATAACGAACGCAGTTTTGGAAACGTGCATCACACAGCAGGTTGAATTGAGACCTGAATTGGGCACCTGCGTTTGGTATACTTAATCAGTATTGTCGCTTTTGACTTGGCCAAAATATTCTAAAAATCAATTGAAAAACACCCAAAATACTTACTCTTACCCCCCCCCCTCCCTTCCCTTCAGTCTTTTTATAAAATAACATTGGCACCTCGAACTTTAAAAAACTAATACCCCTAGGTTTCCTTCAGGAGTGTTAATGCTGGAGTGTTAATGCAAAGTACAGAAGCATCACGATATCTGTCCACGCTCTGCAGTAATGCACTGGTGTTCATGGACTCTCGGTTATGTAGAGACGCTGCCATTCTACTCCATTCTGCCGCTGCCTCCCATGAGGATCGGGATGCATTCACACCCTTCATTTTAATGCGACGGTTAGGTGACACGTCTGTTGTAAGGAGTTGGGAGACTACAGGCATGACATGTGCGTGGACAAGTTTGGATAGGAGCCTAAATTACATTCAATGGTAAAATGCATCGCTCAAGGTTCCTGCAGCTGCAGCTGCAGCTACAGCGACAGTACTTGCTCAAGTATCAAGTCTCAATGCTAAAGCACTATATGCTATTTTTCACTATATGCAAAAGAGCCCATTTGCGAAAACATTTTGGAAGCAAAGCCGCCTCTTGCGAGACAGAAGTACAAATGTTCAACATGGTTGAAGCAAATTTCAATTCAGACTCAGCCCAGTTGTGTTCTTTTCATCCTGAACTGCTGCAGCAGTGTTTTCGTGGCAGCCGTCAGCAAGCACACTAGAATTAGCCACCAAGTTCCAAAATATGGTTTCGCTGCTTTTGAACAGCCAGGATTTTTCTTTACTTCTACTGCTCCGCTGGATCTGAAAAATCACAACTGTGCTCTGTAAATAGGGGTTTTTAAACTCCAACATAATACAGGGTCATGCAAAGCTGCACAACCTTCTTGTAGTCATGATAGATGATGTGTCCTCTTGATTTTAGTATACTAAAGGTCACATACCAACCTCTACTACGAGCAGTGGCAAAAGCTAATGATTTGTAGCAGTAAAACCAGAGCAAGTTCAAAAAGCAAGGCAGCCAAATATTTTAGATGCGACTGCATCTCATTCACTCGCCTTGTCCCTGCATCCGGCGTCGTCGGCGTCCACCCCTCCCCCATTCTCCTCGCCGCGCCAGCTGCGCTCTTCGCCGCTCACCCCCTCTCCTCTCCGATTGCGAACACTCTCTCGCGAGGGGCATTGGATTGGATTTGATTGGCTTGGCTTGGATTTGGATTAAAGTGGATTGTGTTGCGTCATAGCCGCGGCAGACGCACTGGCGCCGGCGCGCCCCCTCACCGTTATGCGCGCTATAAAACGCGGTGCCTGTGCCGCTCCGCTCCATCGTTCCAGCGCCGTTTCTCCGCTGTCCAACGCTGCAACGTGAACCCCCTATGCGTTGCATCTACACAGGGGTTCCCGCGAGGGGAGGTGGGAGTTTTTTTAACACCTAATCTTCACGACCTAGCTAAAATAGATAAGAATCTTCACTTTTCAGCCTTGGTACAAAATTTGTACAGGGCCCCAAGAATGTTGGAATTTTGAGTCAGTTGCGAGAGAAAAAAAAAAAACTGCTCTAAAATATTATCACAGAAGTTGTTGACAGTGATGAATG
The DNA here is from genome assembly GCF_048455015.1 of Haemaphysalis longicornis. Taxonomy (NCBI): domain Eukaryota; kingdom Metazoa; phylum Arthropoda; class Arachnida; order Ixodida; family Ixodidae; genus Haemaphysalis; species Haemaphysalis longicornis. Next base: position 329,469,858 of record NW_027526203.1, read on the forward strand.
CAAAGCCGATTTTAATTGATCAACAGGCTTCATACATACACCTAATGTGAATCTTCACAAAAGAATATATGCTCCTGCCTAAAAAGAAGGTCCCAACACGTATATCTGCATTGCCATTATTCAACAGGTCTCCACCAATTATCGTCACAGACCCATTGCTGGGAAGGTATGAGCAACACTGCCATAGCTCAGTTGCAGTGTCCAGGCTCACCAAGTTCCAGGGAAATATTCGTTTACTTGAAGCACAGTGCCTCAGTAAAGCCTGCACAGGCTATTAGGCCAGCCTAACATTTTCTTCTATAGAGTATTCCCACGCTGCGTAAAAACTTCTGAAGCAAAGTATGCAAGCCATCATGAATTGACTACCGCGCTGAACAAGCAACAAGCAAAGCCTTGGAAACACTATACTAATGACTTGACATGGCCGCAAGTGCAACACAGACTAACTTAAAAAGACAAACAATTTTATTACAAGAACTGATACAAAGATATTCCTTTTTTTAGAAAAGACAGTGTTCAGACAACTCCACAAATCAGACCCTCCAGCTTAATGGGCCTGGTTTCACTTGCGCCCAACAAACTTGAAACATCTGGTCATCTTTTCGATAGCCTGGCATCAAAAAGGGTTTTCCAGCAGTGTGCGGAGCATTTTTAATCAACCAAATGCTGGACAGGAAGTCCCGCTGCACTCTTGTCACTCCAGAAAGCCAGTTGTGGTGAGCAAGAAATCAGCTGCAGCAAAGAAAATTGGAAGGAAAAAAAAAAAAAATTTGTCGACGCACACAAAAGGCGACAAGCAGACGCTTGTTCAGCTGAACATGTCATCGTAGTCTGGAGGTCTTGGAAGATGGTCCGGGTTGGGCCTGGGAAAAAAAAATGGCCGCATATTAAAGCAATCACAACTTGTAGAGGGAGCAGTACAAAATATACACGGCACACAACATACATGCTTTGTCAAAGTTTTGTATAGGTAGTCAGGTAAACAGTGTCAAGTCAGTTTACAGACTGCCTGTTTTTGACTGCTCCCCCAGGTGCATCACAGGACCCTTGCATGTCATGTTACGACGTACTGAGTAATATGAAATCTGCCACCCGTTGCAGTGACTCACTGGCTATGGTGGTGTGCTGCTGAGCCCGGGGACGCGAGTTCGATTACTGGCCGCGACGGCCGCTTCTCTGATCGAGGCGAAAAGCGAAAACCCCTGCGTGTTCGAGATTTCAGTGCACTTTAAAGGTACCCAGATGGTCAAGATTAATCCAGAGCCCTCCGGAGCCTTATCGCCTGTGTCGCGTCGGCATGTTAAACCCTACAATTAATCAATATGAAATCTGCCCATTTAAGCACTACCGTATTTGTGCGAATCTAACGATTGTAACAAGCAGAAAAGGTTACTTAAGAAATTTCGAGAAAAAAAAAAAATTTGTTTTGATTGGCTTGAATTGTATTTTTGGAGGTGCTCGTGTACATGGAAATGCTGCTGGAAGTAGATTTTGGCTTTAAGCCAAATTGTAACACGCACACAAATTTCAAAGTTACTTTTAGCAAAAAAGGCATGCTTTAGAATTGTGCAAATACGGTAATTCCTCTGTGATAGCAGCACCATCTCCAATCGAACAAAATTGTAGTGAGCAATGAATGGCCCAATCTTTCGAGTAAAGCAAAGTTTTATGCTGCCTTCATGGTACCTACAATGTGAACACAAATTAAAATACGGCATTACTGTGTACATATAGTCATGGCAATCGATGCTTCCATCAGCGCAGTGCTTTTGCGATCTGTTGCGGGCAGATCAAAGAAACATGCAATAAACATACACAAACTAAAACAAAGAAACATGCAATAAACATACACAAACTGCATTAAAAAAAATCCATAACCGCTTTTGATTTCAAATTAACGGGGGCGCTGTCAAAAACAACAAAAGCGGCGGCGGTTACTTTACTTTATCGGAAGCTGCCCTAACATGTAAACAACCAGTCGCAGTATTCAAAATGATGGCCAGAGTCGACGGCAACAGCACGAAGGAAAGATCGGAAAGACCTTATCGACGCAACCGCAAATTCTCCATACACGGGATAAAATTTATGGCGGCCTGTACAAAGCGCGCTCGTCGACAGTGCGATTTGAATGAAACTTGCCGAGCAGATGGCGTACCAACAGTGCGTTAGTGTGGGCCGATGTCTCTCACTTTCGCAGGGCCGGGCACATTGGAAAATACACTCAACTATCCAAAAATCGAATAGTAAATATTTTATTCGCGAATTAAATTATTCGTGAAGGTACTGTTCGATTCGTTTTTGAATATTAGAGCATTTGCACACCCCTAGTCATTTTGCTTGGTAGAAAAGCTAACTTAAACTTTTCATGTAACCTATTGAGGCCTTATTGCCTTGTTTTCTCTAAATTAGGCAGTTAGGCGTGGTGGCACAGCAAGCTCAAAATTGAGCCGTGCCTGATTTCGTGTGTGAAGGATTCATCATGGAAACAAACAACATTAAGCAAGAAATTTTTCTGGCATGCAATGTTCTGCACAAGTTACTCTGCTGAGCCTAAAAGGCTACCCACAGAGCCTGGAATTAGGTTTGGGTGCCTCAAACCAACTACTTCCGTAATGTGAGAGGAGAAAACCAGGCTTAAGCCTGCACACACCCAGAGTATCGTATGCCACTCGGGTCATCAGGACGTGGAGGCCCGAAGGGGTCGAACCTGGCCCCAGGTGGCACGGCTCCCCTGCAAGCCAGCAAGCAGCAGCAACCATTGAGGCACAGGTGCTCGGCCCAACTCACTACCAACCAGCAATAGTTCCAATGACCCGGGCCCACAGACAGCTCTACAGACTGTCCGGCAGGGCACATTCCTCAGGCGCAGCCCTGCAGTACTACAGTGAAACCTCATTCTATCAAACACGGATACCGATTTACTCGCAAAATGAACCCACTCGCGTAATGAACCCTCCCCCCACTTTTCTTCTTGAGAATTTACTTTTTTGTCACTTTGAATAAAAAATGCAGCGGGGATATGTTTTTATCTCAGCATGGTTGCTGATGCTGTAGACAATCGCAGTAACTTGATATCATGCCACAGTACACGCAGAAATGCTAAAAACGCATTCCAACAAAAAGAAATCTCAACAGTAGCCGGAGACGTGAGCGGGAATGCTGTGGCTCACAATTTAAAAATTGCGCGCATGCGGTGCGCCACCTGCTGAACACAAAACAAACCTTGCGCCATAAAAACGTTGCAGCGTGCGAACAGAACGCGAAACGTACTACCGGATGGTTTTGGCAGCGTGCGAACAAAGCACTATAAACGTACTCCGCACTCCCCTGCTCTTGCTGTTCCACGATTTCGCCATGACGCTCGGTGGTGGTGTTGTTCAGCTGTGTTCCGGCCTTTTTTTGTGCTCTTGGTGCACGCTGTACAATGGCCCAGTACATGAGCTGCACAGACGGTTTTAAACTGAAGGTGGTGGAGCATGCGTTGATGCGCATAGAAACCGCGCGGCTGGGTGGCACTTCAGTGTTGACCCACTGCATGTACGCTACGGGCGAAAACAAGGATTTTGGTCGGTGAACAAGGATCGCCATGTGTTTCGTGGCCCAAAAAAGGGAAGCTTCCGGGTGTGAGAAAAGAAGTTTTGGAGTGCCTTGACAGCATGGAAGACGGTGCACTGTGGGCAGACTATGAATGTGAAGCCGCAAGCGACTTCTGTGAGGAGGACAGCTCCATGGCGAGTAGGGGGCCACTGGCATGTTCAGAATAAAAAAGAAATTCCATTACATAATCCCCCAGGTGTTATTACGAAAACGGTAAGGTTGATTGATTGATTATAGGGTTTAACGCGCCGACGCAACGCAGGCGATGAGGCGCGCCGTAGTGGAGGGCTCCGGATTAATTTTGACCACCTGGGGATCTTTATCGTGCGCCGAAATCTCGTACACACGGGCGTTTTTGCTTTTCGCCTCCATCAGAAAAGCGGCCGCCGCGGCCGGGAATCGAACCCGCGACCTCGTGCTCAGCAGCGCAACGCCTTAGCCACTGAAAACGGTAAGGCTCTGACGCGCTTCTCTCAGCAACATTATTGGGTGGAATTTCAACTTTTAAAAAATCTCCCCAGGTGGTCAAAATTAACCCGCAGCCCTCCACTACGGCGCGCCCCATCGCCTTAGTTGCGTCGGCGTGTTAAACACCACAATCAATCAATCAATCAATAAACTTTTAAAAAATCTGCTGCAATTTTTTCCCGCATAATGAACCCTCCCCCCCAAATTCATGCCGAATTTTCTGGAAAAAAGTAGGTTCATTACGCGAGTAAATACGGTATATCAAAGTATTGTTTTCTAATCAAACTGTTGGGTGTGTTCAGATAAGGACAGCCAAAGTGGTGCCATGACCATTTTTTGTTTGAGATGAAACTTTAATCTCGTGTAGAGCACTGCATCCCCACCGTGGAACTGGCATTAGTTTAGTGAGTAACGCCATAGTTGATTTAATAAAAAATTATTTAGAACGCGATCGGGCCGGGCTACTTTCCACATTGCTCGGTGTGGCAATTTTATGGACCCGTAAAACGAAGCGAACTTTTTTTCCATATTTTCCTAATTTTTTAAACAAATATTTGCAAACTTTTCTGCTGGATTCGTGAAAATTAAATTTGCAATATTTATATTTTTTGAGAAAATATTTCTCAAACTTAGTACCGAGAGCAATGTCGTTCAAAAGTGGCACTTCTAAAAAATATGTTTTTTACACATCGCCCTAAAGTCTAAGCTGTCTAGTTTTTTAGACCTGTTTACGAGGGGCTGCTGAACACCTCATACTTTTCTCAATGCTCTACAAAAAAAAATTATGAAAATACCGCTTCGTGAAATGCGACAAAAAAATGAAAATTCGGAAAAAAGGTCCACCTTTCGAAGTCATTTAAAAAAAATTATGTTTCTCAATTTTCGCGATATTTACACAAAATGGCACCCAATTACTGAGTATTCCAGAAAGCTAAACATTTGTTGCATTATTTTTGTTCTAACTCGGAAAAATGAGGTCGCATTCAACACATTTTTTTATTGTCCGATCAAAGGTTGAGTAGCAGTTCGCAGTGAAAAAAGACAAATAATTATGGCCGTTTTTAACATTTTAGAAAAATAAAGCCACTGATATAAAGAAAACTGATCATAGTATTCATATTTACCTATTGTTCAACTTGTTAGTTGCGGCAGGCATGAAAATAATTGCGAGGTTTCTGAGCTTGTTTCTCCCACCAGAGTAAGGCTAACATTTTATTTCTTTATCGCATTGCTCTAGCTGTGTCATAAACCCATATGTTTGATTTCTGACGCTGCTTAATCGCACATTATTGGTAATTTACCCCATTTATAAGCAAGTAACCTCGCTGCTGGCACTGAGAATATTTGACATGCGATCGTCATAGTCAAATGTGTAGTATTTCTGTTCTACCTGGTACATGCGAAGCACCAACTGCAAAACAACTTCGTCTTCCCAACTGTCCGTCTTTCAGGCTCCCGGGGATAAGGAATAGATGTGCTTCTTAAACAGTTTGTTTTTAGCTGTTGGAAAGATAAACTTTTATCCCACTACAAAATCTGCCAACCTTTACTTTGGAGACTTCAAGGTTAAGGGAAAGGTGCAGCTTTCTAGTTCCAAGGCCCTTCAAAGAGTCGACACGCAGAGGTTAAAACCGTCGCTGCCTCTCCAAGTCCGAGTTCGATGTTGTGTACCTTCAATTTATTTTGTTTTAGTTTGCTATTTCCGGGAGGATACGGGATTCCGAGTACCGGAGGAACATTTTTGCTTTTCTCTTGTTTGTTCTCCTCAAATGTGGCGATATCACCTTCGCCAATATATAGCATGACAGAATTCACTTTACAGGATGCTGTCCACGAACTATTTCGTACTGTTTGCGGCTTCGCTTGAAGGCCAACGCAAAATATGCACAGCAGCTTGATGCTTCAGAAGGCTCTCCACGCCATCGTACGCACTTTTGTCATGTCCGGTTCCAGAGAAAAGCCACTTTGTCATCCTAGTGACCCGACATTCACTTCTGCGCACCTAGAGGAACTAATATTTGTTCTTAAATTGGGTGGCACCACCGTTATTTATACACATTATTAAAGCGCATATTCATGCATGCTCTTCAAGTAGTCGCTTGATTTCGACCAACCCCAAGCATGCGTGAGCCGAATCAGGGACTGTGCTGCCGCAAAGGGTCGCAAGTCTTTCTCGACATCACAACGCACGTGAACACACTTTTTTGCCTCTTCGGTCAATGGTATTCTCTACCTTCGTCGGGAAGTAATTCCTACAGCACAAGCAAAGCTTCTGACCACTGTTTGTCGACTCTTTTAAGGGCCTTGGAACTAGAAAGCTGCACCTTCCCCTTAACCTTGAAGTGTTCAAAGTAAAGGTTGGCAAATTTTGTAATAGGATAAAAGTTTATCTTTCCAACAGCTAAAAACAAACTGTTTAAGAAGCACATCTATTCCTTATCCCCGGGAGCCTGAAAGACGGACAGTTGGGAAGACGAAGTTGTTTTGCAGTTGGTGCTTCGCATGTACCAGGTAGAACAGAAATACTACACATCTGACTATGACGATCGCATGTCAAATATTCTCAGTGCCAGCAGCGAGGTTACTTGCTTATAAATGGGGTAAATTACCAATAATGTGCGATTAAGCAGCGTCAGAAATCAAACATATGGGTTTATGACACAGCTAGAGCAATGCGATAAAGAAATAAAATGTTAGCCTAACTCTGGTGGGAGAAACAAGCTCAGAAACCTCACAATTATTTTCATGCCTGCCGCAACTAACAAGTTGAACAATGGGTAAATATGAATACTATGATCAGTTATCTTTATATCAGGGGCTTTATTTTTCTAAAATGTTAAAAACATCCATAATTATTTGTCTTTTTTCACTGCGAACTGCTACTCAACCTTTGATCGGACAATAAAAAAATGTGTTTAATGCGACCTCATTTTTCCGAGTTAGAACAAAAATAATGCAACAAATGTTTAGCTTTCTGGAATACTCAGTAATTGGGTGCCATTTTGTGTAAATATCGCGAAAATTGAGAAACATGATTTGTTTAAAATGACTTCGAAAGGTGGACCTTTTTTCCGAATTTTCATTTTTTTGTCGCATTTCACGAAGCGGTATTTTCATAATTTTTTTTTGTAGAGCATTGAGAAGAGTATGAGGTGTTCAGCAGCCCCTCGTAAACAGGTCTAAAAAACTAGACAGCTTAGACTTTAGGGCGATGTGTAAAAAACATTTTGTTTAGAAGTGCCACTTTTGAACGACATTGCTCTCGGTACTAAGTTTGAGAAATATTTTCTCAAAAAATATAAATATTGCAAATTTAATTTTCACGAATCCAGCAGAAAAGTTTGCAAATATTTGTTTAAAAAATTAGGAAAATTTGGAAAAAAAGTTCGCTTCGTTTTACGGGTCCATAAAATTGCCACACCGAGCAATGTGGAAAGTAGCCCGGTTCGATCGCGTTCTAAATAATTTTTTATTAAATCAACTATGGCGTTACTCACTAAACTAATGCCAGTTCCACGGTGGGGATGCAGTGCTCTACACGAGATTAAAGTTTCATCTCAAACAAAAAATGGTCATGGCACCACTTTGGCTGTCCTTATCTGAACACACCCTGTTGCGAAATCTCCGCGGAAATCACATGCATTATAGACTTCACATGTCGACCTTAGTCTGACATAAAACCGATATATCGAACTCAGCAGAAAGAGATCGGCATGCGCCCCAGGGACAAGCGGCAGGCGTTTGTGACTTTTCGCATGCACCCCTTGTCCAAGAACACTGTTTTGACTGCAGCAGCTCTGAGTGTCCCTGTTATGGGGTAGGAAGAGTTGCTTCTTTAACTGCTCTCGAGTGCCACCTTGTTCTGTTGTGTTACGTGCATAGTAGCGACGGTAACGAACACAAAGAGGATATTTACAAATATTTCAGTGTTGAGAATGGTGAGAACAGGTCAACCATTGCCGACGCCTTCAAAGAGTCCTTTGAGCATGTTGCTTATTAAGTCAAACAATGGTGTCGCGGTGAAGGAGGAGGAAAAAAAAAACTCTGGCGCACTGTGTGCAGAAATGCCCACCTTTGAGGACATCGAAAACTCGCTTTACAAGTGGTTAATGGACACCAGAAGCCAGAACATTTCCTGTGTTCTGGCTTCCAGAAGCAATGCTCCATAAAAATGCAAAGAACTTTTGATTTATTCTAGGCATGGAAGACTGCGCCACAAGTAGTGGATGATTACAATGATTCAAAGCGCACTACAACATTAGTCGAGAAAGTTGTCGTGGGAGAAGGTTAGAATTCCAATGAAGGGAGCACTAAAAGATGGCTTAAAGGAGCAGTCCCTAATTCTTACGTACAATTCTTTCAACATTCAACTCTGTACAAGAAGTGATGATCAAAAGGTTGCTTGCGAATCTTGGAATGAATCAGGAACTCAAGGGCGACCTTATAGGTGCAAACCAAATGCTAAAATGTGCTTGGAACAGTGTCAAGCAAGACCCGGTAGCGAAATACTTTCAGGTCTTATCTGGGCGGAGGACACTGCTCAGAAAGAAGTATCGCATAATTTTGAAGAATGCCAGCTACACAAAAATTGGAGAAAGCTCACGAGTTTTATGGAGGCTGCACCTGGTACAGATAATTTTGTTGGTAACAACAGCCAATGAGAACTTTGGCCCAGCTGAGCAACGCGAAAATTGTAGCGCAAGTCAGCCATGAGTGGGTTATGGAAGAAACTGCTATGCCAAAACTAATGAACACTGATGATCTGGCCCCAACTCTGGGCAAAGCTTAGAAATTCGTCCCAAGTGCAGGCTTCTTGCATTGTGGACGTTACATGTGAGCAAAAGTGTGGTTCATCTTAACCGGGTTCGTCTTAACCAGAGTTTACTGTAGTCTTGAGCTGGTGGATTACTGGAATCTTGTGAACCAGGTCATGATAAAAAATGCAATGCCACTAACTGCAGTTTTTTTGCACTGAAGTGAATAAATCGTTTGTGTTAGCCCCCAAAATGACAGTTCAAATGCCACGAGCTGTCTGCTCATTAAATTGCAATGAGCTTCAACTTATCTCGGGCATCGTTTCGTACCTACACAGAACTATTTCACGATCCCCGCACAAGCAGTGCTTCACAGTACCTTGGCAGGCCTGGAATGCCCACTCCCGGGTCAGAGTGGTGAGGCCGGGGTATCTGCCTCGGATCCATGATCATCCCGCCACCAGGACCACCCTGATAGAAGGGGTCCAGATCCCGTTGGCCTAGTCGGCCAGGCTCCTGCCCCGTCGGGTACCTGCGGGGAGCACAAACCGCCATGGCTGAGAACCACAGCCTCCCGCTGCGTTTGAAAAACTGCTTTCCATGCCAAAAAATAATGGCCAATCAGACGCACACACTGTTTCCCCCTACGTTCTTTTAAGGTATTCTACATTCATGGTTGTGATGATGTGCTTGCCCAGAACAAAGGTCTTGCCAATCGCCTAAGTCGTACATTCACAAACAGTCGGACATATTTACAACACCTCACCTGATATTACTGCCTGCATTGAACAGTTAAAATCCTCTTGTCTAATGTAGAATGCTAATCGTTCAAGAAACTCGATGCACCAAACAGCGAGGCATGTGGTGAGCACTGTCACCCCTCGAATGCGAGACACACCACAGCCAGGAGAGCAGGCCCGGGGAGACTCCCCTGATCTCCCCTGGGAAGTAGCGGCAGGGGTTGGGTTGTGAGGGAATGGGTAGGGGAACAAGAGAAAGGGGTTATGGGAGCTGACCATCAAAGTCAGACTCGTTTTCAGGCCTGGTCTGCCACCTCAAGATGGGCACCAGACTTTGCCAATTAGAATTTCAGTTAGAATTTTGTGGCCCCTGCAACTGGGTTACTGCTAACCTGCTGGGCTCCGACCATTGGAAACAGAGAAAACCTGACAGAGGGTGGCAGCTCTGACCCCCCCCCCCTCCCCCTTCCTTGACACCCTGTTTACAAATGCCATTATGACCAGAAAATTTTCAAAGCCGAAATAAGCATGCCAGAGTTTTATTTCACTCTATAGCAAGTTTTATGAATACTACTTGTGTAACAGCATGTACGACATTAAAAATGCATGGAGAAAACAATGGGGCACAAAAGCTCATAGCCTTTCCAATAGCTGTAAAAGTGAGTGAGAGATCAACAAAGTGCAGCATTGTGGCTTTGAAGGAGGCCGTATAGTTAGGGAAGTGGCTGAAGAACAGAATACCAGCGCAACATTCTCTAGCTGAGCTATTGCTCTCGCTAACTTTGTGTTGTGGCTTATTTCTTCGCACTTTTGGTTCCCAATGCTCTGTATTTTCCGTGTTTAGGATATGGAAGCTTTAGTTGTGATACAGTGAATTTCACAAAGTTAGGATATCAGGACATCTGGCACTTTTTTTCAATCCCCTGAGGGACTGAGGACAGCAAATCCGAATATAGCACAGGTCTTCACAGGTGGTAGGCACAGGTGGCCTATACTTGGCTACAAGTTAAGAACAACAATAGAAGTCGCCACCGCGCCTCATCACAGCAGCCGGCTGTTTCTCTGTGGCGCAGAGCGTGCCTTGCTGAGAGTATTTTGAAAATAACACTAGTGATTTTTCATACTTAACTAGCTTATGAATAACTGCAGCGATGACAAACTATGTGAAATAAAGCAGCTGATGTCATGCATTAAGCACGATGCCCTTTCAAAATTCGCACCCATGCTGACATCAAGGGCCGTCGCTTTGGCGGAGTGACACACTGCATGAGCTATTGCCATTCTTAACTTGTGCCAGAGTATAGTAGGGCACAGCCTTTAAAAGGCACTCGTCTCAACTTGTATCAATAAACAAACAGAGCACTGCTTGTCACTCAGAAGGCAATAAGAAAGCTGCAATCTTTACGTCAAAACAAAGGTTACTCTGCCTTTAGAGTTCCTCTAGAACCATTGGTGTGGTAACAGCTGCAACGAGCTTACACACACAAAAAAAAAAATAATAAAGGAGGCCTCAATGCCCACTAGAAAGAGCAATAAAGCATGCTTAACACAACAAGACGCTCCTGGCTGCAGCAAGTGGCTAAAACAATGGTGCTTGGCCATCGAGGCTTGCCTACCATTCCATTCCAGGCTGCCTGCTGGGAACGTGCAGAGGATTGTTGTCCTGAGATGTGGTTGACGAAGCCTCACGAACGCTGGCCGCAGCATCAGCACCACTCTCCATGCTCTCCAGGGCAGCAACCACTTCACGGGTCACCTTGGCCACCGCAGAATCCAAGTTGGTGTACGCCCTGTGCAGTCATGACGACTCCATTCACCGCCCACACAGGTCTCCACTAGCCGGGTACTTACCGGCGAAAGTCTGCAAATTCATCGGTCACAAACTTGCCAATATTTAGGTTGGTTGATGCTGTTTTCTCTTTCTGGACATGCTGAAAAAAACAGACAATTCATTTATGCTATGAGCACCATTTAGCCCACAGCAGCAAATCGGGGGAAGAAACGTACTGCCTTTTATATATCATTAAAAAAATATAGAATTTAAAAATGGGAGCGAACGTGAGCTGAATTCTGCAAAGCCCCGATTTATCCTGTGCCAGCAGAGCTGGAGAGGTTTCTTCTTGTTACTTTACTCGTGCTTGTGCATAAAATAAATTCTTTTAGTGTTACAATGTTACAACACAGGGAAGATTATAGCACTCAAACATGTCAGTACCACAGGCCGTCAGGAAGATAGGCTGATTGCAGCCATTCTTTAAACCAATTATTCATGGAAAGCACAAAAATCAACAAGCCAGCAAAAAACCAAATGAGAGCTTAATATTGCCTAAAGGATACAGCTTTGTCCCTAACAAAAAAAAAAAAAAAAAAACAGGACAGCACTGTATTTAAGCTGCGAGCTCAGCACCATCCTGTTCAACCCAAAACAAAAAAAAAAAAAAAAGGAAGAAAGAAAAGAAAAGAGGCTTGTCAACTCAGATGGGCCATAGAAAGAAGGATGACAAGATGAAATAAAACAGTGTTAGGGTTTCACGCAGCAAAGCTACCTGGGCCAAGAGGTGCGGTATAGTGGAGAGTTCCGGACTAATGTTGACCATGGGGAAACATGCGCTAAATCTTGACACACGGGCGTTTTCGTTTTTCACCTCCATAAAAATTAATGCCTGCCGGAACTGAGATCACAGCAGCATTTTTGGACTCAGCAGCATAATTCTTCAGCCACTGAGCCACCGCAGCAGGTATGACAGGATAAGCACACAGGAATAACAAACGGGCATTATAAACCAATGAACAAAAACATACCAGCTTAGATTAAGATAAAGAAATTGGGCTGGCCGGAGAATGTAAAGGAGAGACAATAGGTTAAAGCCACATGAGCAATAGGATGACTACCCAGTGAGGTGAGTTCAGGAAGTCAGAAAACTCAGTATGAGATGAGACGGGAAAATTCATAAGAATCACTCAGGCAATTTCTTGGGGTTTTTTTTTTTTGCTTTCAAAAGTAATTGGCTTGAAAAATAGCTGCACTCAGTCAACCTGCCTATGAGCTGCACTCAGTCAACCTGCCTATGGACCTTCGGTACTGACATGTTTAGATGTCGCCGATACGAATCTTCACTGTGCTGCGGCACTGTAACAACAGAATTCATTTATTGTGGCAAGAAATCTCGCCAAGCAAGATCAAACGCAATGATCACAAGTCGGTGAGGAGCCGAATAAGGCTAGATATAAAATGGAAAGGGGCGAAAACAACAAAACTAGGAAACCCAACTTCATCATACACAGGGCACCAGAGTTTCGAAAACGCTCCAGAACAATTAAACAAATAACAAATAAGCAATTCCGAACAATAAAGCTTCAGAACAGAGCAGTCTTAACCGGTGTGAGAGAGCATAGCCTGGACAATAACTTCAAAGAGATGGAGCCGCCTCATCATACATCCTTGCTGATCAAAAAATTCTTGTGAAAGATTATGCTGAGAGTGCATATCTGCAAGAGTCTTATGCAGGTCTCATCTAAACCCTTGTCTTTCAATACTTTCAGCACTGCAGCAGTGTCTACGGAATAGAATGCTTTTTTGTAGTGTATAAATGTCAAGTAATAGTCTATAAATATCACTAATTTCTGTACTACCAGATCGACAACATGAATGTGATCGATTGTTGAGTACCCTTTGCTAAATCCAGCCTGTTCTTTTGTTTGTTTAAAATCTAGAATATTGCAAAAGTGTGGTAAACTATTCTTTGAAAACACCTTGTGTACGACCAAGAGTAGGCTGGCAGGCCTGTAATTTTTAAGCTCCTTGACATCACTCTTCTTGTAAGTAAGAACTATGCTGGCAGTTTTCCAGGCCAGGGGTACCCTTGAAGTCCTCAGGCATTCTAAAAATAACCTCACAAGCTTGTCTAGTATAACGTCTTCTCCCTCCTACAGGTCACCCACAGTTATCCCGTCATCTAAGGCAGCTTTTCTCTCTTTATACCCTTAAAGGGACCCTGCAACACTTTTTAAATTTTTTTTTCTAAATGCTTTCAGAATGTAGTCATTAAGAACAGGGGGTCACAAAGAACCTCAAACAAAAAATATTCCTCTATGTCCATCGTTGAATGTCACAGGTATGATTGAGCATTGCTTGCCCACTTGAGTGATGTCACTTAGGCTATATTGCAGCTATTGGCCAGCTTCCTTTCAATTACAGGAATAAACACACTCAATAGCCATTTTAAAGAAAACTGCAACAAAAGCAAAGCAGAAACTGGAAGGCGTATCTGCTCAATGAGCAAATCACACAGTGCTGCTCTGTGCTGGAGATAACCACAGCTTTTGCAGTGCTTGCAAGCACGAAGGAAAGACAAAGCGTTTATCAAAAGTGCTGCAGGGTCCCTTAAAGATCCTTTGCTGCTTTCTCTTTGAACTATAATAGTTTACCTGTTTCTTTCTTGGCGCCCTGCATCCTGCATCTACTGCTGATTGTGATCATCGCCATCAGGTTCTCATTTAGTAAGTCTAAAAGATATCTTTTCTCACTCTGAATGTGTTCTGAAGAGTCATTTGACAATTCTGCAACCTGTGTACGTTGAAGTAGGGTTTCCTACTTTTTGCTAGCTTTATCATTCCCCATTTGAGGTGCATCCTTGTTTTTACACCTAACCATCCTGAGATCACTGCTTTTGATCTAGCCTAACACCTCAACATCCTGTACCTGGATTGGCACTTGGACTTCTTGTCTCGAGGTCCTTGGTATTATAGAACATGCCCAATATTTTAAATTCCATCAAGCGCTCACCGGTTCTTAACCTCGTTTAACCCAACACTATCCCAGTTAATGCCCGCGAGCTCCTTTAATCGCATCTAAGCTTCCCACGCTAGACAGAGTTCGCCATGTTGGACGTTGCCAGCTTCAAATTTCAGAGGTCGCCTCCTTAGCACCGTCTGCTGAATTGCTGACGTGAACGGTGTCATGGTCAGCAGGTGCTCACAGCTGCTAGAGACTGAGGGCTGTGTTCAGTCATTGGTGCATAAAAAACAGTCGCAGTACTACTGTACCAGGTGGCAAGATCTTGTACCGGTAAGGCAGTGCTGTCGGCGTCACCAAGAGCCTTCCCAGTATGTTTCCGCTATTTCTAGTGCAGCCTCCGTTCTACCAGGGATGATGATGTCTGCCAGAACAAGTAGCAATTCCAACCTAGGCATGTGGTACCAATCCCGTGTTCCTCGGGAATTTCCCTGTTAGGTACTACTCAGCCGTTTCTGCTTCCATTGCAATCGGGTTGGGCAAGACATCTTTTGCAGCAATGTTTAATGTATAACATTTTGGTCATTTTGGTCAATGGGCCATTTTAGTCAAACACTACTCTTTTGCTTTAGCTCCAGGAAAATGGGAGAACCGAGAACAAAAGTTAAGAAGCCTGAATTGCGGGACGTAAGAACTATGCAAAACAGTCCCTGAGCCACTTGCAGTTATATAGTATATAGTGTTAAATAGTAAACAATTAACCGGGCCAATAATGGTTCGTCACTCCTAGCAGTGCACGAGCACTGCTAGGATGGAACAGTAAATGCCTGCTGAAAAGGACACTGAGAGAAACCATACTTGCAATTATCGGCATGTAATAAAGTCAGCACCATGAAATAAATACTGGCACTTATGTAGCACGATTATGTGGTACGATACAGGCAGTTCTATTTGTGCATAGAGCCGGCTATTTCTTTCTTTTTTTTTAGTATGCTGCATTACTTTATAAACCTTATACAAATACTCCTTTCTTGCATAAAGCGCAAATTACATGGTGATGACAGGCTATGCCCTTGGATAAATTTTTGGTATGCTATTGGATGTTTTACTTCAGTTATGGAATTTGACACGTTAGCGTTCGGAAGAAAACATGCCCTGATTTTCATTCAGAGATTCTTTTCCTGAATTGGGCAGGGAAGGGGTTAAACCTCTGCAGCATGTAACAAGAAATGTCTGCATGCAACCAGCAGCGGGAGGAAATAATAATAATAAAAAAAAATCACCATACCAGAAGCAACCAGGGAAAACAACACTAGAGCCACCATGGTCGGACTGTGACAATCTTTTGAGGAGCTCTGACTTTTTCCCCAAGTACTCACCACGACATTGATCAGAAGGAAGCCATCTGCCGGTAGCACCTTCAGCAAATATCGTGCACCACTTTGCGGAGAGATGTACCGAATTGTGTACACAGTCTGATTTGCATTCCAGTCGGAGGGCAGCAGTTCGGTGCTTTGTTCAGAGTCTTTCCACTGAAACATTACACATAACACATCAGCTACAAACGTGGTACTCAGTTAAAGGGACACTGATGTGAATTTGTCAAACTTCTGTTTGCGTTTGCATGCATAGACTGGCTCAAATAAACATACCTTTCATCGTTTATCGTTTGCTAAAGCAGCATTTCATATACAAAGCCTGAAAGAAGAATGTGCACCCCCTGTGGTGGCTGCAACACCTACAGCAGTGACGCAAGCTGTTTTTGCAATGTGATGGGACGATGTCCAAACTTTTTAAAGTTCATGCATGTGCACCTGCATTTCAGTGTTTTATTTTCTCTTTAAAAGAAAGAAAAACTTAAGTACTATTGGCAACAAGCATATTTGTCAAAATGTAGTTCTTGTGGATTTTTTTGAAAAGTTGTCCACATGTTTCAGTTCCTTATAACAACATGTTTGGCATGCGACATTATCCTTGGTCACGTATTCTCGATACCTCAGGAGCTGACACGGCGTGCTTCTACCATGTCTGCTGCAGAATGGGCTGGGTAAGCCCGCAAGCACCGCTCAGGGCGACCTCGTAAGTACCATTCAGCACCAAATTACGAGCCAAGGCACACACTGGCTCAACACCCACCTTACCTAACTGGAGGTTTTAACAGTAACCATTCAGGATAACCTGTCGACATCAGCATCACCAATATGCAATATGCCTTGCCCCAAACTGCAGATTTCAGGGCTGCCGTGACGCAGCCAACGCACTGACTGCTGTTGGCACGCGCTGCTCCACCTTGTGTATCACAACACGGTTTTTGGACTGACATAATGCTGCCTGAGCGCATGTGATCACGGCCGTGGTGTGGCGAGAACAGTGACGTCAAGAGCGCTGCCCTGTCATGGTGGCTGCCTCGGTGTTCGTTTCGTCAGAACCGAAACTGACATGAATAAGCGAGGCCATAAATAATTATTTACACTGCAATCGACCCTCTAATGTGCCATTCTATGATTACTGGGCTGGTAGGCACCCATAGCAGCGAAAAAAATATAACACAAAAATTTCGTGTTAGTACTACTTTAGGACAGATAAAGTGAATGCAATTGTGTGGTCTGCTAGTACAACCTGTGCAAAGTGTGCTTCTCGTGCACTGTACAATAAGAGCTTAGGTTGATTTTAATTCCTTGTTGCCTAGACTAACTTTGCCGACTCCTCTCCTTTTTTTAATTGACCTTAGATCTTTTACAAGCATACCAGTCGCACATGCATGTGCAGCCTACAACTTTAGTGAAGCGAAGTCAGCGAAGCATCATAACACCAATATATAAGATTGCCTATGCACTAGTATGGATTTATTTTGACTTTACTAAACGTAATACATTCTACAAAGCAAAAAATGAAGCTCGATTCTTCCAGGTACAAATCTTTTAGGGGCTTAGTTCTCACTGCGCAATCATATTGCGGCAGACTGATTTTGTTGCCGCCATGGTTGGTGAGCCATGCAGTCGAGCCAATACGAATAAGTTCGTGTCATACAAAACATGCAAATCAGCAAGGAGGATGCAGAAAGGACAACAGACCTTTTGAATTGATTTTCCTACTATATAAACTCACATAACCGCACCCAGAGCGATGAAAACATGGACTAGGGGCTCCACACTTCAATCTGTGGAAGTAATCTCGCAACGTGTTAAATCGATAGCAACCCCAAACGCCAATCCTTTTGTTTACGTACAAACAACATCAGTGCACTACTTAATAAAGAAGGTCAAGATATCATTTCCTTTACTTTTGTGGTACAGCCATCCACCGTCTTAGCTGGATGGAGCAATGCCTTCCGCACTTACTGTCTTCTCTTTTCTTAGCATACTGTAATTTAGTCAACTTTTGCATTGGTCTGAGGCTAAAGGTGGTCCTCCGCACTGGTTTAAACTGTTTTAAATCAGAATGTTCGAGCTATGCCACGCTAAGGTAGAATATGATGTTCCAGCTAAGCCAGTGGACGACTGTATGCACGGGGAGCCTGAAGTGATCAGGCCATAACTGCCGTGAACATGGCTTTGGGCATGCCCCAAATGGTCTATAGCTCAGTGGCTCTCGAATAGGGGTTTGCAGATCCATCTGTGACACTACCCTTTCCCTTTTTGTTTGCCAAACCCAGCTGCCAATGCACAAAAAAAAAAAGTGGATTTCCCACGTGAAATGTACATTTGACTTCTACGTGTGGCAGGTGCCATGAAGTCAGCTTGTGTTCAACCATGAAATTGTGCAAGAATGTGGGACACACAAAAGGCGGGCACATAGGTATAAGAGTGCAGGCCACCTTAGAGGAAAGAGTTAATCTCGTTTGACATTATGACACGCATCAACATACTTATCCTGGGGCCAGATATAACTTTTTCAAGCCAAGAAGGGGTCCTCAGCAGAACCGCTAATTTAGTTCATTGTTGACTGCACCACGCATGCAAAGAAATGCGCCGCCGGCCAAAGACAGGAGCATGCACTCGTGAGCTCTGTGTGCACAGTGGCCACAGCTGCCAATGATATTGGGCGATACCCTTAGCAGCTGTGGCAGTAATGTTCTCATCCTCTTGCAATAAGGCAGCCAGGTAAGCAAGTGGTTTACGAGATGGCAACATATTGCAGTAGGACACATATTCTCACACCAAACATATCAACTGCGCATGCCCATGCATTTCTCGGTGCCATTGGCAGGTGGCGCCATCAGTGTCATAGGTGGTGCGGTTTGATTTGTCCACACCTGTGCTTCAGAAGGATGAGTGACATGGAGGAGGATTAACCATGCTTTATGGCAGAGGAGCTCCTGGTCTGCACCATCGCCATGCACAAGATTTGCAGGGAGTGTTTAGCATTCTGCCTAGACTGAAAAACAAAGCCTGACACTTCAACTGCTCCCATGCCAGTACAGTTAGGTGACATAAACTGGCTAGGGCAAGCCTACACTCATGCCATGCAGCCATTTCAATGATCACTGAAATCAAAGGCCATCGAACTAAATAGGGAACGGGTGCTCCCACACGGCCACTTCCGATTGTGGTAAACATCCAAACAGTTATCGAAATAATGTTTAAGTGGTCAAGGACCGCTGTGTTTTTTTACTAACAGCCTCAATTATCAACTAAAGTGAAAACCAAAACAATCTGAAAAAGAAAACAACAAGAAATCGTAACTTTTCATGTTAAGAAACTTACACAATACAAGGCTGTGCATCATTACACCATCGCCCACATGTTACATACAGAGTAAACTTCTCACTGATACTGCAGGTGTCTGTGCCACAGCAGGTCATGGTGACAGCGGAGCAGCTACAATAAATTCGATGGTCCTCGCAAATTACATCGGGCAGTGGCATTAGCCAATTAAATCGAGGAAGTGAAAATTCGTGGATGAATTCGTATTTCTGTGCTGCGGCTACAATGTCGCAGCAGGATTTTCACCTCGGCAGATTGCAGGCAGCCAAGGCAACTTCCAAGGCTAGTCCTGCGCACACTTGTTCAAGCTAGTTTAGGTAGGGTTCAGTCGATTCTTCGTCCTGTCATTGCTGGGACCGAGCAACGATTTGCAGTACTGCACTAATAAGGGATTTCTCGTGTTTGGACGAAACGCCAACTATTTTATTTTTCAATATTTTACGCGAAACTTCTCTCATCACTGCCCAGCCAGAAATATTCTCGCAAACTACGTCAAGGAAAAATGGTTGCACTAACCAATGTTTATACTGCGAAGGTGACCATGAAAAGCATGTACCAAAGTAATTTAACGAAGTCGCAAATACGCAGCCACTATTAGGACACTTCGTTATGAGGTTCGAAACACGACACGCATGCCGGCATTAAGTTTCCGACAATGAAACAGAAGAGCACGCGTGTTGGGTGCATCATTTGAAGACGTTATTTCGATGACACCGTTCTGAAGTACACACGTTAGCTCAGTGTGCGGCAGAGAACATCAACAGCCGATGCTGTGCCCAGGCACTGTCTACAGGAAAACGCTCACCTCTTCAGTGGTGCCAACGCATCGTTTACCGCTCCTCACCAGTAGGTAGTGGACCAAGAGAACAAGCGCATCGGCTTTTGACTTCAAAGCTTCCGCACACGACTTAAAAGTCAGTTCCAAGGCAAAGTATTTTTCATATCCTGAAGGACCACGGGCTCCACCGGTAGAGCTCATTGTAGCAGGTTTACATCGTTTCGACCTCTGCAAAGTATCTCAGTACTTGCGAATGACGCAGCCGTTCTAGGGTGGCTAGAATGGGGCGGTGTGGCGAGCTAGGAACGTCTTCCCAGCGGGCCCCTATTCGCGCCACTGCCGCTAGGGGAAAAGCCGGCGCTGCGACTGACGGCGCCGTCACCATGCCGTGAGGGTGCAGCAGACCGGAACATGAGCCTGGTGCATTGTTCTCGGCTGAATCTCTCAGTCCACAGCTCCGCGTGCGCTTGAGAAATGCAAAACAGCGAAGACGACGACGTAGAGACGACGCTCTGCTGGTTTCTGGAAAATAGTCCGATGTGGTTGCTCCGGCTACTCCTGGCTTCCGCCAGCCTCGGCTCTTCCTCGGCTTAGCTTGTCTTGTTAACTGGCTAAAGTTCCGAAATCGGCTTCATGTGACTTTAGATGTAAACAAACCCATGTGTCCTAGTCGCTACGCCGATGCAAAGAACGTGGTTATCATTTCGAAAAAATTTCGGTACATGCATTCGCCACCTTTCTTCCAAACATAGCCGCGAGACCCTTCCGAGTCCTCCGAAAAAACACTTGACCGGTTACAACCTGTTTGTACAAGCGCTTTGGCCTTCTTTGCGGCAACAAAATCCAGGTAGGCGCATTGCCTTTCTCTACAGCGCTGTCCGGCGATGTTCCTATTCGGCGTTCGAGTGCCGTCCGAATGTTTGTTAAGAAAGTATTTTAACGCGACGTCACTGATCTGGAGGGGTTCACAGTGTACCATTTATCGAAATATGTCTCGCTGTACGTACATAGCGATTTTGTGTGGTTTCAATTGTGCGCAGTGTTTCATTTACGATGCTTCTTTACACGCGGAAGCATTTATGGGGCATCCCGTGTGGTCGAAAAACGGAGGGCGGAGCAGCACCTCCCTCGTTTGCTCGGAGCCTTCCTTGGTCGCTCCCCCTGCGCCACATTTGCAGCAGCTGCGGAAACTCCACAATGCCCACAAATGCTCCCGCATTCTTCACTTTGAAAACTGGCAGAGTAAAAAAACGTGCCCAGTGTCGTAGCACTTCTTTTTTTTTTTTTCACCCATGGCGTCGCACCTACGTCACATCTGCAGAAAAAAGTTTTTTGCAAGTTGCCTCCTTGACTGCCAAAAAATGGAAAGCTGCAGACGCGGAGACAAAGCAGGCAAGAGTAGCGTCTACTTTCTGCGTGCATGAAATGATATTCCATCCGTACTTCACGAGTTGTTTACATTGCAGATGTATGTGAGCAAAGCGCAAGAGCTCCAGGCACAACGTGAAGAACAGTACTTGAATCGTCTGGCTAGACTAAGCAGTGAACAGATAGAGGCTGCCTTGCAGGAAACAGACGCAGCACAATTAAAGGCCAAGAACCGGCGCTTCAAAGCGGTGAGACTTAATGCTTTTAATGCATACAGATGAAAGCCTCGCGCTGTTTCTGCAAAACAGTAATTTACTGTTTTACACAGAACCAACCCTTTGATCTTGCACCCAAGTGCTTATCAAAAGTTTAGTTCAGGTAAACCTGGTTGTAACGAACCTCTATGTAACGAATTCCTGGATTAAACGAAGTTTTTCAATTCCCCATTGAAACCCATGCGTTTGTGACCTCTATGTAACGACGGCGCTGGGGCAGTTAACCGCGATCTAACAAAGTCACTAAGCTGGTCAGTCATTGTGTATTGCCCCTTTTACTGAAAACGCAACCGGAGAAATGCGCTAATTTAGCAAATAATAGCTTTACTGTAAGGAGCCAGCAGCTACGAAAATGTCTAGGATTGCCTAAAAACAAATTAAGTCACAGTGATGATGATGATGAACTGAGAGGCTAGCCCCATCCTGTGGCTAACGTAGCAGCCATTTCTGGTTTTGGTTGCGTATCGTCGCACCACAAACTACCGTGCATTTCCATGTGTGAGTGCGGTGTAAGTTTGAGACAAGCTTTGAGGTTCTGGTCCTGCCTGTTGGCGTGTAGTCGCGCGTCTCCACAGCTATCTGTGGTGTCGCTTTGTCGGTGAGTTGTGCTGCCAGAAATTGAACATTTTTGTCTTTTCAATAAAAGCCCGCAATTTTAAATGCAGACTCTGCCAGCGAGAAAGAAGAGTGTCGTCGCTTGGTACAGAATCACACTTAGCGCCCTCTCGACAATTTGCAGTGAGAAAAAAAGCATCGAATTTACGAAAAGGCGCTGTTTCACATACGTTTGGTTCTTGAAATGCGTTGAGGCACCGAAACAGGTCCAAGGGCAAAGGTAATACTTACAATGCGTTTCTGAATACGGTGGTACGTGGTCGTGCTTCTTTGGAGCACCCTGTAGCACCTTAGCTCTTGCGAAAGCAGCAGGCACAACTCGTGTAATTGTCAACTTTGACATAAATCCTTAAAGGGTGAGTTCACCTTCACTGATGTCGAGCATTTTGGCTCGTTTGTGCTTCATTCCCCGCCAGCCTTAACTCGAAACCTGCATGTAACGAAAAATTGCGAACTCTTGTCAGCTTCGTTACATCCAGGTTTAACTGTGTTGCATACTTGAAGAAAGTGGGGAAGTGTGCTTGCCTGTTTGTTTTCAAAATGCTTTTGCAGCAGACTCTTGTTCGAAAGAACGCTGTTATTGGGACCATAAAGGCAACTACACCTGTTTTTTATTCGAAAGATTGCACAGTAATACCTCACTGCAATTTTTTTTTTTCAATGGCAAACACTACTGCCATCACAGAGGAATTGGTGTTTCAAGGGGCAGTCAAATGACCCACTTACTGCGTCATAACATGACCTGGAAAGGACCCTGTGACGTTCTTGGGGGGAGCAGCAAAAGACGGCAGTCAGTACAATTGGTACAAGGACTCAACACCGTCATGAAGATGAGACATTTTTAAACCTAGCAGGGCATTGTATTGTGTAGTAGCCGTATTCATGAGCTTATTCTTGCTTCGGGTGAAGAAACTGACTAGAATTGGATGACTTGGCCTCTCCTGACCCTCAGTATCCCTCAAGAAAATGGTGGGTGCAATGCTTTTGAATTTAAAAATCTGTCGTGCTGTCACGAAAGCCACTTCAAGATGGCGCCACTATGTTTTTTTTCTTTCTAGCTGTTTGTTAATCACCTATTTTTTATTTGTAACTCGGTTTGAGCTGAAAGCCCACATAACCATTTCTATTCCTGATTTGTTTGGTCAGCATCAGTCAATCAGGCAGATTGGACTTGTAGCAGCACAAGTTAAGTGCGAGAAAGTAGCTGATAGGTGCTACCCTTTGATTTGGTTAAGGTTAAAATATTGGCACAAGTATTAGTCCGAGGAAGCAGTCCTTCAAACGGAGTAAAGTTGGATGTTGTGTTATGGTCCCATTAAAGGGGCCATGAGGACACAATACAACTTTGTTTAATTTGAAAGAACTAGGCTTCAGTACCCCACTCAACTCCATCCCAGCCACAGAAGATTTTTTTTAACCAAAAAAACACAAGAAGTATTGAAAAACTTGCAAATTTCATTGTACAGTGACTCGTTAGGGGCAGGACTGACTTCACATGGGCCAGCACTAAAACCACAATTTTAAAAACATAATTTTCAGTGCGTTAACTGCATGTAAGCATTCAAGTGATGCAATCAAACAGAACTACGAGCCCCACTAGAATTGTCCAGTCATGCGTCAGTTCGGTGGCCGCCAATCGCACAAACAGATTCTGTGACATCATAGAAAAGTTGCCGGAAAGTGGCTAGGGAGTTGCCCCTGCTCCACATGTTTGCTTTAACATCTCCATGATTTGTTTGAAGTTTGCGATGAAATTGGTATCGTTGTTATCGGAACAAAGCAGTCTTTCTAATGAATTAAACTTGTATTTTTTT
Source organism: Haemaphysalis longicornis (assembly GCF_048455015.1). Classification (NCBI taxonomy): domain Eukaryota; kingdom Metazoa; phylum Arthropoda; class Arachnida; order Ixodida; family Ixodidae; genus Haemaphysalis; species Haemaphysalis longicornis. Next base: position 329,493,708 of record NW_027526203.1, read on the forward strand.
CTTCATGGCCCCTTTTTAAGATGATAAAGGCCAACTGCACTCAAATTTTCGCCAATGTAAAAGTAATTTAATCTAACAGTATACATCAAAATAGTGCTAACTGGAAGACGCTGTGTATCAAACAGGCATGTGAGCGATGCAAACGGGTTGAGAAGTGTGAAGATTGGCCTTTTTCGAACCAAAACTGGGAAAAAGGTGCCCATTACCGGGGGCCGGACGTGACGTAGGTGACGGAATGGAAGCGGGTGCCCCAATGCCGGCAGCCGCTTGCACCAGCCTGCAAATGCACTTGTTAGTGTCACGTTTCGTACTGTTGTTATTACAGAAGATCTTCCACTAACATTTGCCGAGGCTAATGGAGTTAGGCGCAATTCCGACTTTGTGGTACTATCAACCGAGACAAAGTAGACTTTCAGCAGTTATTTTTGCCTTACAATGAGGGCTCGTTCTCAAATCCACTACAGGTACTAGTGACCTTGCCACACATGTTGCTTCATGCGCGAACAAGCCATTATGCGAGCCCTTGTTTGAGCAATGTCTTGTCTTGAAGCGCTACGGTGACCAGAGAACACTCAAGATCTTTGAAGCTTTTTCGATGCACGAGCGAGTGGGCGCATGCGTCAGCAAACCGTCAATCGACTTGTTGCCAAAGGAGATATCATTTCTACAATCTTAACTGTATCTTCTTTTAGTGTTCTTTCTGGATTTTCTTATATTGCCTGCGTGCAATAAAATTTATTCAGTTGTTAGTCAGTGTCCGTGTTTGTCTCTTTCTCGTCTTCTGTTCAGTTTCTTTACGCTATTTTTTTTTATCAGTATGACAACTAGCCCGTCTTCACACTCTGATATAGTTTATTGTTTAGGAGTGGAGAAATTTCGTTAGCTTTCACACTCTGTGAAGATGACGACCGATCTTTGTGTGGATATATTTGTTACCACGCACAAGGGTGGTTTTGGTTCACTTAGCGAGGGAGGAAAAAGTAGCAAATGTTTATACCGGCACGTAGAACAACTCAAGTTAGGTCGTCCAACTTTTGGAGATGTCTACGAAGTGGAGGTGCCGTTGTGCCAGCGAGGCAGTAAATATTGCACGCGGAAGCGCAAGTGGTCAAAGATTTTAAAAAAATCTTTTTTTCTGTGACAGATGCAATAGGAATGATAAACATACAGACAAGTGCGGGTCTTGAGCTACTACTTTTATGAGTAAAATTATTTTCAAGTAAAACAAGCTTTGCCAACTTCCGAAGCATCACAAGCGTGTGTATAGTTTGTTGGCTTGTAATCGTCTTTATTGCATTGAAAAAAAAATGCTAATATTGCTACCTATGCGGTTAGTTTTAAAACGTGATGCCGACGGCCGTACAATGCGGCGGTAAAGCAGCGAAACCCCCGGCAAACACATCCTTGTGCACGACAGTGTGCTGTGCCAGTTGCTGGAGAAGTGCGAGCTCCACAGAACAAGTTCCTTGTCTCCGTCACAAGCCACTCGGAACTTATTTCGGCGACTCTCTGCCTGGTGCAAACATCATCTGCTTGTAGCTACTTCGAACGCTTGTAGTGATTGCGCTGTGTGGGTATCAGGCTCAGAATTTCACCATGGCGATTTTTAAACCATAAACGGCTTATTTAGATCAAATGTGAGCAACGAAAATTTTGAGTGCACTTGGCCTTTAAAGGGGCCTTGCAGACAAAGTAAAAGTTTGTTTTATCCGAAAGACTTGGTGTTTTACAGTGCCCCCAGCACTTTTAAATTAATCAATTTAATTAAAGGCCAAGTACACTCAAATTTCAGCTCGACCAAATTTACTTTAAATGGGCGTTACGTACCACCAAACCAACAGAGACATGACTGGTAGCCCCTTGTAATGTATTGTTAATTAGCTAGAAATGTTTTAAAGCCTTGTTTACCGTCAGTCCTCCTCGACGGCGCCACCCTACTGCTCCGCACTGGTCGCTTTTGCTTTGTTTTTGACCGTACTTGCACCTGGCTTGTTTTTGTTATGGTAGGTAGTAATCATTTCGTGAAACATGGGGTATTTTCAACATGGGTTACATAAGAAAACGTTGATTATGCCAATTGGCCAGTGTCATCTGAGACAACCCCAAAACACTGCATTGCTGTGCAGCTATAACAAGCATAGTGCGCGCAGTACCAACAGCAATACGCTCTGGTACTTCTGTGTTTACATGTACTTTCGTAACTGCCATTGTTTCACCCCACCATTCCTACTGCTATAAAGTGAACATGTGTTACCCTTAAGTGAAAACAGCTCATTTTGCAAGCTTACATAAGCCTTACCTAACTTGTGTTTGCTTTTTCCGGCCTCAGCCAATTGCACGGCTGTTCATATGACATCATATGTTCTAGTGCGGGCAATGACCTAGTGAGTCGCACGGCCATTCCCTTTTCCCCGAATTAGGTAGCTTAATTTGAGCAAAGTTTACGTTAAAAGTGGTATCAGTTTGATTCTAACAAGGCAATCTTTCGAATGAACCAAACTTGGTGTTTTGTCTGCATGGCCCCTTTACGATGAATGAACACTTCTGCTCTGTTGTAGCAGATACAATAGAAATAGCGTCCACATAGGCCGAACAGATGGTTCCCAATCCAAGTCAAGTTTGTCTCAGTTGTAATTTACTGTAGGTTGCTTTCTTTGCTGCGTCATGCTTATTATTATATTCTCCACCTATTTTTTTTTACATCCTAGAAGCTGCGACGTCTAAAAAAACCAAGGGCTCCACGGTCAGCATATGCTTTTTTCTGTATTGAACACAGCCGACGCGACATCGCTTTAGGTGTAAGTATGCCAGCTCCATAATTGTATTGATGAGTGTGACTAAACTCAAATGATTGTACTGTGTTTTTCTTCCATAGGAAATGTCGAAGCTATTGGCAAAAACATGGAGAAGCCTTTCAGACTCTGAAAAACAGGTGGGATCATTTAGATAAGGAGGATTGCTTATTACAGCCTTTATACCCTGCACACACACCCTTTGTGTTAAGACATGCATTGAGTAACTGTGACCCACTCTAGCCTTCTCATTGCAATTTTAGGCAAACAGGCCACATGTATCCAGTTGGGGAGTTGCTGACATAGGAAAAAAAAACTGAAAACATGGGAGTGTATTGGAGGAAACAAGCAGTTATGTGAATCTCGTTCTCACTGGTGACCGCCAGTTGTGGGCATTTTGAGTGATGACATAGAGAGAACATAACCGTAAGAAAATGCTCTGCAACATCCAACAAGCATAACCAGTGGTGCGTGTACTCCTAGAGGAGACTAAAGTGTTCACATTAGGCCTTCAGAAAAGGGGGGAGGGGGGGCTTTCTTTTAGTGTTATGTCTGACATATTGGCATGGAGTAATTATGAAATGATATCAAAACCAAAATCAGAGCAGCCAGGCCACAATTGACAGCACATTCATCCACAGGCCAAGTGGGGCATCCTCAGACATCATTGGTAGTCCTGTGTTTTGACATTTTTTTCTTCTCGTAAGGGCTGCTAATAATGTGCACTTTTTATTTGTGAGAACACCCAACTATTGATAGCAGTCCATTACCTTACCAGTGACATAATCTGTCCAGTAATTAGTTTGAAAGCTTCTGTACACTTTGTAGGAACGAAATTTGGAGCCGGTGAGTGGGTAAAAAAAAAAAAAAAAAACGAACGGCACTGCCCACAGGCGTGTTTGTTTGCATTGTTCTCCCTGCGAGACTGCAGGAGACTTTGAGCTACAAGCTGCTGTTGTGTAGGACGGTGCAAATCTGAGTGAGAATGTTGGTGGAAAGCAGTGTAGAATTGTTCTGTAGAATTGTTAAATGTGAAGTTTCTCTCTCGGAGCGTTGTTACGCATATGCATTTTCACTTAGGTCTACCGACAGCAAGCTGAGGATGACAAGAGGCGCTACCGTGACGAGATGATCAACTGGGAAATGCACTTGCAGCAGACAGGCAATTCAAGGATCCTGCAGGAATACCTTGAAAGGAAACGCTCTAATGTTGCAGTAAATAGGGAGCTGGTCAAGCAGTTGACAACTTCTGAAGGCAGCTTGGGAGGATGACGGCAGCAGCTGCTGGAAACAAGTGTTTTGGACGTGTGTTGAGGAGCTGCTGAGCTGCCCAATAAAGTTGCCAGTCTTCAGGTTACTCGTGCATTGTTGTTGCTTTTTATTATTATTTGTGGCCACGACATTTCTCGTGCCGATATGACTAATAAAGTTCCTGGGTAGGCTGTAGCAGGTAAGCTCCCAGCGGAGCGCAGCTGGTCACATCTTTAAACCATCTCCCCCAAGCTTCGACTGTTTTCTGCATACTGGCACCATAGGACAGGGTGAACTTGAAAAATAGACGATGCTGAGCACTCCCTACCAAGAGCACAGTCTGTTACGATGTTCGTTTCCAGAGCAGCCCCCTTTTCTTTTTAGCTCTCCTTTATTGCTGCTTTTCTGGTCTTCATTCACTAATGTTTTTGCAACGTCTGGGTAATTTCGACAAACAGTAAATTTTAGAATCTACTTAGTTGTCTCGTCTGTCAAGGGTGCTTTTTCTCTAGGATGTTCATGATGATAATTAAGGTTTTTTTTTTTTTTTTTTTTTTTTCCCCGGCACAAGGCCGAGGAGGGCAAACAGCGCCAGTCTTTAGGATGTTCCCACTTGTGATTTTCATAAAGTGGTGCTGCCTTGCCATTAAGGTGCAATCATCATAAATGTGCGGTAGCTCAGCTTTGCAGGAGCAGGTATTTGAAAATTTCACCATCAAATGTCAGTGCTTGATATGGGGCGAAAAAATTGACCGTGTATCTGCTCCTTTCGTTGCAAATGTCGACAAGAGACGATGGCCTTTGTTGACATTTGCCAAGTAAACGCCTCCCTTCACTTTCCCGCTCACCTCTCATGCTGTTCCTCTTCGGTCGCGCTCCTCCCAAGGTAAACACGCTAAAGGTTTGCTCAAGTCAATTTAAGTTTGCCGCGTTCCACTGTTCCAGGCCGGGTGCCTTGATGCCAGCGCTGCTGTACAACGGAGACGCGCGTGAATCGAGGCGCCTTACAGCAACGTTTATAGAACCACGTTGTCCTACTCCACGTGCATTCCAAGCAGAACGTGGAACCTATCTAGTGGAACCTTTCGTTGCTGTTGCCGCTTGATTTCTTAAAATTCCGCCAGACGCTATAGTGGTGCAGGCAACAGGAGGCGACGAGGTGGATTTTTTTCTGCAGTGGATGTAGCATTTCATTTCGTGATTTCGCAAAAATCGTGCATCTATGAATTTTTTTGTAAAGGAACATTGTAAAAAAGTATTAATTTTGTGCATTATATTTTCGTAATGTCTTGTTCAACAATATTGACAAGTATGAACAGACACCGGACTTAGACATTTAGATTTGGCTGTGGGAATATAAAACTATTGCACAGCTTCTGTTTCACTTTGGCCGATTGGCTGAATCGAGTCACAGACATAGACAGACAAAAATGCCTGGGTTGAAGAAGCCCAAGAAAGACTATCGTCTCTAAAACCCGACCTACGAAGGTTGCAGTGGTGCTATTAAAACACTAAACTTGCTGAACATGTTTTCAGTTCCAGAATTTGACGAAATTTGTTTATTCGTAGAGGCAATAGCCAATTTTCATGGGCTGCCATCTAACGGGACATAAAAAGGACGCGTCTATTCAGGCACAAATAATCATAGAGTCCATGCATCCAGAGTTTTTGATTTCATGCCCGTGCTCCAATATGCTTTGAGAACCATACTAACAGCGCATGAATTTTAAATGCAAAGGCACCATTACCCTACCTCAACCTGTTTGGCTGGACATCGTGAAACCTCCCATAGTTTCCGGTCTATAACTTGCGCCCAAGTTGATGCGGAGCAGAGGAAGGGGGCCAGGCAGAAATGTGCCAACTCGACATTACTCGCAGCTCAACGTTGCTTTGTATGTTGTAAGGCTCAGCATTAAATTACCAACATTAAGCCTAAACATACGTCAGTCATAACGTCACAACTTGAACTTGTAGAAGACCCACAGGAAAAGGCACTCGTAGATCAGGCTGCAAGTTTTTCTTGACGCGACCACAAAACTCCGCACCATTTACGTGTAAATGGTGCAGAATTCACTCTTCTCCTATGGACATGATGTGGGCTCTCCTTCAAAATCGCCCCTTGTTAACCCCACACATAGCCACCACTAGTGCTGAGCAATGGAAGGCCTTTTACCCAGTGACCAAGCACCACTACAAGAACAAGTCAAGCTGGCAGAGGACCCCTCCAGGGCCCACAGACTCTTGGCTGCAGTCTGACGGGAAGGGGTTGGCACCACTCCTTTAGGAATCAACCCTTTTTAGTCGGCAGTTGACAACACAGGTTACCTGGCCTCGGCCGGCACATACCTGACAGTTGCTGTTATTCTAGCAAAGGGACGCATACCTTAGGTGGGAGATTGGCCAACACTTCACGAAAACCTGGGTTCATACTCCGAATCCTGTGAGCATACTCTGAAGCCGACCAAAGTGTTATACACCTAGACATACCAACACCGGGGTATTGGAAACACTTTGTAAGCAGGAATGTGTGCCACTTTTGCACGACAGATTGTGGTTGGTGCAGCGGAACAGTCTGTCATTTAAAAAAAAAAAAAAACACTTGCACTGCGAATGCCCCTGCATGTACAGGAATCTAAAATATGAGCTACGTAAAGGGCAAATCATGTCTAACATAAACGCATAAATAGTATATAAAGCGAGAGATCAATGGCGCAAGTGTATGATGATATAAAGTTATAGCACAGCAGAGAACCGATGCCGGTACAGTACCTGGTATGTGACAGCGCCACTGTGCGTGCACAGATGCGGCAAAGCCGGTAGTGCACAAAGGCGCCGATACATTAAAAAAAATCTACTTCAAGTGCCATTTGATCACAATACTGGCGACCATGTCAGCATGCAATTAGGCTTTCTTATCCAGCGTGTTGATGCGGGCAGACTGAGACCCACCCACATTATCGGGGTGCCGAAAGTGAAGCACAAACAACAGTGGAGTTGACCCAATGCCAAGAAGATCAATCCTCTCCACAAGCAACTGCCTCTTGCACTTTAGCAGGTCATCACCTGTGCATTGCAGAAAAGCCTGTCGCCCCTAGCAGAGGAAGCCGGTGCATGGTCGCAGTGGTTGATCGCGGGCACTCTGTGTACGATACACCTGGTGGCCAACTAGTTCCAGGTTGTTGCAAAAAGTATAGTTTGCATGCATTTTCAGTGGGGCATTTTCGAAAGGGCAAAATTTTATCCATCCGACTTCATTAAAACAACCGCCCACTTGCGGTTTGGAACCTTGCACTTTGGAACTTCGAGACAGTTGAAAACTATTCACTTTTGGAACAGCACTAGTCAGTTCAAAGCCGAATTGAATACCACAAGTTTCAAATACTCACACACCCCTACTATCTTGTGATGATTCAGAATTTATTGAGTTCATTGTCCTTGGGAAAACAAGGTGGTTCCAATTTTAAGATTACTTTTTAACAGTTTGCTATAAATCCAAATCCAGCATCAGTTTCATGCAACATCCTTGTGGTATGTGGAAAAAAAAAAAATGCATCTAATGCATCTCGGTATCTTAAACCCTTTCACCGTCGGGTGTTTCTGGCCGTGACGCACCCCCAGTGTCTGCTTGGTTTCCGGAATATCAGGGAAGGAGCATAGTTATTTATTTGACTATGAGTGCGCCTGGAACGTAACGCGTTAAAAGGAAAGAGTGTGGGTGAGAAATCACCTTTCTTCCAGATATTTTAAGTTTGCCATGCACACTTCCGGGACGACGACCACCGTTTCAACATCAGAATCTGACGCCGTGGAAGTCACAGCCCTTTCTCGGATGAGAAACTCCCAGAATGCGAATTTGAGCTCAGCTCGTATTCGGATTGGAATCGGAAAAACCATTGCTCCTGTCCGCAGTCGCAGGCCCTGTGTGGTCAGCCATTTGAAAGTAACCGAGCACATGGAGGGAGCACTTTCAACAGCCCACACACAGCGCACAGAAATGACGCATTGCAAAATCATGATAGCAGATACAGATAAAAAGGGGATACAAGATTGATACAACCACCTCATTTGCTGCTGACAGCGGCAAATGAGGGCGTGGCGGGCAAGTGAAAGCCGCCGATTGAGCCATGTTTCGGTCTATTGGAGAGGCAACTGTGCGCTGGGCTAACCTGGTGCGCCGCAGCAGTCGCGAGAATAGAATAAATAAAAAACCTAGACGCCCATTGCAGATGTCACAACAACCCTCCCACCCGTAATCGCACGCGTGCTCCACGGTCAGTCACCCCAACAGAGTACACCGCGCACGGAGCAACCATGCCCCCCAGCAACGAAGGGTGGGCACGGTCGCTCTGTACTCTTCAACATACCGTCATAGAAGAGCTTGCGAGTGAAAATACGAGCTACTAGAAAGATTCGACAGATGGCGCGAACAGTCCAGGCGTGCCAGCTTGGCGCTATGGCACGAATTTTTGAACGCACAATGGAAAACGTACCACTACGTCAGTGACACTGGAGGGGAAACGCGAAAACCTGCCAGTACGTCAGTCACAGCAAAAGGGTTAAGCAGGTTGTGCCCACTTGCATCATACGCGTTGTGATATTACAAAGTACCTGTTTTGTTATCTCTGCTTACCCCTGAGCTAAACAGACGTACGCAGCGAAAACAAAAAATTCTCTTCAACACTTGAAAAACACCCACTTAGGTTCATGTCACCTAGAGTGGCAGTTCCATACGATATCCCTCGATATGCATTACTTTAGCTTTAAAAATAAATACCAAAGGTATACCTCATCGTACACGTGCTAGTACTACTACATTTCTGAAAATGAGAACGACAGCAAAACAAGTAGGAGCCCAGGCTTAACAAACCGTGGAAGGACGTTTGTATAAGGATGCTGAAGAATACGCAAAACAGAAAACACACCATTTGTGAACATCATGTTCAACTTCGGTTGCAGCTCTCCAAAAAAAGAGAACACCCATATGTTAGTCCCTGGACCGACAAAATTTTGGGTATAAAAAAAAATGTTGCTGGCAACCAAGCTCTCAAATGACTAGCCACTTACCTAATCTGTGTATACGCATCAGTGTCATAACCGTATATGTACCTCCAAGAGCAGAAGTTTACGGACCACGAAAGCAGCAATTTTGAGTTATTCCTCTGCTATATGCGGTAGTTTTCATTTGTTCAGAACTTATATGACATCTTGCATGCATGCGACAGTTTGTCGGGCTGCTATAGGAAGAGAAATAACCTAAATTTCCCATTTCCCTGGTCCGTAAAGTTTTGATCATAGCTGTACATATCCAGAAAATAGCAAAATGCTATTCTGAAGCTCATCACCCAAAGGTTTTTTTTTTTATGAATCTTAGATGGAATGCACAGATACCTTCTTTCAGAGCAAAAACCATACAACCCATAAAATGTGCCGTGCCACACTGATCTGCTCCCAAACAGAGAGTCGTGATATAGCCAGTCACCTATGGCACACAGCGCCTCGTCCACCGACTTTTGCGATAAGGGCTCTAGCCGCAAGTTAGCAACCACACTGGGCACTGCTGCCGATGCTTCGTTCTACCGTTTGTTTGTTTCTTTATAGATTATCGGTGGCTTCTTTTATCAGCGAGGTTGTGCCCACTGGCACAGCACAGAAGCACGTGCAAGATTTAACAGCCTAGGAGAAATTCCAGCTTGCCAAGAACATCGTGGGGCAAGACTGGAGTTCTTGGTAGGTTGACTAAAATGGCTGGACTCGTTTGTGCTAGAACACTCATGTTTGGTTCCCGGCACCCACTGCTTGCACTTTTGGGGATACTGTGTGTGAACGCTGATTGCAGCTCTTCCCCATGTGAGCTCAGCGTTCCTCTCACGACACCTCACCACGTTCACCAGTGGGGCACCAGCCGCGCTGTATGTAGTTCGCCTCCACCATGACCAACCTGAAGAGCATTGACACTGTTAACAGAGTAGTGCCGTTTCTGCCTGGATGCCACACTGTGAAACACAGTAGCAGCTTCTCGATCACGCTTGACACAGTGCCGACTGAGAACTGAATGCCTGGTATTAGGACATGAAGCCTCACTGCTATCAGTGCATCGCCATGTACTGTTGCGTGCCTGGTGCAGACCACACCCCCCTGTGGATGCCACTGAACATTCCAACACACCGTGTACAGTGATTAATGCTACACGAGTGGATGTGTGCTTGGTAGGTCATGAGCAGCTATTCACCCTAAGAAGCTACTCATTAAGACCAAGTTTTTGAACCAGTGTCGACACAGAAAATGGCAGAACAAGACATCAATAGCTTTGGGCTCCTAATTATATTTTCCCATTGTCCACATCAGAAGAGTCATGTTTAGAACACACACCAAGATCCGAAGATGATGTGTAGCACACTTATGATACCTGCATGGCAAACATGACCAGAAAATAAACCACAGTATTGGCAATTTTTCGCTCGCTGCTGACATGCCTACTACGCATATGTCAGCAGCTTTGTTCAGAACGCTACTTTACAACCAACCTGATGCATTCCCACAGAGGCCATACACTTAACACACTCAGTTTCCAGGCGTTTTCTGGGGCACAGTTAAGGTTTTAGAAGTCACGTTTAAAGGTAACAAAACATAAACTATGCAGAATGCAACAAGGAAATCATACCAGACACTTAAAGAACTACAAAAAAAAACATGAAAACATGGTACTTATAAGAGGAGACAAAAGGGGTGGGACGGGGACCAACCAGCTGATGACATTATCTGGAGACAACAGGTGCAATGTGTGTGTGTGAAAAGTCTAGTGGAAGAGCAACTAGACAAGCAGCCGGTTGCTTTTCCTTGTCATGTGCTGCAGGCCCAAAGGCTAGCCACTGCAATGCAGGAGTGAGACACACACACACACACACAAAAAGGCCGTGCCTGTAGTGAGCGGCATTTACGGGGCCTTGCTCTCCGAGTCCAATTCTGCTGGCACTGCACACTTGGACGTGGCCATCGAGCAGGGCAGTGCAATTTGTTCCTCAGCATGGGCGAGATGAGCTGCACACTTTGGACGTGTTTCTTGGCACCGCGGGGCTGCTGCTCAGCCCACCCAGTCGTCCCAGATGACGTGGAACACCACAAAGGAGAAGGTGTACACCATCAGGTCCACCACCAGGTCGGTGAGCAGCTGTAAGCAGGCGGTGGTGCGCGAGGACACCCTCGGAGAGACACCGCACAGGAGCAACGCGGTGCCCAGGAAGGCCAAGGGAGCAGCCGTGGGCCGGGTGGGCCGCTGAGACAGGCTGGGCTGCAGAGAACAGGGGGCCACAGATGCAATCTTGTGCGACAGCGTCACTCCGAGCAAAGATCTGTCCCTTTGTGTACGTTACACGGATGGAGCAGAATGATGCATGATGCGGCACTCTAGAGGAGGAATGAGCAGAATGATGTGACCCTTGTGATCAGGGTCCCCCTTTCTGTTGGGGGACCCTGATCACAAGGGTCAGTGAACGAACAATGCAGTCAAATCCCACTACAATGAAATTTATGGACATGCTGAAAAATTCATTGAGCTGGAGCTTCGTTGTTATAAGGACGACGGGAAGGAGAGGAGGGGGAAGCACTTGGGGCTACACCCGCACCAAAATGTGCACTGAAATACAGAAGCTTTACACCCACACCAAAATGTGCACTGAAATACAGAAGCTTTATCTTCTTCGGTGGAGCAAGGCATCGTCAGTAAGTAGAGGTTTGGGCAAAGCAGATGCTATTTGCAATTTTTTTTTTTTTTGACAGGGACAGAAAGCGTTTGTGGGGTTGCATGAAGCCCTCAGGCAGGCTGCATGCAACCTTTTGCCTAAGCACTCTAATGCGCTCTAATGTGCCCTAAATTTAAGCGCAAATAGCTCGTTCGGCAAGCTGATGAGCTCTGCCTAATTTGTGTTTGCTTTCGGCGGCCTCCGCCAATCGCAAGGCTGGCTGATATGACATCATCGGTTCTGTTGCAGGAAGTGACCTAGTGGGTCGCATGGCCATTTCCTTTTTTCCTAATTATATAGCTCATTTGAGCAAAGTTTCCATTAAAAGAGGTGTCAGTATGATTCTAACGAGGCAATCTTTCGAATGAACCAAACTTGTGTTTTGTCTTCATGGCCCCTTTATAAGCAGATAAGCAACGACCCTTTTCCTTTCAAACATCTGGAGATAGCAAGCAGAGCCACAACGCCGGATGTTTCCACTACCTGTACATTGGGCTGTAAAGCTATCGCCTTCAGCATTGCGAATGCAAAGTGCAAATGGAGGGGGCAAAAGAAGTAGTCCTTCTTGCGTTCTTATTATGTTGTCTCGCGGCGTAAGCCGTGCTGCTTCACTCTCTGCGGCGTCTGTTCTAGACACTGAAACGCAGATGCCTCAATATTTAAACACAAAGTAAATGAAAGCCACGATCACGGTTTGTAAGACTGCGCTGCTGCATCTTATGCAGAAAAAAAAAATCTGTGGTTGATTCTCTTATCATAGAAATAGGTAAAACACGAAATTTAAATGTGCAGCGAAAGGAGCATGACTTGCGGGTCAGCGGCTGTCTTGTGGGTGTGCTTGGCGAGCGACGGCCTGCAGGTAGGTCACTTCGAGAAAGGCGCAACCACTTTGGCTCTGCTCCATGGCATGTACGGCAGACAGTTGCATTGCGACGAGCTCAGCTCGTAGAACGCGAGAGGCAGAGTTCGTAGCTTGGACTGTGAACGCAAGAACACGTTCCGCTTCCCGCTGGCACTTCTCTTCGCACCAAATCAGTCACGTTTGCGGCATTTGCCCGTCGGCGTCGTTGCCTTTTTGCAGCACGTAATGCAACAGTTTTCTTACAATGTACACAGGGCCAACGCACTGTCCACTGACTGTTGCGATAAATTAAACGGCCAGTTGAGTTCTCACTGCAATTTTCACGGCTGCTGCTATTTGCTATTTTTGTAACTATTCAAGTGATTCGCTTAGAAATTATTCGAAGCAAAATGATTACTTGCTTTGCATTTGCTTCAAAGGCAAAACCATTTGCACATGCCGAGTAACGTGTCATCCAGTGAGACCGACTCATGATCCGTCTTCTGAACACAAAAAGCGCAAATCATCCAACCTTTGCATTAGTAAGTTGGGGTTTCAGGAGGAGGGTGCATGTGCGTGCCTGTATAGTTACATCCATCAATGTAATCATACCTTATGTTAGTGTTATTAACTCCTTCAACAGAGAAATCAACCTTAAATTTTTATCAATCCAACACCAAGACTTGTGTGTGGCCTGGCAGTGACAAAAAAAAAAAAAAAGTACAACGGAACCTCGAAGATACGTTCCCCAGTTTTATGACAACCCACTATTATGACGGATCACCGCGGTCCCAGCTAACTCCCTAACAAACAACACATTAAAAACACCAATTATACAACGGACCCTGGCAGGGATAAATCGGCATTTTTGCCACCCGTTACGCCATTTTGCTGCTGCGTCCCAACCTTCCTTTATTCTTAACCCTGTTTGACCTTGCTTGCCCGACCACTAGCTAAACAGACGCAAGCAAGCAGGCGGGTACTGGCGGGCGGGAGTTAACCTTCGACAGCCCCACGCGGCAGCAGAACGTCAAAGCCAAAATTCTAGGACTCCTAGTGCACAGTAATTGGTGCAACACGGAGGAGCTCAGAAAGCTTTCGGTGCACGTCACCTAAGTAATCGGTCTGCTCTGGAGGATTGTTGCTCAAGGGCATGGCTTCAAAGAGCAAGACCGCCTGACACTCGTGCATGTGTTCTTAATCAGCCGGATCACATACACTCTTCCCCATCTTTCCTTCAATGACAACGAGATGAGAAAAGTAGATGGCCTCATCTGCAAAGCATTCCGAGCCGCCCTGCAGTTACCGCCCAACGCTTCCACTGCCAGACTGGGGGAAACAGGGGCATACAATACGGCAGCAGAACTGATAGAGGGCCACCGCAATTGCCAAGTCAATCGCCTGGGGCGTTCCTTTGCAAGCAGATGCCTCCTAGAAAGACTTGGGATCAGGCCAGCTCACGGGCATGCATTAGTGTGCAGCATTACATCAGGCGGGTGCATCGAGCCATGGCACTACCTCGAAAATAACCCCCTTCCCGAGCGACCCTCTACGTGGAACGCCGCAGTAGTATATCGACCTGAAGAGGCATTAACTATTGTGGTTATTCACTCATCACCTCCTCCTCTTGCTACCCTAACCCTTACTATCCGTCACCCGCATGTGGCTGAAGAAGCGCCAATTGCACTGGCATTAACACAAAGGCCCACGCCGGCAATTATATTCTCCGATTCGAAAATGGCCATCCAAAGCTTTGCCATTTCGGCCCCGGCACACAAAATTCTCTGTCTTAAATTCACCATCCCACACGGTTGAACTCCAATGGTTCCCGGCTCAAACGGGAATTTTACAGATAGAGACGGCCTACACGGCAGCTCGAGCACTTGTCACCCTGTCGTACAATGTGGACCCTACCCTCCATGGAGCCAGATCAACCAGGGATAGTCTCCTGACCTTCAGAAGTCATGCAGCATTACCGCCTCTCCTGCCGCAACCCCCCCCCCACACTCATCCCTCATTCTAGAGGAGGAACACCTCTGGTGTCACCTACAAATGGACTCCCTACCCTGCAGAGCCGTCCTGCATCATATCCACCGCTCCCTGTACCTAGCCCCACTCTGCCCCTGCTGCGGTGAAAGGGCCACGGTCCAACACCAAATGTGGGATTGTGTACCAGTGGATGGAGGCGTTGGGCCGCTCGGACCCCCAGTTCCAGAAGGAGCTCGTGACTCGAGCGGCTGAAGTCGCAACCTTTTTGCCCACTGCGCACTAATCCATTATGTGAATAAAGGTTCCTTCTAAAGAAGTACTACCAGGCTAGACCCCATTTGGCTCACTTGACCACCAACAACTGCCTGCAACAGGTACCGGAAAGAATGCAACAGCAGTCAAAAGGCTTACATATGGTGCTAGAGGAAGAAGTATTTCTGTTGCCCCCTATCGCATGTCAAAGTAGCACGTTCCAAACGCTTTGCTGCACAGCGCCCTATGTGACTGTCTTCGCGTGATGCAGAACGTTAATGAAATGTGGTTATAGGATGCGCCCCGAATCGAAAGCCATCTAAAACATACCAAATCACCATTTATAACAAAAACAACACGAAGAATTGACTTCTACCGCAATAAAAAAACTTAGTTTAGAAAAAAAATTAAAGTAAAAGAAATTAAAGTAGCTGAGGCTCGAATCCATGCTGTCAGTGCAAGAACCCAGGACTGAACCTCGAGGCCCCAGAGCGCGAACAGCGGGACCGTTTTAGGAGCAGCGCAACAGAATAGCACGCGCAGTGGCACCACACAGGTCACGTCGAGCGCTGTGCAGCGAAGTGTTTACCCGCCACGGTGGCTCAGTGGCTAAGGCGTTGTGCTGCTGAGCACAAGAATGCGGGTTCGATTCCCGGCCGCCGCGGCCGCTTTTCTGATGGAGGCGAAAAGCAAAAACGCCCACATGTTCGAGATTTCGGCGCACGTTAAAGGAGCCATGAAGACAAAATACAAGTTGGGTTTATTAGAAAGACTGCTTCGTCCCGATAACAATGATACCAATATCATCGCAATCTTCGAACAAATAGCGGAGATATTAAAGAAAATGTTTGAAGCAGTCGCGACCCCCTAGCCAATTTCCCGCAACTTTTCTATGACGTCACGGAACCTTGTTTGTGCGATTGGCGGCCGCCCAAGAGACCTGTCGCGACAACCCATGACTGGACGTCTGTAATGGGGCCTCTAGTTCCATTTGACCGCATCACTTGAATGCTAACATGCAGTTAACGCACTGAAAATTATGTTTTATTGTTGGCCCATATGACGTCATTTTTGCTCATAACACGTCACTGTGGCGCAAAATTTGAAAGTTTTAAAATACTTCTTGCTTTTTTTTCGTTAAAAAAGCATCTTTTGTGGCTCTAATGGAGCTGAGTTAGACACTGAATCCTCGTTCTTTCAAATTAAACGAAGTTGTATTTTCTCTTCATGGCTCCTTTAAAGATCCCCAGGTGGTCAAAAATAATACGGAGCCCTCCACTACGGCGCGCGTAGGTGCATTAACACTCCAATAAATCAAATCAAGCGAAGCGTTTGGAAACACGCGACAAGGCATGCGTCTGCCTTTGACTGTTATAAGGGTGCAATGGGGGAAACAGCATCAGATTAGCAGGGTGTCAAAAATACAGGAACTGGAAAAGGCAGGTACAAACTCACTTTAGAGCTAAATTTCCAATAGCTGTACATTGCCGTTTCCAAGAGGCAGAAAGGAATCAGTATCGTCTGCAAACAAAAAGGCAGATACGGTATCAGCAGGGCAGCAAAACAATATTAAGGTTCACAATTTAAAAATGTGGCCTCTGGAACTTGACAATGCCTTCGGCAATGCCGCATACCAACTCGTTTGGGGTGCCGTTGGTTTTTTTATAACATAGGCTTTCAGTAAGTAAAAAGCACACCAAGCAATTGCTTTGATTCACAACGTATTTTTCAAACAAATCCGAGCGGATAACTACAATGTGAGACTGGCATTCGCATGCATTCCGTTTCACTGTGTAATTATTACCTTCAAATTCAGCTTCAATAAACGACACACTAGTTATGTCTCTGCCCTAAACACATTTATTGGTATGTTAACTATTGCCACACATCTTCTCACATGGTGAACCAAGGAAAACAAGCTGGCCGTGCACAAGTCAAATAATCCCCGCCCCGCCCACCTCTCGCCATTTTCTTAATAAAATGCATAATGCATGTTTATCTTATACCCGCACTCCACCGTTGTTTACAACGCATCTGAAACAAATGTATACCGACTCAAAAAAACTCACTTTGAATGGTGGTTAGAATCCACCATGTCTACTTAAATTCTGATACCAGTTGAAAGGTTTACAATCACTCGCTACGTTGCCATGGCACGGCTGCCATCGAGATCCATTTTCATACTGCAGCACATCACTTGAAATCAAGGGCAACCTCTTGCACTGAAAGAATCCCCACCTGCATTTGAATTCAATTTTTGGACTATTCTGGCAATTTTTCCTCTTACCAATTGCGAATCACCCACAAGAAGTTTTCTTTCTCCATGCTGATAGGATGGAGGATATAAAGTCACTAAAGCTTGCAACAGTATTTTAACTTCAGGACAAATGGCTGAATGAGACACTGATTGAGACTGGATGTTGAAAATTGTTAACCCAGTGTCAATTTTCCAGCTCGATGCACATTTGAACCGAATGCCGCTGAAAAATGAACCGCAGCATAAACTTCGAGATGCCAGTGGAGAACGGGTATTAAAGACTATCATTTATGTATCGTTTAAAATTAAAGTAAAACCAACACTCATGAAATGCTGAATGCTACTTTAGGCAAAATTGGCTATTTTCATAACTCATGCTCGTTCCGATCCTGCACATAAATAAAAGACATCAACACTACGGTATAATTACTTTCCTTTTACACCAGACCATATTCTAAGCACATACTATGCAGTCTTGTTTATTGCACCTTGGCCATGCCTTGGCAGAGAGCAAACATCAGAACATACTGACCCACTGCTCTGGCAGAGGGCAGTCTCAGGTGTATCTTTAAATGTAGAGGAAACCTGCATGCCGACTGCAGACGCGCACCAGGTTTTGCAGAAGGTCTATTTACTGCCCCGAATGCCACAGCACATGCATTAAAGGGGCACTGACACAAAATTTTTAAGGCGAGATAACGTCGGAGATAGATTGGTGGGAACACATATACATCATCTGCAAAATATCAGCGGCGAATACAGCCTAGAACATATTTAAAATCAATTTTGAAGTGTGCGAAACGCAACCGAGCAGCCAGCAGAGGACCACGCGCAATTGTAAATAAACAACATCCAAACACGTCACGAGTTTGTGTTTGCCGCTTCCCCACTACCGGCGTTTTACGCGGGCTTGCCTGGCTCGCCGCTCCAATCGGAGGGCCGGAGGGCGGAGCTTCTGCTCTCGAGAACGAACGACCCGATCGTTGGCGGCGGAGGCGCCGTGATTTCGTCAGCTAATCGGGCAGCTGGCCGCGACCAAAGTTTTACAGCGATTCCAGGCACTCTGTTTCTATTACTGTTTATTACCATTGGATGCGAAAACGCGCCGGAGGCACGAAAAGCCCACTGAGCTAGCCGCACGGTCGCTGTGCAGGCGGCGGCCACGGCCGCGAAGTGGCCCAGGCTGGCGCAGGTAGCTCCAGTGATAGCTTGTTACCGCTGCACGAAATTGTCCCCAAGTCCCGACCATAGTGGCTTAAATGAGAAAGGAGTTAATGATGCGATGGCGGGTTGCATTAAAAATTGTCATCTGCACCGCTTACGAGAGCGGCACTCGAATATCCGCCGCAGTGCTGAGCCGAACACATCTGTAGGCGGACCTGTAGGCAGACCGGCCGGCTGCTCCCAGCGCGCGTCTTGCCACCCACCGCCTCGAGCGTCGCGCGTCGTTCTTTAGCCGCGGTAGCATTTGCACTCGCAGCGCCTGCGTCACATCCACGGTCGCTTTTTAATTAAGCGCCTCACGAGATCAGTACGTGGGGGCATTCGCAGAAACTGCCGTCTATGCGGATTCGACAGTGCTACGGCGGCTCTGCTCTGTGATATCCCTCCGACGGTCACGTGGTCAGCTTTGTTCACACAAAATCCATCGTTTCGCGGCACTCGCTGAAACCGAAACTGCGACTGGCCGCATTTAAAATCCCTCTAATTAAACAACCGTCGCACGCTGAAGCAAATGAGGTTTCTACACGTTATAAGTAGGTCACTAGCTACTTATCGCAACGAAAAAAACAAGATGCTAAATTTTTGTGTCAGTGCCCCTTTAAATAGCATAGTGGCTTATTAGGCCCATACAATTACATACATTCACACTTAAACAGCAATTCTATTTGTGGCCCATTAATTTAAATAAAGCTTTCACTGCATGTTTCTCAAACCAACTTTGATTCTCTCCAAGTCAAATGATGTGGCATGATGTTTTCAGTCTCCACACAATTCATTTTCAGGCCCAGCTGCCCACCTACACTTATCGAGCCCCAGGTGAGCAACATCTGTGTGTCACAATCACGGTCTACCGCCGTTGCAGGCATCCAGTGCCTTCTTGGATCGCTTCAGCCCTTTCACCCTAAGTTAAAGCCTCCCTTCGCCACGTGTAGGCTGTCTCCCACGCTGCATGCAATGCAACAGACCCCTTCCCTGCCCCCCGGGGCGCCCCACCTGTGCGCCGCCCAGGGTGCCCAGGGCCAGCCAGAGTCGAGTGACCGTGGCCACCAGGCCCAGCAGCCAGGTGCGCAGCAGGCTGGGCCCACACGGCCCCAGCAGCTCCAGCAGCCAGCTCAGGGCCCCCTCGTCGGAGCCCCGGTTGTCCGACCGGCAGCGGGAGTACGACCGGGACTCGGTGTCCGACACCTTCTTGGGGAACGAGTACGACGCCGACCGCTGCGAGCTTGCCAGCTGCGCCACCCCGTTGGCAGCAGCCGACGATTCGTCCAGCGATCGCGTGCGCGTCTCAGCCAGCTGGGTGAAACTCGGGGTGCTGGTTCCAGCGGTCACCGACAGCTCCTCCGACAGGAACTGGGAGGCACCCTGCACAGCCAACGAGACTACACTTCAGCTGACACAACACCTACCCCCAGCGTTCTTTAGCATGGCGTTCTCAAGGGGCTTTTCTTGAACGTCTTTTTTTTTTTTTTTTCAACTTGTAGATCGGCCAGCATTGCTACCAGAGCATAATGTGTGTGTGTGTGTGTGTGCGAGAGAGAGAGAGAGAGAGAGAGAGAGAGAGAGAGAGAGAGAGAGAGAGAGAGAGAGAGAGAGAGAGAGAGAGAGAGAGAGAGAGAGAGAGAGAGAGAGAGAGAGAGAGATGCTGTCCACCTAGCTGTCACTTAGCCCCCTTGTACTGGAATGATGCAAGCATAATAGCAATATGCATGCGAACCCAAAACTTACATCACCCAATGAGTATGACAACCTGGTGTGCTCTCCTAGGGATGTGAACTTTGTCTCAGATGGCACCAGGCTCGATGGTAACTCCTGCTTTGTCTCTGTTGGCACTGGGACGCCTTTTTCCATCGCAGCATCTAAGAATGATAACCAAGAACACACAAATTGGCACACGATAAAATCCATGCCGCAACTAGAACAGCCAAAAAGCTTTACGCGGCATTCATCAATGCCAATATGGAGTGAAACACTGCGTTATACAGATTTGCAATACGGCAGGACGCTTGATGAGAAAAGCGAACTTCGGTTCCCAATAAGCAGCCTTGCATCAAACAACTGTTGCACTATACTAAATTAGTACAAAAGACTAGCGGCCCTGCCACCAGCACCCAGACTTTCAGCAGGAGGCTAAATTTCTCACAAACAACCTTCACCCAAATATTACCAAAAATTCACACAAATGTAGATTTGAATATTCTCGCTCTGTGCAAAACTCCTAGCCCACAGTCTGAGAATCGGGTTCAGCTGGCAAGTGCTTCATAGCACCTCACCTGTAAATCTTTCAAAAATTAAAAATACAAACGCTGCAAAGGACATTCCCTAGTTACAACAAACTAAGGTAATTGTATGAAAATTCTTAAGAACAGCCACTGTACACCACACATTTTTTGGTTAGCTTTCAACAGCAAGAAACTCTTCCTTGGAAAGGAAGTCACGAGCCAGTAAGTACAGCACTAAACAAAAATACCCAGACTTAAAGGCCAACTGCACTCAAAATTTCAACCTCTTGAAAAAGTTATTTCTGTATAGTCCGCGTAAAGACTGCAAGATACAA
>NW_027526203.1:330114706-330353256 GCF_048455015.1 Haemaphysalis longicornis
GCTGACTTCTGTACTGACAGAAAGATTACAAGGACACGGTTTAATGGAAAATTAGTGATAGTGGATAGCTCATGCTGCACACTAACAGGCCAAATCAAAGCGCGTGTTTCTTCTTTCATGGCTTTTGCAGTTGCAGGCTCCAGACAATGAAAAAAAGGGATGAGCACCTGGACAGTTTTGTCACACCAGCGGTTAGCAGCGTTTTCGCCATGTCTGCCTCCGAGGAGCATCTGGTAAGCACATGCCACTTCATAGGGCTCTCGGATTTTCAGCTTTTGATCAAGGCAGACCACTAGGATGGCCCTCTTAATGAGCTCCACACAATTGGCGTTGCGAGGATCTAGAGCAAAGGCAAAGCAGGAATCAGCTGAGGCAAGCACGGATGGGAGACCCTCACAACCCCGCATTGGAAGATCAATCAACTCTTTACAAAGCAAGCCCCCGTTAAAACAAAATTTCTATAATACAATTATCACTTTATTCGAAATTCTCCATGGTCCCATCCAAACCAAACTTGTATGTGTTTAAATCCTTACCCAATGCCGCTTATAACAAATCATCCCCCTCCTAATAACTTTATTGTAACAAGGGTTCATGGCAGTTTGCTTGCTGACCTCCTTGACTTTTGTAGAGTCTGTGTGCTGCACTCGCTACTGTATCGAACTAGAAATAGAATTAATTTTTCTATTTCCAAAAGCAAGACCATAAACATTAGTTTCATGGACGCCACATAAGGATTGGCCAGACTTTGTAAACAGTAATTTTCTGCTCTCTAATAATAAAGCTTTCTATAGCAAGTAGAATAAAATTATTACTAATTTGCAAATGCTCAAAATTTCTTAATTTTGATGAATTTCATGAATCACGTCTTCATTCGCGGAAAATTGGCCCAACAAACAATTTCCACTAAATGTCACCAAGTCGAAAATCACCATTCGAAGCCACCACATAGCCATACCAATTTCTAAAAGTATTTAGAGGGGGAAACAGGTATACTTTGTGCAGGAATTTGCAGTTTACAGAATTTACAGAAATTTAATTATGTTGTTAGGTGATATTGCATTAAAAGTGCAATCATATCATAAACTTTTTCGGAGTTCCTGAGGCCTTTGAACTTCAAGCAGCATGCACCATCACCCTAGCTATATATATATATATATATATATATATATATATATATATATATATATATATATATATATATATATATATATATATATATATATATATATATATATATATATATATATATATATATAGTGAATCAGAAATTGGAAAATGGGAAATGAGGGGCTCAGTGAAATAAGACAGAAAATAAGGGTTGGCAGTCAAGATAACCTCGGAAAGCAAAGGGGAGGTTTGGGTGGCTCATAGAAACAGATGAAGAGTTTTTTGAGTCAGAAAGAAAGTGGTAAAAAATGCCCGCCGGGTGGGATCCGAACCTACGACCCCCAGAATCGCACCAGACTGGTATTCTGGAGGTCGTGGGTTCGGATCTTACCCGGCGGGCATTTTTTTCACCACTTTCTTTCTGACTCAAAAAACTCTTCATCTGTTTCTATGAGCCACCCAAACCTCCCCTTTGCTTTCCGAGGTTTTCTTGACTGCCAACTCTAATTTTCTGTCTATATATATATATATTAGGGGTGTGCGAATATCAATTTTTTAATTTCGAAGCGAATTCGAATAATAAAAACAAAGTTCGAATCGAATCGAATATTTTTCGAATATTTTTCGAATACGAATACTTATTGTTTTTTGTAAAATTAAAATTTTCACCATCTAGAGACACAAAAACTGCAACTTTATTGCAGAACAAATCACACAAAGTGAAATTAGGAATTACACAATACCATTGCATTCAACAGGTTAAGGTCTGCACTCACTTAAATGTTAACATGGAGAAAGGTTAACTGCTCGACATGTTCGGGGAGCAGTGACAACCTCCTGCTCGTCACGACTCCACCAGATACCGAAAACAGCCGCCCACTTGAGACACTAGTGGCTGGCATGCCCGAGCCCGTGCACATTTCTGCGCGCTGATACAGTAAACTCGATGATACTAATCTCGCGGGACCGCGAAAAATATTCGTATCATCCTAAATTCGTATGAGCCAACACAGACCAAAAAAATTGAGCGCAGAAAAAAGTTTTCGTTTATTTCTTTTCTTACTTTCGCATGAAGAAATTCGTGATTTTTTCTGCTTTTTTCTAACCCCCATGTCGTAAAGCAGTCCTTTCTGGAGCACGTAAAGCTTCGCGCTCGTCTCCTCACTCGCTGTGCCGGCTGTGCTCGCTACGCGCCGCAAGTCAAGCCTGAACCGCATGGTGCGTTTTTGCACGCGATTCGCTCGCCTCGGCTCTGCGAGCGCCGTATTTTTACGCCCGCATCAACGATTTCGCGCCCGCTGTAGCGCCTACCTCGGTCAGAAAATAACGCACGACGCGCGCGACAGAATGGAGGAGCCTGACAACTTGCGATGAGATCGAGACAGCCGGCTTGGCTCCGCCGGAGATGGTTAGGCTTAGCACCCCGGCAAATATTTTATGGGCGCTTTCACTAGCGGCGCGGATGATGTTTTATAGTACCGTTTTCGCATGCATTATCAGCTCCTTTACCGCACAAGCAACTTCGTGTCTCCCTTGAGCCGCATTTTAAAGAGCGGTTAGAAACGGTCGCTCGAGCGCCCGGGCCACTTCGCGGCTGGAGCCGACGCCATGTTGACGCCGCCGGCCGTGCTGCGCGGAGCGTAGGGGCGGTTTCGCGGCGGTGTCAGCGCGCGTTGGGCGTGCACAGAGCGTTTTCGCGAGCAGAAAACAACAGCCCGGCCGTTTCTGGAGAAAGAGTGACAAACAGGGGAGCGAGAGCCGTCACTTGCTCGTTCGGGAGTCGGGTGCCTCGCCGGCTCGTTCGTATTTTCCGCCGGGCCGCGCAGGTCCGTTTGTAACAGCCGAAATTTGCACCCCCAGAATCGTATCATCGAGAGTCCACTGTAACTACGAATAAACACCGATACAGTCTGCGAAAGCACGTACTGTTCGCCGTGTAAATGCTTTGCGACTTTGCTGCTGAGACACGGTCTGAATTTATTATTATTTTTTTTTAGTTTTTGGTGGTTCGAATATTTCGAACAATAAAAGTGTCGTTCGAATCGAATCGAATACCAAAAAATTCGAATCGAATATTCGAAGTTTCGAATATTCGCACACCCCTAATATATATATATATATATATATATATATATATAGCATAGTGAGGGAGACGATAGTGTTTGTCCAGTTTCTTAGATTATTTAATACCCAAAAGTTTCGAAAGGAGGACCTTTCTTCTTCGGGGGTTGTCTTAGAATAGAAAGGTCCTCCTTTCGAAACTGTTGGGTATTAAATAATCTAAGAAATTGGACAAACGCTATCGTCTCCCTCACTATGCTGTACGCTGAACTGGCCCATTGAACAAGATACCCGACCAATATATATATATATAGATAGATATATATAAAAGACTCGTAACATCCTCTTGCACGCATGCTCTGGTTTAAATATGTTAAGTGGATCTTCACACCCTTACAGGCCTCTGAAATCAGCAGACAATTGGGTGTTACAAACGTAGAAGTGGTGCTAAATCACTGCACACAAGTTGTCTCCATTCATGCAGGATGTGTGCAATATCACGAAACTTAATTTCAGCCAAATTTTCAAAATACTGAGCTCACGGAAAACAGGTTGTTGACTTTTTTTGCTAAGGCCTTCAAAGCACGAAGCTCCTAAAACAGGTTAAAAGCACTGCACCACTGCATCGCCACATAATATTCCATTTAAAATACAGACTACACATGGATCATTAATTATCCGCTGTCCTCCCAAACAAATATCCTTCACTACTGCCCTTCCATCCCATTTCTCTAAAGTACATTGTGCTAATCACTGGTGCAAGGCTACATATACATACAAGACACTTCCCTTCCCGGTTACTGACACATTTGTTCACAATTAACCTGGACCATTAAAGACCCCTTTGGTGTTCCTCGACACACCTAGCAATACACTGGCCTCTACACTTTTATCCAAGGGCTCTACTTTATTACCAAAACAGTTAAAGTGAATAAGATTCATGCCCAATGCAGTAAAACTCCCCTTGATATAAGCCCCATATCATAAGCTCACAGACCTCTGCCTATACTACCACATGCACCAACACAAATACAATTCAGTCAAACAAAAATGTTGTATAGAAAAGTTAGCTGAACCAACTTTTTTTGTTGAGGCAGTTTAATATCTTTGATTTCTCTGGTCACTCAAACAAATGCCCTCAATTTTTCTCAAAAATTTTAATTCAGCATGGCGGGTGATGTGATTCAAGTGAGTTATTTGTTGCTTTCAACTTAGCTGCTAAATCCACTTCATCGGCTGCTAACACATTGAATTTTCAACGTAACCATAGCTCCGGCCAGAGCAAGCAACAAGTTGTGAATGTGAGATTGACACTGGAAAAGCCTTTGGCTTCTTTCAGCAGGCTGTTACGACAGAGATGGCACCGTAGAGCATGGACATACGTGGCTCATTTATAAATACAATCTTGCTGAACATGTTTATGGTGTGAAAAAAGGTCAGCCCATTTTCCCAAGATTTGTGAATTCATGCAAGTGTTGACAAACAAATGTTCCTAATCCCATTGAAATGTGTCAATGTTAACTTTGCCACCCTAAAACATGCCACAATGTATTAATCCCACGCGAGTAAGAACACACAAGCAAAAGGAAGCTTACTCTGGCATAGCTCTTCAAACGCTCTCGCCCAGACGTCTCTATGCTCAGTGGTAAGGACGCCGACACCACAACCGGGAACGGCCGACATGCTCACAACCTCGTGCAGCTGCTGCAGGATCTGGTTCTCATTGTACGGGTTTCCTTGGCTGTCGAAGACTTCCACGGCAAAAAACTGACATGGTAGCGTGCTATTAGAGCTGCGCGTGTACCATTACGTAACAACTGTAATTTCCCACTACTGCCTCGCTTCCATGCCGTTTCCTTCTTAGCAAAACTACTTCAAGCAAGCAAGGGTCTCGAATCTTAAACACAGAGCTTTACAGAGCTATAATGTCTGCAACTGACAGCTATGCAAGAGCTGAAATAGATATGAAAGCTGTGATTGTTTATATCTAAATACAAATTGAGGACAAGTTGCTCCAAGAAAACGGCATATTACTTTCTGATGTGAATGCCACAGCTTGTTTTTGAGTTCTAACTTCTATACATGTGTTTAGAACCTCGAGTTCTTTTATTTGCTCATTTAAATTGCCGTCCACCTACTACGTCGCACACTATCACTGCTCACAAACCTAAGAGAAAAAAAAAGAAAAACGCCAAAATACATGCCCCACCTCATTGTTATGCACGACGAGCACATGTCTTGGTGGATCCTTGCTTAGAAAATACGTCTCTAGCTTATCCCGGTTGGGTGCGGGAACGCGGCAGGTGCTGAAGATCTTTTGATACTGGGACATGTCCAAGGGATGCTTGCCCATCATTTCAGGATTCAATTGCTGCCTACAGAAAAAAAAAAATTACAGAGAGTTACAGAGAGATCCCACTTTCTTGAACTCAAGTCTCTCGCAATGTCTTTGGCACATTTCACAGGGTGACATTTGATGCGTAATCATCTACACACAGCCAAACAGTAGACTTAAATCCGATGGGTAGATAAGGGAAAAAGCAACAGCGCAAGGACCAAGCCCTGTGGGACTTTAAACAAAACAGTACCAGCAAATTAAAATCCACCATTTACAACACCGTGATGCTGACAAACACATAAGTAATCTTGTAGCCAGCTTAAGAGATGACCAGGAAGACCTAGAAATGACCCTCCGTAAAGTAGAAAATTGTGTAGGACAATGTCAAATGCTTTTTAAAACTAAAACTAAAAAAAAAAAACTAAAAATATTTAAACTTAAATTATTTAAGTTTAAAATATTTAATTTTAAAACTAAATATAATCTACCTGAATGCCACTTCCTGCAATGTCTTGAATAATTTTGCTAGTTGCATTACATAAGACAAACTCAACTGGAAATCATGCTGCAACGGCATAAAAGAAAGATTATCTTGATAAGGTGCGAGTATATAGTATATGTTCCTGGGTTCTACACCAAACAAAAGTTAGCAAAAAAAGTCTCTAGTTTCAAGGTTCACCTCCATCACTGGCTTTGTATACGAGTGCGATATTCACTGCCTTCCAGTCTCTGGGCAACTTCTTGCCATTTAAAAATAGTGAGAACAAAAATGTTGGCTGCTTGACTGTGTGCTTACCTGTCCAGTATGCTTTTTCACCTCATCAGGAGTTGGCAATCATGCAGAATTTTTCTGCTTGTGACTGAATAAGTTCCTTCAGACTCATTCAATGTTTCTTATCCTCTGTCACTCCAAGAACAACAGATTACTCCTATGTAAGTGATTTTCGATGTCATCCTGTTTTATAAAAACATTTTGAATGGTCTACAAATTTGCTAAGCATTTTTGCGACACTCACTATTCCTCTCGTATACCTTGTGGCAATTTTCATCCTGCATTTTCATTTTAGGCACATGTGACCAGTGTGACCTTAATCACTAGCCAATTTGTTCTTTGTGAACTTCAATAGTTCAACCAGAATTCAACTACATACATGTAGAAATTAAACAATATGCAGCTGTAAATGTGCCTGTTTGTTCAGTTTCTGCCAAGTGAAAATATTTTTAAGACCATTTTATTTAGGGTGTGGTTTTTTTGCGATGTTCTTCAGAAAAAAAAAGGAAAAAAGAAAGTCTCATATAACCTGAATTTTTACACTGCATGCTTACAAAGTTTGTCAATGTCGAGCCATGCATACAGAAGAAAAAGAAAACACATAGAATCTGAGGTTACGAGCTCACCGTTCCACTAATGCTAGGAAGTCCAGAGCTCCAGCTATAAGCAAAGCTGCATGCCTGCAAAAAAGAAAAATCCCCACGCAGAATTCTTTTCCAACTTGCCACATGTTCACAAACTGAATTTACAAAAGTGAACATAGTAGTTACTTGAGTTGGTCCTCCTTCTGTGTGAACACTTGTCTCGGAAGCGCCATTGCAGGATTTGAATACATGACTACTGGCATTCTGTACTCAAGGTAGGATCCATGTAACCACCAGTCTGCAAGCTAAATACAGCAAATGAAACAGTCAAAGTACTGAACAGCTACCAGAGAAGAACATCACACTACTTTGTTCAACAAATTAATATTGACTGTTATATCCACGCAAGAGCGAACTTTACATACATTTTGTGACAATGCATACCAGAGCAGTTTGAATGCAACCATGCATATACCAGGCATTAATGCGTCACAAATATTGGCACAACTATTCTGCACTACCAAAGTCACTACAAAGCTTGAATGCTTTTCAAGCTGGTCAAAAACTGAAAACTGAGGTAAAGTCTCACTGTAATGAAAATGTAAAAGTTCATACACACCCAGTTCTCTGTAGATGCTGCTTTTGCTTCCAAAATTTTATACAAGGTCTGTCCTATTCCGTTTGGTTTTCCAAATTCTTGGACTACCTGATAAACACCAGAAAGCCAGCACGAACAGCCATTGAAACGCAAGAGTATTTAACACACCAACAAAATACAGACCAAAGGTGAGAAAGGTGAGGTACATCATTTTTTATCGGTGAACATTTTTCCCTACCCATGCCACAAGCACACAGGCTTCTCTGAAATTACACATGAAAATACAGTGACAAATACTCCACAGCTCCAGTGTTTCAACCGATTTCCATTTTGACTTCCACCGAGGAATGTAAACAACATTTGAAACCCTCTGTACATAGATGATTGAATAGCTTGTTGTTGCTTGTCTCCTACAAAGCTTCAGGAAGTACATGAGCAGCAATGGATGCTGTCAAGGAGGTTATGTTTCAACTGACTGGCAATGCGAGGATACTCTAGTAGCAAGAACTTGGTGCATGTCAACAACCTGAGAAGGCTTCCTGATACATTATCCATCATGAGCTGTGTGTTCTTTCAGGTCGGCATGACTATCTACCATCTGTTATTACTACGCATGCCCAGCTCATTCTGAACATGTGACGTACACTCAATCATGGATCCAGAAAAAGGCCCTGAGGTCTAGTCCTCCCTCCTACCTACATGTAGGTAAGAGGCAGGGCTAGGCTATTAGACTGGGCCAAACTTGTGCAATGGGAGCACAGCTGACAAACACCACTTTTTCAGAAGTTTAGTCACATCCACTAAACATATCCTTGATTTAGCGCTCATCAAATAAGTATGATAAGCCCCACTGTTGAAACAAACTTTCCTTCCTAAGCATCGCGATGATGCACTACACTGTACAATGCATACAATGCAATCCCCCTTCCCCCCCCCCCCCCCCCCCCCTTCCTGCCACATTTCTAGCAGCAAAAAAATTTGTTGTCACAGAAATGCAATTATAACGACAAATGGGATGCCTACATAAAGCTTAGGAGTGACTTAGGACCAAAAATTTAACCAACAGTGAGAACAAACTTCAAGTATGACACTGTTTCAGTTTAAGCAAACTTGCTTGGAAGTGAGTTTTGCTACGCAAAATCGAAGTAAAATAATTGGCAGAACACAAGTACAGGTCCCAAAATAAATGATAGAAACCTTCACACCAAATTCCAATGACTACTTTTCTAAAATCTCTTCACGGGTCAGTTTGAAAACCTTATTTTCGTAGTGTTGACAATTTTATAACTTCTTGTGTCCACACTCTGACCAAGTCAGCTGGGATCAGCTCGGACCTTGGAAGTCCCAGCTCATGGCTGGGATGCCCCAGCTGGGATCAGCCTAAAAGTGGCTATGAATTTATTTTTGCAGTATCTAGGGTTCCATCTGATGGTGCTTTTGCTGGGTGTTGCAGCGCCATCCAATGGCGCGATAAGCTTGTACTCCCGTACCACTCGACGGCTGATTAAATGGGACCATGTTGGGTCTGTCTGACAACACAGCAAGTAGTTGTAAGCGCATATACCTACGCCTGCCAACACACATATTCAAGTGCACCGTCCAATGGCTCTGTCTGTCGGCCTGTGCAGGAAGGCGAATCACGATTGATGCAGAAAGTTCGGCTGGTTGGTGGCCCGTTAAATTAGGCGTAATTATGGACAAACTTCGCGGTATCCCGTCTGATCTGACCAGCTGTCATTTATGCGGCACACTGTCTTCCGCTGACTCTGAACATTTCCACAGATGCTAAGAGGAGCAAGTCCCGTGACCTTACAATGGTCGAGGAGAAGTTTGCCATGCTCAGTGAATTGGAAGCAGCCTGTTCAAGAGTATGTATACCCAAGATAACATCCTGCAATTTTGCAAGTGTCCTGTTAGCACTACACAAGGAGAGGACATGCAAGGCCTTACAATGTGTGCCTCTGCCCTCACTTTTTATGTGCGAGCATAATCGCCTTCATCTTCAAGATTCGCGATGCGGGTGCATGAAGCTCGGCATATAAAAGCCAAGAAAATGTGTTGCTCACCAATGTAGTTCTGTTGACATGCAAAATCTTTCAACCAAGGTCGTGAAGGGAAAGAATGCTGCACAAGCAAGTGTAGCTAGGCCACACCCAGGATAGTCGCTGTGTGGCACTGCAGGCAAAAGCAGTCAAAGTGCCTCGTCTGCTACTGTGCCTAACTAAGAGTGCTCCTCCCTGCTCAACACTACCACTCGCATTCACCTAAGTGAAACGACTTTCACTTTTACGCGTGAGTGTATGTGTCCTAACCTTGAACATTCACATCACACATGTATGAACTATATGATGAACAATAGAAAATTACTCGATAAACAATGGCAGCAGCAATGTCAAAACAACGCTCATGCAAAATACGGTCTCAATTCGTGAAGAAACTCTCTAATTCTGGATTCACAGCATGCCTGACTTGCTCCAACTTTTGCTACAAGGTCAGGCCCCCTACGACTGCAACAACTCACGTTAGTGTATAAGAAAAACCATTTCAGCTAGAATTTTTTGCCTTCTTTGGCGTTTATGCGTGAGGGTGGTTTTAGAACAGGATTGGCCGGCAGGATGCCATCGACACAACCCTGCCACCCAGTAGCCTACCATGCCATAGAAACCCCTTTATGCAGGCTGCTGTTCCTCCAATGTTGTAACAAATTCTCACAACCTTATATGTAGGCCTGTTACCGCCTCTGCCATGGCATAAAAGTTGCCACCTTGTACAGTCAGGGTTACTCGATATACAACCGTTGGAGAACCCCCCGTAGGCCCCATGTATCAAAAGCCAGTGCGCGACTGGCCCCGCTGCACTGGGACAAACAGGGGCAAGCACGGGGCAAGATGACGAGCCTGTCGTCTGTTGGCAAAAAGTTGAAGTAGAACTCAACTGCGTGCGGCTCCTGCCGTAAGTCTTAAAAAGAAAAACCAAAGAAACATAAACAAATATTACCCGAGTTACATTTTCTAATTTTAAAAGGAAGCTTTATTTTATGACGTTTTGTTATTACATAAACGTTAAGCAAAGTCCAGTTCGCGTCTCCTAGGTGCTGCGCGTACACTTGCCCTTCAGCCTTAGCGGAGCAGGGGGGGCCCACACCGCCCGGATTCTAAAGCGGAGTTTCGCAACTAGTGCATATTGAAGAATTCTGTGCACAGATCCCCAGAGTTTCGTTGCTACTGACTAAATAATGGACACAACCTGCAGCGAAAAATGTGATCGCACACAGCACCTTCTTGACAGTCCACAGCCTACGCTTGCAGAGATACGACATAACGGCGGGTTACAAGCACTCAACCGGCAGCATATAAGTTACAAGAAAGCCTATACCTCTAAGCCCTGCAAACCGCCCGCATGGAGTTTGCTAACCTGCTACGTAATGAGCTGGTCCCTAAAGGGACTTCAGGACTTTATTTCACCCTAGCCTGATGGCACCGTTGGGCGGCACTGTAACTTCAGTTTAAGCTCCAATGCCCAGCAAAAGCACCGTTACACGGCACTCTCACAAGCTGCGTGTAGCACTGTGGAGGCTGAAAAGCTCTCAGCTCATCCGCTCAGCTCAACTCACTGACATTCTACAGATGACAGCTAAAGAAAAGTGGACACCCTCTGAGCAGGTGGTACCGCTTTGTTGTGCTGGCCTCCATATAAATATAATCTCGTGGTGAG
This sequence comes from Haemaphysalis longicornis, assembly GCF_048455015.1. NCBI lineage: Eukaryota > Metazoa > Arthropoda > Arachnida > Ixodida > Ixodidae > Haemaphysalis > Haemaphysalis longicornis. The sequence continues at coordinate 330,125,884 of NW_027526203.1, forward strand.
GTAGACGCAGATTAGCTGAAGCTCTGCAGCCTCCACAGTGCTGCACGCTGTATATTGTCAAATGTACATGGACACAGTAACTTATTTTTGGAAGGGTAGCAGTGCTGCTAACTTTTTTTCATCATAGAAAATATGAATTTTTCAAAGGTGTTCTTCCCCTCCTTCCCAACCCAAATATGGAAAATTATAAAATAAGAATCCCCCTATGCGAGTCTTCCGGTCTCCTTGCTTCGGGCGAAATTGCCCAAGTAGTATCGCCAGCACTCAACCTGGCTACTACCATTCTTACCAAAACTTTCATGAAGGCGCAGTAGCCTATCATACACCTCAAAAAGCAAGAAAAAGCAGTGAAGTACACTGACAATTAAGTTTTGTTGTCACCGTGTGTCATAATCACCACCACCACCATCATCATCAGCCTATCTACGCCCACTGCAGGGCAAAGGCCTGCTTCTTCTTCTTGATCTCATCTGCCCATCTAACTTTCTGCCGTCCCCTGCAACGCTTGCCTTCTCTAGGGATCCACTCAGTTACCCTCAATGACCAACGGTTATCTCGCCTTCGCATATCTGCCCACGTCCATTTCTTCTTCTTAATTTCTACTAATATGTCCTTAACAGGCGTTTGTTTCCTGACCCACTCCGCTCTCTTCTTGTCCCTTAATGTTACCCTATCATCTTTCGTTCCATTGCGCGCTGAGTCGTCCTCAATTTAAGTTGAACCCTCTTAGTGCACGCCTCCAAGTTACTAGTATCAAAGTGTGTAGTCTCGGACAATTATAAAAATCAGTAAATAACGTAGCTTTAGAAGTGTGTTTTCTGTCACGTTTCAATTTTCTGAGCTCCGAAGAACTCTCTCCATGCTTAGAAAAGTCTGCCCTTCATTTTTCCACTTCCTGATCCCTTGCCCAATTCAGCCACAAAGCTCTCTTTAAAAAAAGATTTATTCACATTACCTTTGAAGTTTGATCAAACTGGATAGGCGTCACAAGTGGTTTGATCGAGTCCAAATATCTTTGGAGAGTTTCCTGCAACGGCGGCACTGGCAGCCTCTTCAGGTCTTTCTGTTTCGACATCATGGGTCCCACTTGAGTAGCAGTGCTGGTAACTGCTCCCCGTGCAACATTTCTGCTCAATTCGTTGACCTAGACATGGGAGCCAGTTGCAAGCGAAATCATGCCGCATAAATAGGTGTACTTTCAAGTGCAGAAACGTACAAGCCACTAAAATGATCCCCCAGCACGAAGGCAATTATAAACACAATCAGCGCGGACAAACCGTACAAGGGCTGAACGTCTACAATCATTCAAGTCCTGATGCCTGTTCTGTGGCAGCTTGCTATTACCATAGGGCATATTACATCGAAAACTCCGGTATACAAGGTACAAAAACTTCATGAAAACGACATCAACTTCTCCGGGCGAATGAGTTCCTTAGAAACATAACTCTGAAGCCAGGATAAAAACTGCCAGCGGCTGAATGATTTCCACCGTTAATTCCACGTACCATCTTCCTGCGTGCGCATGCAAGCAGCGATCCTCGAAGTATCATCTCCGTTTACATTGAACAGTTTTCTACTTCCTTCTGAGCAACCTTCCTCAAGTGCTCGACTACTCGATTTTGGTTTCGATTACTTTTTTTTTTTTTCTCTCATCACCTCCCCTCCCCCCTTTTTTTTCCTCCATGTTTTTTTTTCTTGATGTCTACCTCGATTGCCTGAACGCTTACCCAAGTTAGGGTGGCAACCCAAGTTCTTACTAAACCACTTTTTCGCGATTCGTTTCGGTTATACCTGGCAACTACACAAAATTTATTAGCTTATAAAGGGTTAAGTATAGGTGGGGATCTAATTAGCTGCTTAGCCCTTTCAAAAGGAGCAGTCCATGTCGTCCTGTTACCGTCTTTTATTTGCGCTGCTATTTTTGAAGTTTACATCGACTTCAAAAGAGGTATATGCGCGGAGAAAAGAATATTCTTCTTCCTTGAGCAGCGAAAGTCTGCCATTGAGGGAGTCTGCGCTGACCAGCGCAGCGCCGGCGAGCCGGCATGAAGAACCTTCTGTTCCCGAAGGAGCCCGCGGCAGGAAGTCTTCGCCATCTGGAGACGACCGGCCACACGCAGCGGCTGTAGCCCGGACTGTTGCCACTGTTACTGCTGTTACTGACTGATGTGCCCGAACTGACAGCCTCTCTTTCTCCTTTATCCTCTATTTATATCTTTATCTGTCTCTCTCTGTACTTTATCCTTTCACTCCCCATCTACCTCCAAGCTTCCCCCGCACTGGGTTTATGCAGGTAAGCACCCTGCCGAGCTCAAAAATATCCCCACTGCACATTCATTTCCTCTTCCTTTCCCACAAACCACAAACCAAACCGGAGCGTCAACTATTTGCGCAGCAGCCAGTTCGGGGGAAATCGGCTCGGAAGCCCCGGGTTGCAGCAGATGCAGCCTTTGCGAAACTCCACATTGGCCCCATGTATCAGAACCTTTATAATAGTTGTTTTGCGAAGTTCGCTTTTTGTCTCCTAGGGGCGCACCAGTACGCTTGCCCTTCAGCTTCAACGGAGCAGGCATGGGGCATGAGCGGGGGGGCCTGCGCCGCCAGGATTCTGAAGCGGAGTTTCGCAACTCTCCACGGTCTCCACGGTCTCCACTCTGTACGGCGGGAAATAGAAATTTGCATGCCCTCTGTCGATAAGAAGTAAATTATCAGAGTAAGAACTCTGTGGAAATAACTATCTCAATATTGAATCACTGAAATTGTAAAAATGCGCAAGCAATAAAATTTATGTTGGAATAAGTTCACAAAATATATTTGTAGTCGTTTCATTTTATGTACCGGTAGGTGTCGCGTCAATCCGTTGCCTACGGTGGGTGAGTGCGTGCGGGGTGTCTCGTTTCGAGGTGGGGTTTCGCAACTAGGGTTTATTGAAGAACTTCGCTGGAAAGGGCAGGCGGGCAGCTATGCGGCAGCGCCGTCTGTCGCGGGGATAGCCGGGTAGTGGGCTTTGGTGCTGGCGGTTCGGTAGCTTGGCTCTCTCTCCCTTTTCTCTCAAACCGAAGCAAAATTTGTCTTGACGGACGTGTCGCTATTCCTCAGCGCAGGTAAAGTCGTTCATTTGATCATATTTATGTTGCTTCACTTGAAACCGAAGCATGTTTTGAGTTAATTGTTGCATGTTGCTTGATGGGAAATCGCATCAACCAGCACGCATCAGAGCGTCAAGCAATCTGGGCTTCGATCGCCGGGGTGCCGGCTAGTGCTAAGCCTAACGCGACCACCTGGACTCGTGTTCCATGTACCGTTAAATCTTTAGTTTGAGCTCTGATTGTCCTCTGTTTCGTGTTAAAGGGGTCATTTCGGTTCCTTGCCGCATTGTAGTTTTTGCTTTTTTACAGTTGGGTTTTACTATGGCATTGCGAGTTGTGCTTCACTGTGTTGTCTTTGTTCGTGGTGCTTTCGGCATAAATGGCGATCGCGCGCAAGGCCTCGATCCGCACGCGCGTGGGCTATTGAGAAGGAACGCTTTTTTTGTGCTTCCCTTTACAGCTTTTGTGTTCTACATGTTTGCATTTGGGCTTAGATGTCAGCTATGTGGGATGGGAATTGATATTTAAAAGAAAAAAATGCAGCGGCTGGCGTAGGCCGGTAATCGCGCATTTGCTCGTACTCCCCGGCTAGTAACACGGCGTTGGCACGTCGTGCACAGTTGAAGCGGTTCACCGGTTGTTATATTGTGCGCTTTGTACTGGAGGGATTTGACTCATTCCTTGATGTTAGGTGGCTTTTCTGTAGCTGTTTAATTTTTAAATAATGCTGCCTTGGTAAAATACCCTTTTGTTACAGAGTAAAATGACAACTCCCGTGGACGATGAAGGGTTTGTCCTGCGCATTCGGGGCCTCCCGTGGTCCACAACGAAAGAAGAGATCTTGAATTTCTTCACTGGAAAAGGCAAGTGCCCTCATTGCGCGGAACGACCACGAAGGTCGCACCGAATAGCCCCAGCACATTTTTATTTCTGCAGACTTCGAGGTTGGCTTTCGCCGTTTTGCTGGAATCAGAATATCGTACCTCAACTTTGTTATTTTTTGTGCAGAGTGTCACATCAAAGGAGGGATCAATGGCGTGCACATGACGCTCTCTAGGGAAGGCAGGCCCAGTGGGGAAGCATACATTGAGCTTGAGAGTGAACAAGACATGGAAATCGGCTTGCAACGCCACAATGAACACATTGGGCACAGGTACATTGAAGGTGAGTACCTTTGAACGTTCATGGAAACAGCAAATGGGGACTGCTGGGCTGTTATAGTACCATAAAGGTTTAGTACTGTGGATGCTGTTTGTGGCTGACTTGCTGTTTGCAACCGCCTTGATACAAGTATCAGTGTTGCGCTTCTGTTAAAGTTAGTGCAACCTAGGTTGGAAAGCATCATTTTTTTTTTCAGCTTGTGCTTTTTTGGGCTGCCAAAGAAGTTTAGCTGAGAACATTTTGTTAATCGAATGAAGTATAAGTGGTTTATTTTAGAGGTGCATTTCAGTCAGCACTGTATTAAAACTAGGTGCAGCCAAGTACGCATTATCACCTGTGGGGCTGTGCTTACCACCTTTGTAAAGTGTGTGCATGCTCTTTTCCTTTGCAAGGTTGTACATAGATAGCGTGTTGCAATGTAGGCACATGAGGTGACATGACTCTAGGCGTAAAAATAGCGGAACGGGAGGGTGCTGTAGTGGCAGGCATGTATAACAGATGGCACAACCATCCTGCTGTCCGCATATCCTTTTCCGGTCCGAGCGTGCAACGTTATGCGTATAACATTGTTCTTTTGTAGGCAATAAATGTGCTAACACCTTGTTGATTCATTAGTGTCATAAAAACTCGGGGTGGTTTTCTTTGAGTTGACTGTTTAGACACTTTTAATGGTTTCCCGTGAAGGTCCAAAATGCTGTACTACATGAAGAAAAGCATTGCCCCTTTTTTTTTTTGTTAACAGCAGAGCTGTTTAGGCTTTTAGTTTCGCCGTGTAGTGTTACTGGACAACAAATACCAAGAAAGAAAAAAAAGACCGAGCATACGTGAGCGTGCACCATGTGAGGGAGCGTCTGCCAGAGAGAGAGAGAGAGAGAACAAAACTTTATTAAAAGAAAAGAAAACCGGGTTAGCGAGGGGGTGTGGCGGAGGACCAGAGGTCCGCCGCGACCGCCAGAGCTCGGCAGGTGACCAGCACTTGGCTGGACTCCTCGGAGCTGCCCAGGGCCTGCTCCCAGTGGAATGAGGACAGCTCGCTCTACCTTCGAGAGCACTCTGCCTAGCCTTCATGGGGTGATATCTCATGTGCTGTTGGGGAGCACAGACGCTGAGTTCGTGAAGCCGGTTGCCGCGGGTTCTGGCGCATGCTAAACGCGGTCCACTTTGGGAAAGCCTGCGGACAAAATGATCCGAGCCTGCCAGTCGTGGAGAACTTTCAGTGGCAAGTTCGGAAGTCCTTGTGAGGTGCAGAGGCCGGTTCTCCAACAAAGGGAGAGGGGCCGCCAGCTTTGTTGTTTCTCTGAATTTTTTTTCCCTCCGAAGAAGAATGCGCATCAACTGGCCAAATTTGGCACCATGGCTGTTCTGATGCCTTGCATCCCAAGTAGAAGGCCCTTGCAGCCTTAAAACCTGGTGCGGCTTATATGCGTGTTGGTAAATATCCAGTGAATTTTTCGCCGATATATATAATGTTTAAGGGGTGTGGTAGAGTTGGGGTGATAGGTGTGCAGCCATTGCGAGCATCTGTGCGGTATTTATATGCATGCGCATGCACACATACGCTCGCTCCTTTCTAAAGTGATGAGCGTATGACGCCCACTGTCCTGATAAAACAAATCGTGATTCCTCGAAGGGGCAGTGGTGCATTTTTTTACTGTATTCTGTGCTCGTCCGCCACTGGGTATTATGAGGAATGGGATGGTGGCCTCGTTTTGCTATCTGTGGTAAAGAGAGGGGATGAGCTGGGACTGTACAATGGAGAGAGCCACTGTGATTCCACCGATAATTCTGGTGTTAGCCAGGAGCAGTTGGGATGGCATAAAGGTGGCCAAATATTTCTGTCCATGTGCACCGGTGTACTGTAAGAAGCCCTGGGCGACCAGACCAGTTGAGCTAAAGTTTCGATGCAAACCAAGTTTTTGTTTTCATCGCACTCGAGAGTATTGTAACAGTGGGATGATGGCAAGAAAATAAGGTGTTTCACGCAATAAAAAGCCATTAAATGCAGCCTAGTAGTGAGTTACAAAATAAGATAGTTTGGCTGCACCAGCCATGAAATATCGTGTAGAAGCAGCATACATTCCTCTTTACAAAGCATTGTCTGAAACACCACTGCGGGTATGTGCTACCCTGTGGGTAACGCTTAGCAACTGCTGCGTATTTGCGAGAGTTAGGCCTACGTTTACGCTTTGAGGTTTAATGGCGTCAACCATTATTAGCAGCCTGACCTACGAGTACTTTTTGCAATCGGTAGCGGTTGATAAAGTTTGACCTCTAAGCGCAACGTTAGGCCTAATGTTTTGCCATTGCATTCCCGCGTACCTTCCTTCGTCTGCGGTGGGTCGACCTTTGTGGAAGTGACTTAGTAACTTGAAAATGTCAGTGGTTTCATAATAGAGGCGTTCGGATATGCAGTCATTTCTACGTCCGGGAAGTATTCCAATAGTGCTTTGGCAAGAAAATGCCTATGCCCATATCTTTACTGGCTAGTGATTAGATAACTGCTGCGAGTGAATAAGCAGCAAAATAACCCTTCTGAGCTATTGGTAAATATGTAACACCATCGTGATTGTAAGTCGCTTTTCGTGAAAATTGTACTGTAAATGTCTTTTATACGAGCGCTGTTGCGTGCAGATCATACTCATTTTTTTTAATAAGAGGTAAATTTTGTTGATCCATCTTCCCGGTGCTTCCGTCGATGCCCATGTAGTTGCAGCGATAAGGCAATCATTTTGCTCGTTTATGGTGGTTCAATTCATTTATTGTGTCATCAGTATATTGATTATTGCCCAAAAAACAATGCATGACAAGTTCAGCATTGCACACTGGTAGCCTGACAGCATGTAGCTGCGCTGCACTGCCTTTCTTTAAATGCCAACTGCAGTAAATTTTTAAATTCGAAGACCTCATTTTTATATAGTTTGACTTATCGGGAAGGTGCGAAATGTAGCTTGTGAAATATGCGCAACTAACTAGAATCATTCTGGGATTTAGAAATTGATATTGAGAAAAGAGTTAAATATTACACTAGGGAGCAGTGCAAGCATGCGTGAAATCTGGCCTTGTGTGTAGCTGCTGTAGAAGTGGTTCATGGGAGTGGGGCTCGACCGGTTCTCTCGCCACCTGGCCGGCGAACAGACCTGGTTGCTGGTTGGATGTCACTTCGGCTGCTTGCAGACTGGGCTGGCAGGTGTAATCTCGTCCGCTAAGGAGTTATTTTAAATGCATTTAGTTAATCAGAAGGCATTTCACAGAGCGACCAGTCATGGCCCAGAAGTATTTGGCAGTGCCTACTGCACTGCCAGAATAAATTTGACCAGGGTGAACTTTCACTGCATTTGGCTGGCTGTTAGTGTCAGGCTTAGCAAAGCTTGGGGTGCGAGATACTGAGGGGTGGTGGTGCTTATTGGCCCGTATGTGCACGTTTGTCATGCATGGGCTGGTTACTTCATGTTAATTCTAACTTGCTTAATTCAAAAAGGCCTGGTTGTTTCATTGCAAAACACGTATCGAATTGAACAGACCATGTTGCTGGCCATGCAATCGGCAGCGGACATTTCGTGCAACGGTACCTTCAGTGACAGATGGCATTGTTTTGAGTTTTGTGGAGATGGACACCAGTGCAGAGAACTTTGCCATAAAAGCTGACGATTATTCAGGCTGTGTGTCCTCAACAATTGGCCAGGATTCTGTTGACAGCAAAGGAATTCCCCCCCACCTAGTGCAACTGACGTAGTGCAGGAGTGCTGGACACAACTGCGCTTTATTTCTCTTGTCAGGAGAACGTGGTTGCTTTGTTACAGCTAGTCTGCAAGATACAATGAACATTTTGTGTCATAAAAAAACCAAGACTCAATTATACTTCCAGGCAATCTGGGTTGGGAACTTGTCCCTGATCGGTTAGCTTAGTACTCATGCACAACTTGATGCATTGCTCCTTATATAACGAGCCTGCCTTAATTCAAGCATATCAGAAAAACACAGCCGAGACACTTGTTTTATGGAATGCCTTCACTCCATCGGCCTTCCAGCACATTTTTCTTGTTACTTCTGCCAGCATGTTACCTGATCACCTTTGAGTAGCGACGGCAGGCTTGTGATGAAGTTTGCGCAACTTAGATCATTATAAACCTCAACTACCTTCGTATCTGGCAGTGTTAGTGACACGAGCACGCTGTTGGAGCGAGTCTGCACGCGGGGGGAAACCGCACAATCGGTATTGCGGATGACTGCATTAAGAATTTGCATACTAAAGTCTACTTATTGGGTGGCTAACAGGATGAGCTGACCTCGTAGAAATTTTGCAGGATCGAGGATCCATAGCTTTGCAGGTATGGTACCATGTCTGGAAAATTGCCAGGCTTGTAGAGTTTGCACATCTGCCGCATTTTGTGCCATTCAAGGGAGTGGGCACAAGGGCAGTTTACTATTGGCTTCTTAATATATCTGCATGATGTTCTTGACAAGTACCCACCCAGTGGCTGAGGTGGTGTGCTGCTGAGTGCGGGGACACTGGTTAGATGCCTGGCCACTGCGGCTGTTTTTGTGATACAGCTGAGAAAAAAAAAACCAGACCAGCTTCACAACTTAACATCGTGAATGTTGGTGTTAACTGCAAAGTTGCCTGGCCTTCCCTAATCGCAAGGCTAAGCTTAAAGGGACACTGAAGTGAATTTGTCAAGCTCCCGTTTTTGCGTGCACTGTGTAGACTGGCTCAAATTAGCACACTTTTCATCGTTTATCCGGTTGACAAATCGGTAATTATTTTACAAAGCGCGAAAGAAGAAAAACTACCATGCGCGGTTTGCGGCGGCCGCACAAACTAAGCTGTGACGTTGGGAGGAGGGGGCGCCGTGATTGGACGATGCCCAAGGTTAGCAATCAAACAAGTTTCGGTTTCGGTCTGTAAAACATGTTTGACATTCGATGGCGTCGTTGGATGGGCATTCTCAATATCCCAGTTATCGTAGTACCGCGCTTCTGCCATGTTGTCGGCTGTAAAATGCATAAGATAAGCCTCCCAGGACGGCTTGGAATCGTAGCATTCACTATCTGAGGCCTAGGCAGTGGATGAACGCCCTCCGCGTCCCCGCAGATGCTCAAATGCATGCGCTTTTCCCCCATATTTGGAGCTTGCTTCGCTCATGCCTGTATCGTAAAAAGCGCGTTCGCACCAGGCCAAGGGTCTGTTGATTCTGGCCTGTGCCCACTGCCCGCAAGCAGTCGGTGCTTATGGCAACAGCACGCCAACGAGAACTCGCTAGCGCGGCAGTGCCAACGTGCGCGAGTTCTGTGGACTAGTTCGTGGAGCAATGAACGTTGCGGCCCAAAAAAAGGTGAACTCAGTATAGAAAACATCGGCGAAAAACAAAAAAGTTAACTCATAAAAAAAAAAGCATGTACCCACGGCGATTCGAACTCGTGATTGGCAAAACACTTGCGATTGCATACCTAGCACCCCAGACGACTAGGCCACAGAGGGCCGCTGGCGGCGATGGAAAAGATAAGGTATATAATGTATAACCAGTTTACACTTTTATTTAGTTTTAGTATTTCAAGCAGCTTAGGTGACTATTTGTTGTATTGCGCTCGTGCAGTAAGCGTCCCCTGAGTTTCCACAATAGCTCACGTCTAGCAATTGCATTTCGTAGACGGGAAAGTGTTCGCAGATGCGTAGTCGTGCTGCTGACTGCTCTGCTTGTTCGCCCAGCGCAAAAAAGTGCTTCCCGCACCCTAGTTTTACGCTGTACGGTAAAAATATCAGTTGATTTTATTTCCTTAGTACCTATATTGACTTCGCTCACTCTTCTCCCCCTTCAAGAGGCCTTATATTTTCCTACTGGCGTACCAGTCAGCGAAGCGTCGCATGTGCGCTTGTGTGAAGCGACCTTGACTTGGAGCTAGATACAGTATACAAACTAACGAAGTAAATAAAGGCGCATTCTTCCATTCCCAAACGTGTTGTGGCTTAACTGATCGAGCGAATTGCGACGACCTGTTGGCGGCCGGCGGACTAAACAGTGGGCCGACTGACTCGGTCGCGGAAGGTCGGCGAGCCGTGCAGTAGCGCAGCCAATTGTCAGCTCCTCTCCTGCTGACGTCACACGAAAACGCCACAGAAAATGGGCGAGCGTAAAAAGAGGAGGACAGCATTTTCGAATTGATTTTTCTACTAAATAAATTCGCGTAAACGCGCACAGAGTGGTCGAAACAGGGCCCAGGGACTCTGGACTACAGTTTGCGCTCGTAATCCCGCATTGTTTACAAATCACTTCAGTGTCCCTTTAATGGAGCTTCTCAAAGCCAGCAGATCGATTCCTGTTTGCGCGTGAACTCTCACTGGTGCTCCTTTACGGGCGGCGACTTTTTCCACAAATTGCGCAGCCTTACCCATTTTCCAAACATTTTCCGAATATTCGAATAAGAACATAGAAAAATGATCGCCGAGCGCACTTGTTTATGTATGCGCGCTCCTTTGAGCCATCGTTGGGCACACGTTCTCCAATGGGCTGACTCCTCTCTTGGCTTCAGTGACCTGTGCTTGGCGCTCACTCCCCCTCCCCCCAGTAAGTTGCACCTGTGCTTGGCGCTTTCTCTCTGCCTTGCTAGGCTATGCGCTCACCACATCGCTGCGCCCGCGTTACCATGCCTCGTCCCATGAAAGCCTTGACCAAGAACAGCTTCGCTGTTAAAAAGGGGCCCTGCAACACTTTCCACCGACTACTCGCAATGTGTTTTAGAGTAAAGTCTATTGTCCCAGCAATGTTCTTCCGCAGGAATTATCATGCTTCATAGGATCATAAAAATCCATTCACTCTTACTGAAACTACACCCAATGAGAAATCGCACATAATCGTTCCCTCTCAACTTGACCGCAGACTACGTGACGTAAGCTGTGCCCTCTCTCTCTCGGTGAGGGGGGATGCCTGGTGGCGTTCTCTTTGGCGGCCTTTGATATATCACAGGCTGGGGAATTAATGCAGAGGGTCTATTTCCAGTCTGGTGCAACAAAAAAGCAGGCAGCTCGCAAACGTGCGCTCAGGCTGGTATTGTGCTTTTGAAGCAATAAACGTTTGTTTTTTTTAGTTAAGTGGGCTAGTTGAAAGGAAAGTATTGAATTCGTCACTCAAACTGCTCGAGCACTCGAAAGCACAAAAGAAGCGCCGAAACTGTTTGTACAGGGTTATGCATAGAAGTAGATTGTGCACAGCGACAGCGGATCATCACAGGAAATGCGCGAAATAAACCGTGAAGTTGACCAGCAACAAGCCAAGAGGACAGCCACCACTGTAATGACGTAACTTCAGCGGTGCCAATGGTGCATGAGGGAAATTAAAGAGAGGGCGGTTGATTTTTTGTCTTTCACAGTGATTTGCGCGCTCACCGCCTCACGTGCACATGTAATATTTGGCTCGGGTATTCCTGGCAGGGTAATCTAACTGTTGTGCGCGTTTATTTGCACTGCTCAAAGCGTGTTGCAGGATTTCCTTCAAAATAAACACCTTTGTGGGCAAACTTTTTTGGGGGGGGGGGTCGAAATCAATTTGTAGCCATTCACAATAGTCCACTTGGAGACAGCCTTGGCAAGTTCAGTATGCTGAATTTGGTGTTGCTTGCAGCTTTGAGCTAATCCAGTGGCAAGCTTTTTGTTGTGCCTAACCACAAGGTTAGGCCAGCTGCACTGTGCTGCACTGGTGGAACTGGGCCCGAGGGTTTCAGAATGGCATGTTTGGGTGATTGGGGATTTTATTTGGAGTGTCTCTTTCATTCTTTCACAGTGTTTAAGTCGAAGCGCAGCGAAATGGATTGGGTGGTGAAGCGCAGTGGAGCACACCAGCAGGACTCTCTGAATGATGGCTGTGTTAGGCTGAGAGGCTTGCCCTTTGGTTGCTCCAAGGAAGAAATTGCGCAGTTCTTTTCGGGTAAGTAGGGCTCCCCTTTGCTGCTTGAAGTTATACTGTGGCATTGATCAGTTTGCCTCCGTGGCTGGAGTAGCGTGGAGCACAGGGAGTGGCCACATAGGCTGGCTAGAACGAGCTTAGTGAGTTATGCTAACACTGAGGGAGAGAAGCAGCTTCATAAAGCGATATGTGATGCTCTGATGATTTTGTGAAGGCCTTGATGGTAACGCCAAGTTGCGTTGAGCAACAGATCTTGCATGCTTTAAGATGATTGGGCTGCACTTCGTTCAGGGTTTTTGTTACTAGTGTGTGGGCGGTTTCAAATAGTGAGCAGTCTTATTTAATAAAACTGTATGCCTGCTGTTTTAGCTCCACTGTCTCTATGATGCCTGTTTCCTTGTGTGAAGGATGTGGAGATAACGTAATGCTTCTGCTCTGTTTGTAACGTTAAGGCCCACTGTGCAGCCGTTAGACAGCAGAGCTAGGGTGAGGTGTGTTGCATGGCGGCCTCGCTAGCTAGGGCAGGCGTTCTTCTGTGGTGCGTTTTGTTGATGCGTTAGTGTGCCTCTTGTGTGCAGCGAAAGCAGAGCGAGTGATGGTGTGTTTTTCTCCCGTTCTGGGCCTTATTGAAGGGTTGGAGATTGTCCCCAATGGGATTACACTTCCTACCGACTACCAGGGGAGGAGCACGGGGGAAGCTTTTGTGCAGTTTGCCACACGGGATATAGCTGAAAAGGCGATGGGGAAACACAAGGAAAAAATTGGGCACAGGTGGGAGCAGAGTGCTACCAGGCGGTCAACTCGTTTGGGCCTCCATTTCTCTCTTCATTTTCTTGGTCTCTCCTGTGCCAATGATGTTGTGTCGCACATTACGCCTCGCATGTTGCCTGTTTGGTGCTGCTTGGGGAACACTCCTCACTGAACATGGATGAGCACACTGAGAAGCGGCTTTCCTAGTAGTGGTGGACAGGACTTGTATCATGGTGGGGAAAAAAACTGCTTCTGAACCAGTAAAGTATTTTCAGGGATTCTATGGCTTTTGTCAAGTCTGTGCGTTACGATATCAAAACAATTTTAGGAGCACCTTCGCTTTCTTTTAGCTTGAAGCAGACCAAGTGAGTTCTGAGCCAAATGTTGCTCTGTGAAAATTTAACACTGAAATTTTGCAGCCAAGTTTAAGTGCCAAACCCTACTTTAGTTGTAGCTCAAGAACTGGTTATGTGGCAGCTCGCTAGTTTTTTTGGTATATGTTAGGCGAGGAAAATATCCAGGCTCACTGTTCCCAGCTATGACCATAACCGATCAGGGCTTTTTAGAAGACCCTTTGCGTTTCTTGCCATAACTGTGGTCGGGAGTTACGCGTTCGTATGTAGTATTGGTTTAGCCAGGGTTTCTATAGGAGACACCCTCAATAGGAACCTAAAATTCTTAGTGTAGAGGGTAGCAGTTCTGCCATGTTCAGTGTGCAGTGAGAGAGAGAACTCGGTGAAGGGGAGCCCGGACATTTTTCGCTTTTCCCCTTTCAAATGCAGGGTTAGTGCTAACATTTTCTGTGGCAAGTATTGCTCAAGCAGCACTAAAAAGCTTCGTTTGTGATAATGTGCTTTTGTTATTTGAAAGGTACTTTTACAGTTTGTTAGCAGCACTGGCAAAGTAATCTATCTCACTAGTGCTAGCCTGATTGCTATGTAATGTTGCAGATTAGCCTTTAGATGTTCATTGCCGAGTGTGTTGTGTGCATTTCACATATAAGACATTTGCTCACCAAGTGGCTGTTTTTTTTTTCTGTTTTCAAAACAAACGAGTTGATTTGAAAGTGGGGGCCAAAAGCTACAGTAGTTGTCGTAAAATATATACATATTTTTTGACCACATACAGTAACAGTTTTAATAGAGTTGTAGTGTGAAAAACTGGCCCCGGTATGGTTAACGTGCGCATGCGTGCAACCAGTTTTTCTGCCTCTGCACACGTGCAGTGGGGCCGGTTGCCTTCTGGGTACCGTACCGGGACCGGTTCTCCACTCTGCTATATATCTAGTACCTGTTTAGCTTATTTTGCACATCGGGTTAAAATGTTCTGAAGTAAAAATTATTTTCTGGGTACACCCTACCCTACAGTAGTTCTAAGGAAGATTTGACAAGACATCATGATTAGGACAGTTCATTGTGTTCTGTGTTACTATGTAAGCTGCCTGGGTGGTATGCTGTTCTTGTTGGGGAGATTGAATGGCAGACATGCCTGAAAATAATTATATTTGGAAATGCATGCTTAGCTGATTGTTTGTATTAAAAGCTGATACTTTTTTTTTTCTTCTCTGAAACGGCAAAGCCATTAACGTGTTATCTGATTTCTTTCTCGGTTCAGTTTTGAAAGGGCAGTAACTTGTGCGTTGAATGCAACTTTAAAAGTGTTTTCCCACTAAAGGTAACCTGTCACTACATGGCCACCCAAAGCTTCTATTGGATGCAACTGAAACATTCTTAAATCCGGCATTCTGCCCACAATTTGATTTTTAATGTTTTTTCTTCGCAAAGATGGATATTTGGCAACTGTTTTATATGTGAAATGCTGTAGTGTTTGTAATTATGCTCTGAAGCACAAGTTAATTTGACTGGGTAGTAAATTAGCTGCAATCTGAGCCTGTCCCTTTGGGATTGGTGTGTTTGAAGACAGAGTTAAAGCAGACATAATGTCCAACAGGCAACTCTTCCCCTGAAAACATTTTGTCATTGCAGAACTCTGCATCTCATGTGACGTGGCCCAAACAGACTGTTCCAAAAGTGACAGGCTTTGATTGTGGCCCTGTGTGTTTAAGCACTGTGCAGCTGTAACGTTTGCAGTTAATGAAGTTAGAGGCACATTTGGCTTTGCGTAAAAAGAATATTTAACACACTATACATATCAGAAAAGAATTTGTCTTTTTTAAAGTTTGTATTTATGGCAGGATAAGTGGAGTGCATGCACAGTACTAACCCACTTACTTCAGGTTCCCATTGGCAGTTCTGATAAAATTCCCAGCAGATTTGGATAGTTGTCAAATTAAAGTAAAACCTTGTGACAGCATTACTCATGTTACTCTGATAAAAACTGTCAGGCTATTATTCTTGCACTTGGGAACCAGTGCGTGCATGCTGTTTTGCACTATCTGCTGTAGCTGTGCATTCCACTTGCCTCATGGCGAATGATGGAAGCATTTGTAGTACTGCACTGTTTGAAAATTCGTCCTATTGCTTTGGAGCTTAGATACCCGCTGCTTTCGTTACTGAAAAATGAAAGGAAAGGAGTAGGTTGTCTTAAAAGTACTTTGTGTTTGAAGCGCAGCATTGTGCCGTAATCACCATGTTACTAAATATTTTCAACAAATCGTTTCCATATTGCACTTGCATAAGAGTAATTCGAACAAAAGCAGTAGCTTGTTCTGGTGCGACATAACAGCTTAATTGAAAGTTTGCTGTCGGGCGTAGATATTGTAAAAGGCAGTGTTGAACTGTTCTGAAGTTGCGTCTTGCCTTTGGGTTCCTTTACACAAGCAAGCAACTTTTGTGTAGTGCACTAGTAGGTTCGCTGGGACTTCTTTTTCCAGAGACCATTCTCAATACTGCCAGATGAATTTTCTGAACCTGATCTAGGAATAATTTGTGGTTAAAAATAGAACATTTAACAGTGAGGAAAATGAAAAGATTGCCTGTGGCTTGTAGCTTTGAAGGCCTGAAGAGCACGGTTACTGCAGAAATTTCTAAGAGTGCCATAGCCAAAAGAATGCTTGCATGAGGGTTTTATATCCACACACGGTGGGAAAAATTTTGACTACGTACAATGTCCCTCTCATATAGCTGGTTCCAGTTACTACAGTCAAACCCGGTTATAGTGAACTGTAATATGCACTGCGATTAGTGATATAGCCGAACCCGTTTATAACGAATTTTTTTGTCACGAGTTTGCTATACGCGGGACATCTCCCCCCCCCCCCCCCTGCCATTCCCACATAACGAAATGAACATATAAAGTATGGCATTACCTTACACAAAACAATCCATTTATTGCATGCAATAAAGCTACTTTCTGCCTTAACTGCCTACTTTGCAGGAAAGAGGTGATTTTTTTTTTTTTCCACTCATTCTGGCGGCACCAACTAGCACTGCATTCTCTGCACAAGACATCGTTTGCACCAGTTCAAGTCCGTGTCCCTCAATATCAAAGCAATATTTGTGGAGAACATCGGCTGGCAAAAGCGCTTCATAAAGCGTCGGACGGCTTTACGTTGTGACATCCTCAGTCTCTTCAGTACTTTCAGCAGCACCGGCTGCCATGACATCGGCGACGGTGTGTGCGCTCGAGGGGTTCACAGTGACGGCAACTCAGTGACTGCTCAGTTCGCTGATGATGCCGTCTTGGTCCGGACTCACTGGCTGGATCGGTTCCGTCGTGAATCCCATGCGTCGGAAACAGTTACGGAAGGTGTCGGGCGTCACGTCGGTCTATGCGAGGCTCAACATCTCAATCATGGCCAATCAGCACCTCAATCGCATTTCAGTGGTAATTGTAGGCACGCCGAGTATGATATATCCAATGTGAACTTCGTTATAAGGAATATGATTCGCATGCATTTTCGCAACAGACTTGCTTTTGTTTGATATATAGCGTAATTTGCTCTATCCGGGTTTGTTATAACTGGGTTTGACTGTACCATTGGCATGCTTTTTATAGCATGTCAACATCACTTCCTGTTAGTCGCATTTATGACTGCACGCAAAGCTTGCTGTTTTCTGTTCTTGTGAGAGAAATTTGGATTTTCGTACACTCATGGGAAGTGGCTTATTGCATGTCTTGAAATGAGGTCAGAAATTGTATAGCAGCTTCCTGAATCAATACATGAGGTGTGTTGCTTTGAGGTATGGGAAAACACATTCATAGTTTCAATGCTCAGGCACTGCGGCTCAATTTCAAATGGAGCTGAAAAATGGTGACATTCATATACGCGGTGCCTGGTCACATTCGGTATTTTAAGCCTCTAAGTTGAAAACGGGGCCTCATGAGAAGGGTACCTTTATCAGCAGAGTAGTCGAGCAACCTGTCTGTTGTGCCACATAATGGGGATCATGTGTCCGTCTTCAGTTCGTCTTCGCTTAATTCACAACAGTGCAGTGATAATATTATCAGTACCACATGACACATAGTGCTCATGAGTTCTGCTTCTACCGAGGACATGCATGTGTACTTTATAGCCCCTGCTATATCAAAAGTTAAGCCGTTCTTGTGCACCAGCTGCGAAGTCTGCAGAAAAGAAAAAAAAAAGACGCACATTGCAACTTCTAAGATTGCCATAATGTGTACATGTAACACAACAGAGTATGTCATTACGTCGTATAATAAGTGGGGCTGCAGATGCTCTTACATGCTTGTAGTCCATTGCAGAAATGGGGATGTACAGTATTTGAAACCCTGTGGGGGCATCTAAACCTTCTCTTGCGGGAGGACGTTGGGGCGTCACTTTTTTGCAATAATGTCGTTGAGTTAAAAGGGCCGTAAAGACTAAATGTAAGATTGTTCATTTGATAGATTGCTCCGTTCGAATAATACTGGCACCACTTTTAGCGCAAACTTCATTAAAATAAGCTATATAATTAGGAAGAATGGCCATGTGACCCACCAGCTCATTTCCCAAAACCTATGATGTATAATGGGAAGCTGTGTGATTGCCTGAGGCCGGCGAAAGCAAGCGCAAGTTAGGGTTTATAAGCTTGCAGAACAAGCTATTTGTACTTAAATTTAACGCATATTCCTGTTATAGCAGTAACATGGTGGGAGAAACAGTGGAAGTTACGAACGCACGCGTAAACATGGAATCGCAAGGGTGTACTGTGCACACTGGGCTGGTTATAGCTGCACAGCAGTCTGGCGCTTTGTGGTTGTCTCACACGACACTGGCCAATTGGCATAAGTGACATAGTACTACGTACCCTGTTTGTCAAGCATACCCAGTGTTTCACGAAATGATGACTATCAACTATAGCAAAAATAAGCCTTATGCAAATCCAGTCTAAAACAAAGTGAGTGCGGACCGTGGGCCTGCGCAATAAGTGTGGCACCATGTAGAGGACAGATGGTAAATCGAGCATTGAAAGGAGTTTTGTTCGGTGCAGCCCAAGTTGGCATACGTAACATTCGTTTCAAATACTGCCCTATGTACGTCATTGCTGACGTCACGGAACACGATTTAGCAGGAGAATTGAAATTTTGTCTTAAATTGTGCAATTTCTGTGCAATTGTTACTATGACGAGCCGTGTTTCTTCATCAAAGCAGTGCTTTCACTATGCATGCTTTGAGTAGCACCTCGCCTCTCATTTGTTCCTGCTTGCAGGACCTGCATTCATTCCCACGGCAAAGTAATCGCATTGAGTGTATTTCATATGCTGCAAGACTGCTCTGTTCACAAAGCAGAGGTGCAATGTTTTTAGCGTTCTCTGCCCGTCCTAGGCAACTTCTTACCCGCTATTCTCTCTCTCCCGTGTCATTTCTTCATTATTGTTACGATGGGTTGCTTGCAAATATAAATTAGTAGCAACTCGTCCAACTTGTGTAGTCCTTTTGTTGCGGGTGCCATGTGTAAACAGCCTTTGCAAGTTGAGGTTTCACTTACACAGTGCTTCTCTGCCATTACCCAGTGCAAAGAATTCTATCGGTTGTGGCACAGCATTGAGAATGGTCTCTCGCCTAGTTTTTCTTTGAATTGAGGAGCTCTAAGAAGTACAAAGAAACAGCTATACCTGGAAGCAGGAGTAGCTGTATAATGAAGTTGACAAGATAAAGGGGGGAGGAACTTTGTAAGTTAAGTGAGCAGTGTGCACTTGCTAGTTTTCAGCTATAGGTTTTGTGCTTCGATCTCTACTTTCTGGAGAGAAAAAAAGTGTAAGCTTCTATATTTGTAGATTCTATTCTGTGTGCCGCAGAGGGGGCTTGCCTTTGCAGAGCCTTGGTTTGGTTTTAAAAGGCTGCATTCCCGCTTCGATTGGTGTGTTGCCTTGTTTCTGGAACGGGATGACTTCCGGGGATGTCGAGCTGCACGGGGACCGATGATGGTCCTGTCCTGCATGCACGTGGTCCTCCCCGAGGCAAAGGCAGGCCCCCGCTCTGCACGATGAGTGTAACCTGGACCCTTTGAGCCTTGCAGCAGCTGTGTGCACTGCGGGGAGGGTGGTGGACGGGGCCCGGTAGCGGCTGCTTACCCCGGTGGCCCGGTTGTTGTGGCCAACCCATCTCTGTCCCCCCTGTAGGTACATAGAAATCTTCAAGAGCAGTCTGCAGGAAATTCGCTCGGCCGTTGGCATGGGGGTGCCCAAGATGATGCGCCCCATGGGCACTGCCAGGCCGGGCCCCTATGACCGAGCTGAGCGCTTTGGTGGCGGCCCCTCGCGCTATGGCATAGGCCGTGGCGGGCGCAACTTCCGCGGTGAGTGCTTTGCCTCTTTGCAAAAAGGCGTCTTAGTGGCACCGTGGTCAGCTTCAGACTCATCCCCCCCCCCCTTCGTTTTTACATAATTTACCCCCAACAAAATATAGGGCATAAAGAAATCACTTTCACAGAGAGAATTAGCTGTGCTGTGGAAAACTACCATGTTTTCTTTGGTTGTATTTCTGCATTTTTTGTTTGTAAGTTTGTAATGCATTGTGAATATTGTGCCTGTACCTCACTGCTTATTTGTTTCAGTACGCACATTGTCCAGGGTCATTCTAAAACTGTTGTGGGTCCAATCGTTTTGTCATTTGCTACAGATCAGTCTCCTCCAGAGCCATTAGCTTATGTATTTTCTTGTTTTGGCCATTGTTGAGAACAAGGGAATGCCCCAAAATTTTGCATAATGCAAGTGCACAGAGCAGTATCTTTAGTTAGGCCATTCTTTGTGGTGAAAGGGTTAATGGTTAAGACTTATTTACAGACATTAAATGCACAAGGGGCCTAATTATTAAGCCTGTGAATGGCCAACCAGTGCATCTAGCAGGCATAATTGCAAGTACTTTGGAGGTTTAAATGTAAGAGCATGCCTTATTAAAGTTTTTCAGAT
Organism: Haemaphysalis longicornis; assembly: GCF_048455015.1. NCBI lineage: Eukaryota > Metazoa > Arthropoda > Arachnida > Ixodida > Ixodidae > Haemaphysalis > Haemaphysalis longicornis. The sequence continues at coordinate 330,146,096 of NW_027526203.1, forward strand.
ATTGTCCATTTGGCTTCGGTATGGTATACTTCAACTTCAAGTATACTTTACTTCAGGTCAAGGGCTTGATAATGGTGGTGTGTTCATCTGATAGATGCTGTCCCTAAATTGTGCCTTTTTATTTTGTAGGGTTTGTGGATGAGGATGCCTATGACTTTGGTGAGTAACAAGTGTAAAACATTTTTGTAAAACATGAGTGTAAAACAGTAGGCATTGTCCGTTAAACCCCTTTGGCACATAAAAAATTAATGGCTTTAGTGGCAAACTTTGATGCTACTTAAGAATCTTGATCGACATTTACGGATCGAATAAGTCTGGGAAGCACGTTAGCGTCAGATTCCCAACTGAATGTCACCAGCGGTGCGATTGCTGCACCAGTTGTGCCAAACTGCACTGAGAGGGGAACCCTGTTAGATTTCTAGGTAATGTGCACGAAACCGGTGCCAAACTTCGCTTTTTGTTATTTGTACAAACAAACTACCCAAGCTTCTAATACTTTAAGCGGCACATTTTGGCAATGCGTACATGCAGCCCTTACTTTTTGTGCATCGGAGCACGAAAGCTTGGTGGAAAAGCCAGGGAAGGAAAGAAGATAATTCATGTTCTCTCTGTTCTTTTTCTGTTGTTGACTTCCCGCTAGCTCAGTAAAATGTCGCCAAGTGTCGTGTCATTGAGGGACTGCTGCGATCTCTTTAGCACCCCTTGCGCAGTTTCCTCCAGGGGATGCCTGGTATCTGATCTCTTGGGACAGGGTTGTGTGTCGAACTTTTGCACAATGATAGTTCTAGCTTTGTATGTTGTGCATGTAAAGGGGGGGAGGGAGGGTAGGCATGTAGAAAGCCAAAACCAATGATGTGGTACAAAAAACCGTTTCTGGTTTCGAATAGGTCGGGATATGCTATGCATTGCTGTTTGTAGTACCCCTGTCACACGGCAAATCTGACAACATTTAGATTCAGTGACATTAGCTGTGAGCACGGAGAAAGAAGTATTTGAGGAGGGGAATCCACTGGGCTGGGACCGCGCGGGCGGGCGGGCGGCGCGTTAATGTCACTGTCTGGCCAGGAGGAAATGCAGCTTGCGGAGCAGCACTACAGATGACGCGTCAAGCGCGTTGCCGTAGTTTACATGTTCTTCTACGGACGCGGCACATAAAAATTGTAATATCATCGAATATACTATTGTGGAAATTGCCAGATTTTTTTCTGTAAAATAAATAAATAGAAGTGCTGGGCATTTTAGCAGCAGTTATTAATAAACACTGCCCTCGTTACAAGCAGTACCGCGCTTGAAACAAAGCACTAGAAGGAATCCCGGCGCAGATGACGTCTGCCGACGCCACCTTCTCGCCACGAGTGGCCCACTCTCTCCACTCTCACAAGTTTCTCAGATTTGCGCGCGCTTTTCATGTTGCACAGGCAGGGCAGGCAAGTTAGGACAGTCTAAATATGAACTAATGGCATAGAGGATAAGAACTATCATTCACTGGAACTAATCACGTCTAGATTATCAACCATGTTTTTTTTTTTTTTTTTAAGGGTAGGTTTCGTCGCATTCTAAAAAAATCAAAGCCCCTTGTTTTAACGGCAACGATGTTTGAAATGCGAAGATTTTTCTTTCCCCTACTTTTTACCTCTCGCCTTTGGGAATCTGGCCTCCTTACCTCAATAAAGCAATTCTCTCTCTCTTCCGCCGTAAACCGACTCCAATGAAAGTCCAGTCTAGCGTCACTAAATGAGCTACGCTTAAGAGTACCACCACTTCGTGCACCCAGGAGCGTCTGGGGGCCATTTTGTTTCTGGCTTGCAGTGTTGCCATCTCACCCAACAAAACTGCCGCCGGTTGTGACGGCCAGAGTGTGACCGGCCACAGGGGGGGGGAGAGGAGAGGCGCCCAGAAACAAAATGGCTGCGCCCAAATGTAAACAAAAAATCACGTGGTGCCGAACAACCAATGAAAATCTCGGCGGCACATAATGAGAGAAAAGAGTGCTGATACTCTAAAAGCCTTTATTTAGTGACGCTAGTCCAGTTGCGCGAGGGATTCGTTGGCGTCGTCTATCCATGATGGCAGCTGGCTACGCACTGAGTGACCTTGAACCGGCGAGCCTTTTCCCTTTGGCGCCTCGCAATAGAGGGTGTGTTAAGAAGATACCACTTATGCAAAGTTCCACCTTGTCTGCTGCTGCTGCCTGAAGATTTTTCACTTGTTTCGGTTTGTGGTGTAAGCATCACCCAAAAGAAAGCTAAGCTATTTTCATTTGAAGCGTTTACATTTTGTTTTTGAAAAGTAAAAGGTTAAAATATTAAACGTGTTTACATTAATATCCTGTAATTCTACGAGTTTTATTACTGCAATGTTATCAATACCAAATAACATTTATTTTGTCGTGTAGACCTGCATGGCCGGACTGAATGACATTTACAGCTAATGTCATGCACTTTCAATGACGTTAGATTTGCCGCGGGACTGGGGTAAAACTGATTATGATGATGGGAGAAGTTCAGATTCCAGCTGAGCACGAGGTCGCGGGTTCGATTCCCGGCCGCGGCGGCCGCTTTTCTGATGGAGGCGAAAAGCAAAAACGCCCGTGTGTACGAGATTTCGGCGCACGATAAAGATCCCAAAATTAATCCAGAGCCCTCCACTACGGCGCGCCTCATCGCCTGCGTTGCGTCGGCGCGTTAAACCTCACAATCAATCAATCGAAGTTCAGATTCCAGGGAAAAGGGAAATTTAACTTAAAAATAATTACATCTCTGAAGACCACCTTTTTTACTTATTTGGATTCAACATTTTGAAACAAAAAAAAACTTCTGTAGAGGTTTGTCAGCTGGAGCAGACCATTTCACTTGGAACAGCCTGACAACAAATGTGCAAATCTGAGGTTGGATGGACGGTGTAGGTAATGCAAATATTTCGTGAAGTTTTTTTATGCGACCAAAACCACGTTTCAGTGATTTAGTGAGTTTTCTTATGACAGCCTGTTTAAGCCTCAAAAGTGCGCTTTTTGGTGCTTCTCAAGCCTGTCTAGTTCCCCTGAAATGCTGTGTTCAGCTGCTGCTGTATCCCATTTTGCTGCTGCAAAATGACTCGGACCAGTCACATCACTACACTTGGTATGCTTGTGCTTCTTGCCATCCTCAGCCTTTCCATTGTGGGAGCTTAAAGGACACTTGGCTGACAGGCACAGAAGAGGTGGTGCGACTTCCTTGAAGCTTTGTCACTTGTCAATTGCCAAGCTCTGCCATGTTTCCATCTTCTCGGATGTGGGTCTGGCACCGACTTGCCACTGCCTATGATGTCTGCTGTGGCTTTATTGGAATGGTGACATTCTTAATTTGAAGAGCATTGAGATATTTTCTTGTTTAATGCATTTCAATTCTGCGAGTTTGCCAGTCGTCACCGCAGTCGTCACCAGTGTGGTCAAACCAGACAACGTAACCAGCAAACAAGTTTGCATGAAGGCTGTTCACATCGTTACGTGCCGAGGGTATTACTCAGTGGAAAGGCCTGCAATCTTCAGTTTAATGGGAAACCCATTTCGGAAAGCTGTGGCCCGCAATCTTCAGTTGAATGGGAAACCCATTTTGGAAAGCTGGGCAATCATTTGTTTCCAGCTGCTTTTTAGAGGTGGAAAAGTATTTATTTTGCAGGGAAAACAAAATGTGCAGCTGAGGGGCAGCCAAGCTCGTGTTTTTCAGGTGGCTCTGGTGGTGGGGGCCGCTTTTCAGCCACTGGCCACTTTGTGCACATGAGAGGACTGCCGTTCCGAGCCACTGAGCGGGACATTTTTGAGGTGAGAGCAAGTGTTTTCTGGCCTCTGAGGTGGTTGTATTGGGCATGTTTGGGAATACTTGAACACCATACGTGGGAAATGTTCATCGCCTCCAAACGAAAACTGCAGTGCCTCCTTGGAGAGACTGGGATTGCAGTTGATTGCAGAAAAGGGAAATGTGAACTTGCTTATGTTGCTGCGTTGCTTTTTCAATTCCTGCTTCCTGCGGCATGCAGCTGCCCTGCCACACCTAGGGGAGAATGAGAACCTTCCATTGGTTGGAAGCTTGAGCCGCGAAATATTTTAGGTTTAAAACTACGCCATTTTCTGTGATCTGGTTTTATGTCTCTGGGCTGTTTAAATAAGATGTGTTTTCTTCAAACAGCTGAAACCAGTTGAGTGAACAGGGGCACAGGTGTTCTCACCTTGCTGGCACGGGAAAGTTCGGATGATCTGGTGGGCTGTCAGAAAAAGTGGATTGGCAGTGATAGCTAGTTTTGTTTCAACAGTGTTTAACCTGTTCAGGTGCACCCCACCAGGAAGAAAACATCCACAGTGCATTTTATAAATTGCACCATCAGACAATCCTCATGTGTTCTTGTTATCATGAGAGATTCGCTATCGGTGCGAAATAAAACCTGCTCTCAAGTTCAACTTCTACTGAAAACCTTTTTTCAGTGGTGGCCAATTCTGGGCAGAACAATAGTTACACACACACATTTGGTTCTGGGGCTAAGGCACATGTGATCACACAAATTGAACCAGGCCATGGCAACTGGCAGGTAATAAGAACTGGGGTGAGACAGCTGCGCATATTGCGCAGTTCAGATACAAATGTGTTTTCCTGCGCTGGGCTGCTCCAAAAGCTTTGAAATTCGCAAAAATTGCGCTGAACTCCTCCAAAATAGTCTGATTTTAACGCTCCCGTCAGTTTCGCGGGGGAAAAATGCTTACTGACGGCATAATTTTCCAGCACCCTTAGGTTTAATCGATTGATCATATAATAAAAAACCCGCATAAATTTTCCCCGAGGTAGTAGTTTTGAAAGCCACAATGTCGGGTCGCACATGTTACATTCTGAGATTTTAAAGTCTTCTCATCCAAAACCATTGCAAAGTCCTGTAAAAAATACCTATGTGTACTGAGGTGACAAACTACTTGTGCAAGTTGATGAAAAAACGGCAATTTTCGGAGCGCTGTATCTCCGGAACGACATCACGGGGCGCCGCCATCTTGGTGTGGAGAAGATTGGGAAATATGGCCGCCGAGGGAAACAGTTGCTCTTGGTTCAGGCAGAGTGCTCTTCGCCGATTTCTACTGTGGTTTTGGTTATGAGGGTGGCTGGGTTTACATTTAGTCGTTTGGTCTGTTGCGGGAAGTTGCGCGGCTCGAAAGACTGGAGTTCATCAGAAACATGGTGCCCGCGAATTCGTCGAGTTTCGGCCTTGAGTGTGAGGCGCGGTGCGTGCTTGAAGTAAGTTTCAGACTCGTTGCGGTGTTTTAAAACGCTCAGTTATTTGACAGCGAGCTTGCGAGCGGCGGGAATGGGACGATCGACACTGCAGAAGTGGCGGCGCAGGCTACATCGGGCTATTATTGCACGTTGGTAATAAAAGTTCATCTATCTAAAGTGAAATTTAATGCCAAGAGGGAGGTGGCTGAATATACCAGCATTACTCAAATTACGATTGTAGTGAACGTGCACATTGGGGATTGAAATGGGAGGGCTGGTGGGGTGCGACGACTGTCGCCTCGCTTTGCGCAACTTTTGCCGTGGCTCTGCACTTGTGCGTAAAGCCCAGTCTGGGATTAGAAAAATAATTTCGTCTGAATTCACATGATAGTTTTTTAAAAATGCTTTGCAATTGCTTAGTTTTTCAATTCAATATTTCCAACGCCGCTCCACGCTATCTATGCATAGAGCCTCAGAATTTAAAAATGGTTTGTGAAAGGGTAGTGGAATAGAAAAAAACCTTTATTGAAATGCTGTTTCAGTGTTATGTACGTTCAAAACTGATTAAAAAGTGCACTTTTCTCCTTGGAGTCGCCAAAAATTTGATTTTTTTGGCTCCTGAGGTGCTGTAATAAATGACGTTCTTCTGCTCCAAATCAAGGTTTTGCTGCTCCAAAATCAAGATTTCGCTGCTCCAAAAACTACTCCAAATCTGATTAAGCTGTCTCACCCCTGTAAGAAAGAAATCCGTGAATAAGTTGTGTGTTTGCGGTGTACCTTGTTGTATGGTACCCACTGTAAGGGCCACAGCTGAAATATTACTTGTGCAATACAGTGCAAATTTTAACCTCCACAAAGTACTTCGCATTCGGCCAGTGGCATGCATCTGACAAGTTTTTGCTTCCTCTGTACAGTTCTTCCAGCCCATGAATCCGATAAATGTGCACCTCATCTATGAAGACAGTGGCCGTCCATCTGGTGAATGTGACGTCGAGTTTGCCACACATGAGGAAGCGGTCAAGGCAATGAGCAAGGACAAGGCCCACATGCGTGAGTGATGGGGCCATGCGTGCAGGCCTGCACACTTGTCGGCGGTATCCCATCATAATGAATCAAGAGATGGCGTTCATTTGAGGACTAACGGCTCAGTCTGCATGTGAATGGTGCCTCTCTTGTCTGCTGGTCATGGCCCGTTTTCAGTTTTCTTACAAGGCACCTTTGACAATGAGCAGCGTGGTTGTGGAAGGGGAAGTCTTTTCTCTGGGTTCTTAAATGCTGCCAATGTTTTTTTTTCCAGAGCATCGTTACATTGAGCTGTTCCTGAACTCTACACCAAGTGGCCTGAACGCTGGTGCCAATGCTGGTGGCTTTGGCAATGGAGTGGGCCCCATTGGGTCAGCCTCTGGCACCCCAGCTTTTGCTGGTACAATGGCCACTGGAGGAAGTGGCTTTGGCTCCAGCAGCTTTGGCAGTGGCCGCTTTGGAGGTAAGTTTACATTGTTTGCTACTGGTGTCACTGTCCTCGTGGGGGATTATTTCAAGCCATGCATGGAGCAAATGAAGTGGGGCTGCATTTTGAGCACCGTGTTGGTCTACAAAGTAAGTCTCTTCTCTTCGATGTACACTGGCATTTCTAAGCGTCTCTTGTCTTTCACGCTTAAATACCCTCATCACCTCCAGCCTGCTGGAACAGAAGGGCCTTGAATTAGAGGAATCTGGCGCATAAAATTCACTAGATCACTGTCGTATCGGTAGGGCACTGTAACCTATATTTCAACAGGGACTTGCAGAGCCCAGTGACTAGCAGCTTGGTGATTCAATAGCTATGGATATTTGAAAACAGCACAAGAAATGCACACAGGGCAGTCTTGCATTACATTCCAAGAATATAAGCTTTGGTTATATTTTCTTATGAAGGGGAGATTTGTTAAAGAGTCCTTATTTTAAATCGTTGCCGGAGTAGACTAAGTACTGTTTTATTGAAAATATTAAACTAGAAATCCCTGCAATTTCAAGATATTGTTTTGTCATTTAAAATTTAAACACTGACAATAATATTTTATTATCCCAGGCTTTATTGTACGAACAAGTGTAGAGCCACAGCAAAAGTTGCCCAAAGCAAGGTTGTGGCTCGTTGCACCCTACCAGACCTCCCCTCAAAATCCCCGACGCGCATGTTCACCATTATCATAATTTGGGTAACATTGCTACGTTTACCCGCTTTACTTTTGGCATTAAATTTCACTTCACATACATCAATTATCGTTCACTTGCAATAGCAACCAGTCCCACTATTGGGCGCTGGCCGAACACGTCGGAGCAATGCAGCATGCGCCACAACTTTTGGCGTGTCGATCGGCGAGCTCGCTGTCAAATACAGCAATAACTCGGCGTTCTATAACATCGGAATGAGTCCGAATGGTCACTTCACGAATCATGGTTGAAGACGCGCATTGCATTTCACAGTCAAGGACAAACCATGGCGAAGTCGTCGCGGGCGCCACGTTGTTTTCGGTGTCCTTCAAGCTGCACAACTTCCCGTTATCTGGCACACATGCTCAAGCATTGTCGCAGCAATAGCATCACTATTCATGGCTACAACAGATAGAACAACTGAATGGGAACTGAGCAGACAGTGAAGCCTTTAACCAAGGAAAACATTGGCAAAGTGCACTGCGCACCTGAGGCACGCAGCAGCCGGTCCTTCTGGCGGCCACATTTTTGTTGCCATAGGAAAGCCCAATCACGAGCCGTTTTCAGCGAGCACTGCTGGATAGCCGATCGTGCTTTGAAATCTATCGGTTTCTTCATTTCACCGTGTTTCTTTTTCGAGTGTTTGGATAAGAGAAGGGAACAGAAAGTGCAAGGTTGAGGACTTGGCCGGTCTAGCAATAGCGAAATGGCAGCGCCTAGGGGCGTCATTCCGGAGATACGGCAATCCGAAAATTGTCCTTTTTGTTAACTTCTGGAAATGTTTTGTCATCTAAGCTGAGGTAAACATTTTTCTATGGCACTTTGCAATGGTCTCTCTCTCTCTCTCTCTGTTTGGTGGGGGAGGCTTTATGAACATCCAGAATAAAAAAGTGCGCAATCCAAACATGGGACAAATGATCTCTTGGTCGTTTTTCATCTTATCCCCACATCTTCTGCTAAATTTTTAGTGCTGGCCCATATTACTTCACTCCTGCCCATATTAATGCTGTATTTGGGTGGTCGCTTTAGAGCACTCTGAAAACCGGCTCTGCATACAGGTTGTCAAAGTTGAGCACTTGAAGTATGTTCTGGTGGTCGGCTCAGAGCGTTGTCCTCCGACTCTTAAGTGCCTCCGAGTGCTGACTCCGAAATGGGAGCTCCACCGAGATCTGGAAGCAAGTGGTCACATGGCACCAGGCGCCGCCGCGATCACCCGCAGTCTGCCGAGGTGGACAATTCCTCCAACTTTACTGTCACCGAACCGATGCTTAGCAAGTCGTCGTCAAGTGTTTACTCAGCCGTGTTGTTTTTTGCCTTTCACACGAAAGTGCACAGTACGGATGCGCTGACACAGCCGCAGGTGCCATCTGCGCGCAGGTGACTGCCGAGAAGTGGCACAGGTAGCTTGAGCTACTGCTTGTTACCACTCTCCCAAATTGCCTTGGAGCCTCAAATAAAGTTCGACCTGCACGAAAGTAACCAATAATGTGGCTGAAAATGGCAGTACAAATTGTAATTTGGGCCCCTTATGAGAGCGGCCATCAAATATCTGCCGTGGCGGTAAGCCTAAACATCTCCTGAAGGCCCACTCGGCTGCTCGTAACGCGATTGCACCTGTTTGAAAATGGCGCCACCAGCGCGCTTTGCCCTATTGATGCAAGTAGGAGGCTCCTCCTACTGCCGCGGCGCGGCCCCACACTCACCTGCTGCCCTGAAATCTAGTAAGCGTTCGGTTGGGGAGCAACGTCTCTTGCTTGGATTGGGGTAGCCTAACGCATCCCAGTGCTCTGAGCCAGAGGATCAGCGCGACCTCCCGAATACAACATATTTCACTATAGTGTGAAATAATTTTCTTGTGCTTTGTTTTTCTTTTCCGGTTAAAAAATGTATTGTGCCTACCACTAGTGCAGCTGAGTGGGTTACCAGAGGCTGCTTACTTCAAACTGACAAAGTTGTATTTTGTCAACAAGCTACAACAAAACCTTATGAAACAAAGTTAAAGGACACCAATCTTTGTTAGTGCGGTTATAATGTGGCTTCGCTCGTTTAATTGCACCCCACCCAGAAAAAAAAAGTTCTGAAATGCTGAAGATCCGCTTATTGAATCCCAGTTAACATAAGAGAGACACATGGCTGCAAAATAAATCCCTGTGCTTAGTTTGTGGGAAGATTCAGCTGAAATTTTAGTAGGTACCAATTTGGAGCAGAACAAGATACTCGTACATGCAGGGTTGCAGGGATTAGGGCTATTACACGCTGTCAGATTTCAAACCGGGCCGTATTAGCTGATGGCGAACAACAAAAAAAAATGTACATCTACCCTCTTCTAGGGACACTGAAGTGAATTTGTCAAAGTTCTGTTTGGGTTTGCATTGCATAGACTGGCTCAAATAAGCATGATTTTCATCATTTATCTGGTCTCTGATGTAGTATTTTATTTAGAAAGCCTGAATGAAGAAGAGTCCCATGCGACATTTGCGGTTGCTGCAAAACTTTTAACAGGGATGCAAAATGACGGGAACTTGTCTTTGAGACAATGTCCAAAGCTTTTAATGGCCATGTATACGCATTTGGGATTGTGTCAGTTTTATTTTTCTTTAGAAAAATAAAAGCCTTTAAATATTTTTTTGATAGAGTGGGGTATCAATCAATCAAAGGAAGGAGAAAAAGTTGTCCACGTCAGTTTCGGTTCCCCGCAAGAACTTGTTTGCCATGCGACGTTATCCTTGGTCACGTATTCTCAATGCTTCTGGAATCTGCATGCCGTATTTCTGCCATGTTGTCAGCAGCAGAATGGGCCAGATAAGCTTGTCAGCACCACTCAAGGAGATAAAGTATATTGAAATACAGATACTCAAAAGTATCTCCGAGATATTATCGTGATATTCTAGTATCACTGCCCAGCCATGCCGGCCACTCAAGCTGTCAGTTGGCTTCCCTGTCCCCTTCTCAGTTCAGGTTTTATGGGGTAGAAAGTCTTCGAACTTATTACTACATTGAATCCATATACCTTAGACGTTTCCCAATGCTGTTCCTTTTTTTTTTCTACGTGCAGAACAGTTACGACACTGCCGTGTTTTAATGTTTTTATTTCTGCTAGCCGAAACTGTTGAGGCATCTGCTTTTTGTGCGCCTAATTACATCATTTCTCACCAATGATGGAAATGTCTTGTTCTTTTTACAGTCTCGAAAGATTTATGCATGTGATGTGGTTCCATGTTTTTACTTCTCCTTGCATGTGCATGCTATGTGCTTTGCAGTACAATGCTATAAAAATGTTCAGCCATAACGTCACTCACAGTATGAACACATAGCAGGATGATTTGGCAGTAGGTTGCAAAATGCGTGGCCAGGGATTATTTTTAAACCAAAGGTTTTGCCTCAAGGCTTTATCCAAGGTAGGCTTTGTTTTTGTGCGTGTAATAGTTTCTTCATTGCTTTTTTCTTTATTTCAGGGGGAAGCTATGGCGGTGGCTCCATGGGTGGAAACATGATTGGTGGGAATAACTACACTTCCTTCTGAAGCATCCAGGGAGCATCTGGGAAGGATGGTGACCATCATGATGGAGTTCACTTTTTAAAATTTTTTTCTACTGTATAAAGGAAGAGTATCGTGTATCCCATGTGTAACATGTCCAATTTCCAAACAGGAAGTCATTTCTCATTGTTCGTGCTGTAGTAAGCACAAAAAGAAAATTCAGGGCAGTAAATGTCTTCAGAAACCGAGCCTGTGTCATTTTATTAATAAATACACAGAAAGCAGCTCAGTGGCTGAGACTTTGTCCCCCTGAGCGTGGGCTTGTGGGTTAAGTTAGAGCTAGGGGGCTCTTATCGAAGTAACACAGGTAGAAGCGAGAGCTTTCGTTGTGATATTAAACACCTCCTGTTAGTGAAAATTAATTTGCAGCCATCCACTATCGTTGAAGCCTGCATTTGAACAAGCTGAAAGTAGGCCTATCAGCCTTTAAGTTCAAACACGAATGCATAATGCAAGAGCATTATGCACCCCGTTAAGTGAAGAACCCGACGCGAGGTGACCCCAAAATTCCTCATGCCTTCATGAGAAGAAAAAGACCTGCAGGCAGGTGTGCATATGTGTTGTAAATACAAAAGCAGTGCATCTTCCCCTGGCAATCCTTTACTGTTACATGGCATATGCCTTGCTGGTTTCATGCTACCGTAATACCCCTATGTAGCGTCTTGGTATGAAGTTTCAAACAGTCTAAACTTATACCCACTCGTAAATTTGCCACTGACAGCTGCCTTAATTCGCCACCCACATGCATTTTCCAGATACCACATGGGGTGGTTGGTCAGTGAAGACGGCCGTTGTAAGATGCTCACAAGCGATGAACGGATTCCCGTTGCTGCAATGTTTTTGCCCTGAAATCACAGCTGTCTTCAAAGCCCCCATAGTTTTCTTTACTCTTCAAAAGTTGTGGTTCTTCGAAGCAAGTAGGGTTGGCTGTATAGTGCCATGAAGACATGCAACCTTGTTTTAATTTAAAACAACTAGGATATTGAAACACGAAAGCTGCCTGCTAGAAGATGACTGTCGGTGACGGGCCAAGAACAGCAATAGGGCATCACTCCATGCCAGTGTTCAAGTGGCCATTCTAAAAAGAAACCAGAGCCATTACTACAATCACAGTCTTGTTTTGTCAATGGCGCAAAAAGAGTACGTGCAGTACAAGAAATTGGCTGGCAAGCTGCCACTCTAAGTTGGCATTGTTAATTAGACGTTTTGTTTATATGAACCAAACTATCCCGTCTCCACAGTCTTCAAGACCTGCCCAAATGTGCTTTGCCAGGGGCAACATAGTTGCTTGTATCACACTAGTGTAGCAAAAGGCGATTTGTCATGATCTAGTTTTTTACACTGCACCCGCCGCGGTGGCTAAGGTGCTGCGCTGCTGAGCACGAGGTCGCGGGTTTAATTCTCGGCCGCAGTGGCCACTTTTCTGATGGTGGCAAAAATGCCCGTGAGTACGAGATTTCGGCACACGTAAAAGATCTCCATGTGGTCAAAATTAATCCGGAGCCCTCCACTATGGTGCGTCTCATCGCCTGTGTTGGTGCATTAAGCCCTACAATCAATCAATCAGTTTTTTACACTGCGGGGGTAATTCATGCTTAAAAGTTCAAAATCAATTCATCGCAGTCTTAATTTTATTTAGCGCAAATGCTTTGAAAGGTTGAGGGGTGTGGCTATGGAGACGACGTATAACTGCTTTAGTCAAAAGACTGATGGTTTGAGGCATTCACAATCAATGTGCCTATGATGTCCTTGGTGCATCTACAAATTGAAAAATATTTGCACATTTGTCTTCAGCTGGAAGTGATGGTGCCGGAAATTTGAACTGCAGCAACGCTGTTGAGGGGTTGTGCCTGAAACTTGAACTGCAGCGAGGCTGTTGAGAAATACTTCAGAGTGAAAAATGCAGAAGCTAATGATGTGGTGCTGAGAATGGATGTTGCCTTTTTTTCTATTTGTCATTGTATGTGCAGCGACTTTCAAAAGGCATCAGGGGGGGGGGGGGGGGGTGGGGGGGTAGTAGGAAACCAAGCAGGCCAACAGAAAAATCCGTAGTGATGGACCAAACCAGGTATAGCTAAAGTAAACATTACAAAGAACACGGAAAGGCATTACACGCAATGAGGACGATACGATTTGGTAACCTATTCTATTTGTAATGCTTTGGGGAAAAACTTGATGTTGAGCATTTAGTTCTACAGTGTATTTTATTTTAATTTACCTACCCTGCAGCTCCCCACTCTCTACCTGCCACCTTGTCTTCACCCATCCTCACACCCTCCGGTGAGCAGTGGGAATATGTGGTGACCAGCTCCATAGATATACAATGTACCCTTGTGGAGAGAGCTCTCACATCATCGCAGACTTGCAGCCCCTCGTAGCTGGGTGGGCCACACCATTACTTGGCTCACTTTCTCTTGTAAATATTTATAACTACTACTGCGACGTAAATGATCAGGCCTTACCATAACATGGTCTGGCTAGAGTACCACACTCTGGTACAACTTGACAGCGACAATGGAAGTTGTTCCAGTGCCTCATCTCCGCAGCCAGCTGTTCCTTCACGCAGCGCAGAGTGCATTAGTGTGAGTATTCTGGAAGTGACATGAGCTGTTTTCGGGATTTTTTTCTCGGGCTTGATCTGCTTACAAATCGAGCAAACTATAAGGCGAAAAGCAAACAATGTCGCGCATTAAGCACTATCTTCTTTCAAAATGTGTTCGCTTTCATACCAGGACTGTAGCTTCGGTGGAGCGATGCACTACGTGAGCTGTTGCCGTTCTTAACTTGTACCCGAATATGGAAGGATCTAGTGCACACTAGTCTGGCCTCATTAAATAGCAGCTTCTGTCTACCCCAGTTCTATTATGAAAAAAATTAAACATATGTACAATGCGGAAGGGGATCCCAACCAAGACTATGTAGGTAAGTTTTGCAACATTTTTAGCCTGTCGAAATCAAATTTTACGTGTAGGTCCCTACAGTACACGCTAACACGTATATGGGAGAAACATTGGTCTAAAACAGCAACTCTAGTGTTCACTGGCAAGTGTTTTGCAGCAACATCAGTTGCCCAAAGCAGGATTTGCATTCGCGCATAACCTGCGTGATGCTAACAGATGCACACCAAAGATAGTGTAAAAATATGGTTAAGCCAGTTAAGCAATGTGCAATTGAAGGCCAACTGCACTCAAAATTTCAACCTCTTGGAAACGTTATGTCCGTATAGTCTGCCGAAGAAGATTGCACGATACAAAATACGTGCATCCGTGGCGCAAACAACCATAAAAAATGGGGAGATTTTGAAACGGAAATTGAGAAGAGCACGGTAATTACGGCCATGCTGAAGTGACTTTCACTTCGCCCTTGCTGCTGATTGCTCACATGCATCGTCGAATCACGGTCAAAGGAAGAGGCGGACACACTTAGACTTGACCAGGCGTTCGTCGTCTCAAGGTTCACTGGTGTGACGCCTTATGCTTTACTAAGACAGAACAATTGGGGTACGCTTTTTCGAAAGGTGTACAAACAAGCGCTGGGTTTGCCACCCTACACTTCCAACGACTGTCTCCTCAAGCTTGGGCTACACAACACTGAACGAGCTGATTGAGAGGCCACCTGCTCGGTAAGCGCTGCTACCGGCTCTCAAGGACTGATGCGGGTAGGGCCCTGAGGCTGGGCTTGAACATCCCTGATCCCTGACCCTCATGCTCAATCCTTCTCGCACATGTCTGTGTCACGTTCGCGCACTGGCAGCTGGATGCCATGCTTATAAATTTGTCCGACCGCGCGATCAGAGGCATTCGCTGAATCGATGGTTGAATGTACCACACCACTGACTTCTGAGCGTTCGTAGCAGGCATTCGCAGGAGACATTTGCCGCCGCATAACACTATTTCCTGCTACAAACACAGGAGCAACGTATTGGGTACATCAAGATTTCACGGCCGTTTGCTTGCTCAAAAGAACTTTCGCGTTTCAGCGGCGGGTGGGAGCCGCCAACAGCAAATTAATTACTGACACGACCGGGCGTGTTCCGCCACCACGATGCTACTATTTCGCTTTCGGCTACCCTCACCCAGTCCGGCTCCATATGCAATTCCCCAATCAGCATCCACCTCAATGCAAGTTCTGTGGAAAAGCAGGCTCCCTATATCACGTAGTCTGGGAATGTAGCCAAAACCCAGACTTGCCACCCCCTTTCCCTAGCCCCAACCTCGAGCAGTGGGAGACAGCGCTGTCCAGCGCACACCTCGCCGACCAGGTCATGCTGATGGAGAGGGCGGAACGTGCGAAGACGACGCTTGGACTTCTGGACTAAGAAGCCATCCCAACGCATATAACTGCTCAATAAAGTTTTCCTCTCTCTCTCTCTCGGCTCGCCTTTTTCACCCACCCGTGCTGCAGCATATATGTGTCGGGTTGATTTTTATTGGCTTCCCGTCAATAAAATGAACAGAAAATGCCTCCAGAGCACAGAAATGTGCGATAAGGATTGAGCATGAGGAGGAATTAACAGCGCTTCCAAAATCAGCGTACGACCGTACTTGCCCTCGCAAATTTGCTAGGTTCGAAGTCTTTCCGATTCTAGCGCGACGACTCATTTGCGGCGGTACTCAAGTGACGCAGGAAATTTGTGCAGCGAATAGACTCCGCACATGCAGACACTTCTTTTGTCGTGGTGCACTTGGTACGTTTCTTGTATGAGCACTTTGCGCTTACGCTGATTGTTGTTGCAGCCAACAACGGCGTAATGACGCCCGGACGAATAGATTCTTTACATAGAAAGTAAAGGCAATGACGGCAAGCTGCCCAGAATTCAGAAAACAAACATCAATTGGTGATAAAAAGTCGGGCGTCCTGCTGGCGCGGCGAAACATAGCCTCACAGACAACCCCCGCGACCCCCGTGAGGACAAAGTGTCCGTAGGGTGGCACGCCGCCTTAGCGGGTTGAGAACGGAATTTATCGGCAAACCTGACAGCTCTCGGACGCTCTGAACGTTCTCCTTAAAGCACTGTTAAACTCCGCGCTGCTAACATACCGAATAAATTACACTTACCGATTTTTGATGCCGCTGGGACGTCTGATACCCACGCACGGCACGGAACAACAGCGTGTGACTGCGGCGTCGTCTGCTCGCAACGCAGTCCCCAAGAAATGCCCGCCAGATGGCGCACCAGTCGTTAAAAAATGGCGGCGCCCAGTGCACAGTGGAAATTCTAGCCCGGCTTACGCTGCGCCCGGGACACCCCTCTCTCAACAAGAAAGAGGAGTGCTACTGGCGTCTCCTACTAACGAATACGTTTCCCCATTCGACCAAGCTGCACTTCATCGGGCCTATGCAATACAACTCGCAGTGTCGATTCTGCAAAGCGCCCTGCACTCTGTATCACATGGTGTGGGAGTGCCAGCGCAACCCCTAGGAGCGGGCGCGCATCGAGGCACCCTAGCAACCCCTCACTTTCCGCGACTTCTAACCCCTCAGTTGAATAGTGGGAGGGAGCACTGGTCAGCTCCAGCGTTGAAAATCAACTTCAGCTGATCCACCTGGCTGAAACGGCTAGGCGCTCCAATGGGGTCCTGAAATAAATAAACTGAGCCCTTGGCTCCCTTCATTTAATAAAGTTTATTCTCTCGACCGTTTCTCGTGGCTGGCTATAAGCCGGCCTCAATGTCACTTCCGTTACATGGCTGTTTGTGCGATCCGCCGACAGGTGCAGCGTCGCCTTCGACGGAGCTATTTTAAAGGAGCAGGACGAAAAACGTAATCCAGAGCATGTGGCCCATTTTCACGGTATTCCATATGCTGTCTTCACCACCTGGCCACTGGTAACCCGCCGTAGCTGATCCTTCAAGGCGGGGCTGGACAAAAAATTAAGAACTCCCATTGCTCACTAGGGGTAAAGGCATAGCTCGGCAAAACTGGATGCTACTCACTCACGCTCACTCAAAAAAATATATTTATACTAAAGCACTCACTCGCACTCACGCTCGCCACTCCGCTCTCACTACTCGCACTCACTCGCGCTCACGCTCTGCATTCGTGGCCAGCACTCGCACTCCCTCGCGCTCACGCTCGCCCCTCCGCCCTCACCACTCGCACTCACTCGTGCTCACGCTCTCCACTCGTGCCCAGCACTCCCACTCCCTCGCGCTCACGCTCGCCCCTCCGCCCTCACCACGCGCACTCACTCGTGCTCACGCTCACAACTCGTTGTCACCACTCGCACTCCCTCGCACTCACGCTCGCCACTCCGCTCTCACTACTCGCACTCACTCGCACTCACGCTCACCACTTGTCGTCACCACTCGCACTCACTTGCGATCACGCTCACCACTCGCGGTGAGCCCCACTCACCACTCACGAGTGCGAGTACTCTCACCACTCACGAGTGCGAGTGCACTCACCACTCGCAAAAAGTGAGCCCCGCTCGCCACTCACGAGCGGCCTGTGCACTCGCGCGATGTGTGGTGCTTACCGCTGTGAGCGCGAACCCTCGAGCTATTCTTCGCAGGAGCCGCTCGCTGTGGTGGACCACCACAGCGAGCGGCTCCTGCGAAGAATAGCCAACACGAGTAGAAGCTCAAGGGTCGCCGCTCACAGCGGTAAGCACCGCACATCGCGCGAGTGCACCCGCCGCTCGCGAGTTGCGAGCGGGGCTCACTAGCGAGTAGTGAGTGCACTCGCAATCGTGAGTGGTTAGAGCACTCGCACTTGTGAGTGGTGTGAGAAGTCGCATTCGCGAGTGGCGAGTGGGGCTCACCGCGAGTGGAATTCGTACTCGCGAGTGGTGAGCGGGGTTCACCGCGAATGGCACTCGCACTCGCGAGTGGTGAGTGGGGCTCGCCGCGAGTGGAACTCGCACTCGCGAGTGGGGCTGACCGCGAGTGGAACTCGCACTCGCGAGTGTTGAGTGGGGCTCGCCGCGAGTGGCACTCGCAATCACCAGCCCACACTGATGGCGAGGCTCACTCACCACTCACTCATAAGTGGTATGTGGGGGGTGTGCGAGTGCACTCGTGAGTGAGTTTGCCGACCTATGGGTAAAGGTGGAGTTCTTAGGGGAGGAAATGCGGATGGGGAATGGGTGTTTTGGGCTGAAGTCGCACTCTCCTATCATGTGGCGAAGCGTACCTAGCTGTTGACATAATGGGCAGGTCTTGTCGTACTGGCTGGGAAACATGCCATTCAGTAAGCGGAGGCGAGGGAATGATCCTGATAGAATCTGTCGATACATTACTTGCTGCTTTCACGTGCGTTCTGGGGGCGGGGCAGGAAGTCTCTGGCTATCCTCTCGATAGTACCTCACTATCTCCTTGTATGTAGCTATAGGCTGACTTCTAACCTCCTCCACGGCCGTTGCTCGGTACGTTAACGCGCGGGCCTGGAGGGGGGCAAACTCATTGCCCTCCACCGTGGAGTGGGCTGTAACCCATACTAATTCAACTTGGCTCTACGGAGGCGTTTTGTCTCAGTACACGAAGCACCCGCCGGGACATACAGCCAGATTGGAAGTTCCTGTACGCCTGCTGTGAGTCGGTGACAACCTTGGTAATGCTCGGAAGGGGTAGGGCTGGGGCGATTCCCAACTCTTCCGCTTTTTCCACGTCCCTGATCTGAAACAATGCGATTGTCAGCATCTAGCTCCTAGTTGTCGCAACCGCCCTTGTTTTTGGAGCCGTCCGTGAAGACAACACCGTCTTCGCTCCCCAGTAACTTGTTGAGAGCACGAGCACTGGGCTCACGCCTGCCACCATGGTGAGTCGGATTCATGTTTGGGAGAGGCTTGGTCTTGATTGCATCTACCTATTTGTCCCCAAGCTGTTCTCAATCGGCCAGCTCTGCCACGCTCCATCCGATTCTTCCCAGGACACGCCGACCCGCCTTAGCCTGACTCAGCCTCTGTTTGTTTTTGGCTGGACAGGTGGCCTTCAACCAGCTCGTCCACTGTGTGTAGAGCCATCAGCAGGAGCTTGTCCGTCGACGCACTCATGGGAACTCCGATGGCTTGTTTAACTGCCTTCCGTATTATTGTGTCCACCCGGCTCTCTTCTTCCTCCTTCATCAGGTGGTACGGCGTGGCGTACGTTATTCTTGACGCCACAAAGGCTGCGCTGTGTTTGTCTACTCCTCTGTTGTCCCGTTCTTTCGCGCTGTTAATCTCAGTAGTTGCCTTGTTGCATGCCAGGATGGTTAGCCCCGGAACATTAACATTTGGGTCCCGGAACAATGTCTTCGCCCTCTAGAAGCACCACCTTCTGTGTCGTGGGCGCCCGAGGCCAGACAACCACTAGTTGAGACCTTTGAGGCGGCCATAGCAGCACGCACTCCTTCGCGTATTTATCAACCACATCTGCGCCTGTTTGCAGAGTCTCTTAAATCCATCCTGAGGAGCCCGCCTTCGTATACAGAGCGAAATGTAGGCGTAGAACGCATGCCCCAAACTTTCGACCACGCCGAGTGCCTTGGGCAGGCCCAAGAGTGCCATATTATAGAGAAGAGGCGATAGGACGGATCCCTGTGGGGTCCCCTTCCCAACCGTGGAGATACCTCTTCCCCCACTTTGATTCGAGCGCTGCGGTCGGTCAGGAAATCCCGCACGTAATTGTGCGGTCGCTTTCCACAGCCTGTGGCCTGAAGGTTGGCTGGGATGCTAGCGTGGGAGACGTTGTGAAACGTTGCCTTGACGTCCAGCGCAAAGATGGATTTAGGTGATTGCTTTGTGGCTTGACCTCTTCCTTCAATTGCAGGAGTACGTTCGGCGGGATTAAGCGCCTCCGAAATCTGAACATAGTGTCTGGCATCTGATCAGTGCTGTCCAGGCGTTTTTGCAGCCTATCCAACACCATTCTTTCCATAACGTACCTTGCCCGCGCAGGACGTGAGGGAGATAGACTAAGTTATCTAGGTGTGGCCACTTTTCAGCCTTTGGGATGGACCTGACCTCCGCCTCTTTCCAGCTGCTTAGCAACACGCCGCTTTCCCAGGCTCTGTTAATGTGTCTGGCTTTGTTGCTCAAGTTGTTAAGGTGTCTAGAAGTAATAGTGTTCGGCCCTGGAAAACTCTTTCTGTTACTTTCAGAAATGACCATTCAGAGTCGACGAAAGGCCTGTCCAAGGCCTCATTGGGGATACCTCTGTACGGTCCAGGTTGCTCCACATTCTTCTCCCTGCATCTACCCGCAAGACCTGGCAATTGCTCCGCCATCTCATAGACCCACTGGCCAGCAAAAGCGCGACAAACCGAAGCATGGCGCGCACGTTAAACTACGCAGGAGATGCAAAGGAACTCATGTTAGACCTCAAAGACAGACCCCTGAGTACGGAGAAGCTATTATAACCGTTTCTTACCAAAAACGAATTTCACGGGGTTGGCCTTTGATGTTTACGAATTAACATGAGGCAGTATTGTCTTCCTGGCGCAACACGGTTGAAGAGGCTTTTGCAGCTTAATCTTTAAAAGAGCCTGTTCAGATTTTGTTGAAGGGCAGTAGTACAGCCATCTGTACTATCGAAAATGCTCTGCAATACACAAGCATCAGCAAATGGTGTATTGAAGAGGAATTGCTGGAACAACTATTAAAAACATTTGAAATATTTTGCCCAGAACGACCCTGCGGAGCTCCAGAAATTTCACCTACGTCTTACGATTGCAGATTGTGTATGACACGCTGTTTCCTCTACTTAAAATATTTATCTAACGAATAGAGACCGGAACTTAAGGCACGAAAAATTAGGGTTCTAGGCATCTACAATTGGCACTGAAAAGTGCCATTTAGGCATTTCTGGGCACCAAATACTGTCGTTTGGGCACATATAAGCTCAATTCGTATTTACCTAAGCAGCATATCTGATGACACATTTTTGACTTGCAGTAAAAACAGCGGACAAGCCTTGTGCTTGGGAAAGTAATTTTATTTCCTTCGTGAAAATTAGCCACACAAGAGTTGCTATTTAACATATTTACGTGCAATGCAGGGTGATTCGACAACAAAAGAAATGCTTAAAAGCCATGACAAGCCAGACCCATTTCAGTGATTTGCGGCTTGAAGTTGTACCACATTTTGGTCGATAACTTGGTACGAAAAAAAAAATGTGGTTGTTCCCTCTTCCATAGGAAACGGTAAAACACGAAAGTGAAATGTGCCTTCACAGGAGCAGTTGAATGTTTATTGTGCATCGATATGAACTTGAGCGGGCCACTCAATACGCTGAGGAGCTGAGAACCCAGAACTGGCGATCTTTCTGCGACAAACTTGGAGGCACGTTGGGCACCAAGCGCACATGGCATATTCTGCGCCACCTCTTGGGGTCCAAACCCTCCAAAACAACAGCGCAGCAGCAGCTACAACGGCTCATTCACAACCACCCGCATCCACATAACCACTTACTAGATGCAGTTCGCACAAAACTTTTTGGTTCCCCTGAAAACTCGCCTATTCCCACGATCTTGCCATACCTCGGCCGTCCTAACCCCGATCTCGACGCTCCCTTCACAATCCAAGAATTGGAGCAAGCCCTCGCTCGCTTGACACGCAACACCACGCCGGGAAAAGACCGCATAACAAACAAAACGCTCCGAAACCTAGATGATGAAATTCTCTCATCCATCCTTACCCTCTTTAACAAACACTGGGAAGCCGGAACCCTCCCCCAAGAATGGCGGCATTCGGACATTATACTAGTACCGAAGCCCCACAAACCTGTAGCCATCGACAACCTTCGGCCGATTTCTCTTACTTCGTGCCTGGGTAAGCTGTTCGAACATATGGTGCACTATCGCCTAACAACCTACCTCGAAGACAACGATCTCTATCCCCATACCATGTTCGGCTTCCGTGCCCACCTATCCGCTCAAGACGTACTCCTCCAACTAAAAGAACAAATTATCGATAACCTAAGCAAAACCCAGCCCAGCACCATCCTCGCTCTTGACGTCCAAGGGGCCTTTGATAACGTCACGCACGAGGCCATCTTGCAAGGCCTTCAAACAACGAACTGTGGAGCGGCGACGTATAACTTCGTCCGAGCCTTTCTGAGAGATCGGACAGCCACAATACGCCTTGGAACCATACAGTCTGACCCTTTTCCCACGCCGGCAAAAGGCACCCCTCAAGGATCCGTCATTTCCCCCTTACTTTTCAATATCGCCCTCCTCCAACTTCCAGCCAAACTCTCCACAATCCCCAATCTCCACCACGCATTTTACGCTGATGACTTGACAATGTGGACCAACACCGGATCGGCGGGACAACAGCAAGACAATATACAGCAAGCCATCGACTACACGCTCGAATATCTACAGCGCCGAGGCCTCACCTGTGCACCCCAAAAATCGGCATTGCTGGTTCTTCGCGCACGCACACGCGGCCGTCCTCCACAACCAACCCCTGACCCGTCCGTCACCATATCCTCCGTTCCCGTCCCGCAAGTGACCACTCTTCGAATTCTCGGCGTTCCCTTGCAAGCCGACGGCTCGGGAGCCGCTCTTCTTCCGCAACTCCATCTAACCGTCACGCAGCTTACGCACCTCATTCGAAGAGTCTGCACTCAGCACCATGGCCTCCGAGAAAAAGACACCTGCCAACTCATTCATGCGGTCCTGATAAGTCGCATCATATATGGGGCACCGTACGTCCAACTGAAACCAAAGGAACACTCCAAACTCGACGCACTCATTCGCAGAACATACAAAATTGCTCTTGGACTCCCTGCATTCACTCCTACCACGCACCTACTCCGACTCGGCCTCCACAACACACTGTCTGAACTCCTAGAGGCACAGCAAGTCGGCCAGCTCGCTCGCCTTTCCCTCACCCCCACGGGACGCACCGTTTTGACACACCTGGGCCGTCCCGCTCCTACTGCATTGGACGCACCACAACGCATGCCCACCCAAATCCGCGCACACATCAAGGTCTCGCCAATTCCGCGCCATATGCACCCTACTTACAACGTGGGTCGAAGACAAGCACGCGTTCGTCTCCTGGAGAGACGATACTCCAACGATCCCAACACCCGATACACGGATGTCGCAACCTACCCAAACCGAACAGCCCATACAATGGTTGCCCTCAACGCTCAAGGCTCTATCCTGACATCCGCCACCATCGCTGATACCAACACCACTACTGCCGAAGAGACAGCCATAGCCCTCGCCGCCACCACAGCACCTACCGGCTATGTAACCATTCTTACCGACTCACAGCAAGCTTGCCGGAACTTTCTGACCGGATGCATTTCACCTCCCGCCCTCAAGCTTCTCCAGACAATAAAGACCCTGCCCTACATCCAAGTTGTATGGACCCCAGGTCATGCCTCACTCCCAGGGAATGAGGCGGCACATGCCGCTGCCCGCGATATCTTACTCCGGGCATTCCCATCAGGGGCGGGCAACTCGGCTGCATCGTCCTCCAACCTTCCCGTTCCCAGTCGCTACACTGATATACTGCACCACTACCGTCAGAGCCGTCTCCATTACCCACCCCCTCATCCCTCCCTCAGCACTTGCGACGCCCGAATATGGCGCAGACTCCAGACGGAAACTTATTTTAACACTCGTATTCTTCACCATATATCCCCCACTACCTACCCTTACAACTGCCCTACCTGCTACACTCCCAATACGACGTACCATCTTGTATGGGAATGCGCCGACCACCCGAACCCCCTCCCTTCCCCCACCCCGGAGCAGTGGGAGTGCGGGCTGACCAGCTCTCAGCTCGGGACTCAGGAACGCCTGACCTCCCGGGCTAGAGCAGCAGCAGTCGCTCGCGGCTTTCTGAACTGAGAAGAGGCCACCCACCTTCTTTTTTTTTTTTTTTGTCGGCTCAAATAAAAACGTTTTTTCCTCCTCCTCCTCCAGTATGGCACGGTTATATGCAACGTAATACCCCTGTCACACGGGCACTTTCAATCGCGATTGAGTGGATCCGGATCGAGCTCAATCCGGATCGGGCCTCTGCTACACGGCAGTTTCAATCGCGATCGAGCTCGATCCCGCTCGAACTCAATCCTGGTTTCTCAAGCGCGATCGAGGCTTCCAAGCGCGATCGAACGAAAGCGGCGATACCCTCGTCCCCGCTGAGTAATGGTACAGAATGTGGCAACTTCAACTAACGCCACTAATTGTGTCAAATAACTTGACCCGAATAAGCGCGAGTTAATATTTACAGCGTTACGTATACCTACGACCGAGCGAAGTTACCAGACGCCGGCCGCAAGTACATTGTTAGCGCCATCTGGCGTACACAAGTGCAACCAGTGCAACTTCTCGATCGCGATTGAAACGTTCCGTGTAGCAGCGGCAGTACGTCGAGCGCGCTCGAAAACTCGATCGCGATTCACTGCAATCGCGATTGAAAGTGCCCGTGTGACAGGGGTTAGACAATGGATTGCATTGCACGCACCGGAACATTGCGTAAATCCGACTGAAACCACAGGCGCTCGCAAACCGTCCGTGCGAAAGAAACCAAACGGGTTGTCAGTGTGAATCGTTTGGTGAACACGGTCCGCTGCAGCGAAAGGAGTAGCGGACCGGGTCACGAGCGCGACATCCGCAAGTCCATTTCTTCGCAGGTTACCTTGCGCGTCCCACGTACACGTACGCGGTGGCATCGAGGCGCCAACTTTCGGCGCTCATTAGCGTCATGATGCACTACTTCGCTTCGCCTCTCCTAGATGGCAGCACCATCTGAAAGAAAGGATATAAGGCGCGTTTGTCGTCCTATTCACGCGTCTGTTCATAGCGCAGTCGTGAGCACGTTTCGTACCTCCTGTTGCGGCGAGAGAGTTCATGGCTCAAATCCCGGCGCAGCCTAGGATGTCATTTCTGTGACGGATATGACGTCAGTTAGATCTTGGTGGACCCCGACATAAAACACTTTCGTGTTAAAAAAATCCCTGAACCTTCACTGAAGTTGGGGGAGCGTGCTTGGACATCGGGACGCTCCATGACCTAATTCCATCTGGAATATCAGAATGTTTAGTGCTCAGAACCTTCGGCACTTCTTTTAGCACAGGGAATAAAGGAATTTCATGTCTGACGGAATGGCAGATTATCAGACAGGAATGGCTCTATCAGCAACCGTTCCTTTGGGGATGGTGGCTTAACTGTCCCGGACCTTCGAAATGAGCTCACCATTCTTAGTCAGAGTGGCGCTAAAGCTCTCAACTGCTCAAATTCTTTCTGCTAAGAGTGTGAAATAAGCACACGAATGTGCCAAGTCACGTTCAAGAGTAGCGTGGTGTAAATAATGTCGGCTGGAGCGCTTTTGTCGTCTGTAATGCTGTTAGCAACACCAGCCAGTGTATTTATAGTAGTTTTCTGTCCTTAGCCGAGTTTTTTAAGGTGTAACAACGGGCTCTGGTGGAAGAGGCACAATCAGTAACTGCTGCTTGAAGACACAACTACAGACCGAAGAAAGATCTTAACTGCATACATTTATTCGTAGACAGAGCAGAACGACCTCCTCAGCTCTTCACAGCACCGATGAATCCCATATATAGCACAGGAAAGTGCATTAATTCTGTACAAATTACTGACCTATTCTGTTCTGCAGAAGCAGATGACCAGGGAAAATGCGGGAATAACGCCATTTAGGAACTGTGCACAATACCGATTATCAATATTATAAAGCAACTCTTTCTTTGCAACTAATTTCCTAATTGCTAGGTTTCCAAATACCCTTGATGGTTACCCGGCACGGCAAATGACAGCTGTCACGACTAGAGTATACTTCAAAAGTGCCGAAATGTCCATTCCTATGAGCGCCGTCTCTCGTTTTTTCTTTGACCTACACGTGCTGCATCTTGCCGTCCGGTGGGGTTCCCGTGATCGGCGGATGACTGCACGTGTTCGTCGCTTCACCTTAAAACTTTTGTGTGTCGGGTTTGCACGTGATTTTCCCTAGGAGGCGTCTTTGACCTTGAGTGGCATGTGCGCGGCTGTGTCGCGTTCATTTTCTTCACTTCTTGTTTTTTATTGCGTTAGCAATGGATAGGGCACATTGGCAAAAGTTTTCGCCGTTGGTTCGACGTTGTCATGGCATGAGAGTATGCCGACATGCACTATGGGACGCAAAAAAAAAATGTAGGTTGAGTTACAAATAACCTACCGTGTGTATAGGCGCCTGTTGGTTTTATACCAGACTTCTAATCGGTATGGAGGTTGATTGAGCAAAACGTCAGCAATTCATCACGATACGAATAACATGGTTGGTACAAACTCGGAGGCTATGTTCATATACAGGACACGGCGCCATGACCACTTCATCCACACAGCAGTCGTGGTTTTGACGTCGTCTGATATTTGCGTAAACCAAAGCATCGAGCCTTAGGAATGGCACACCAATTTTTAATTACTGCTTTTCTGTTTTTATAAAAAGTCAGTGCGGAGTGTGGAAAGTCATACGAAGAAAAATATAGTGCTAGTCGGTTTCCATCACTTCTTCAGGTGCACCGCCGTAATATGTTTCCGCCATAACACACACAGTACGCAAGCGCACACACGCACGCGCACGCACGCACGCACACATACGCGCACGCACACACACACACGCGCATACAGGCATGCTAATCAAGTATACGGTAAAATTATACAGTAACACTATGTCTGTTCAGAGCTGGAGGCATATTTACTGCACATTCTTCACAGCCATATCTTCCCCATATTCCCAAAGAAATGACTAGAGAGAGCATAAACGTTTATTTAGATCAACAGGGGGGATTGTACTGAAGCTTGAAGGAGGCGTCCTCAGTCCAAGATGCCTTGAGCGCGGGCAGCATCGACAGCCCTTTGGGCCAGCCGAGGCTGGTCGTCCAGGTCGGTGCTCGCCAAGGCGCCCTCCCAAAGCTCGGCCGTATAAAGTTGCAGGTTGGGGGAATAAGTGGTGATTGGTCACACCCGCCTACCATATGAGGAGGAGGCAAAGAGTAATCTTCCATAGGGAATTATGTGAAAGAGTGTACCCTAGACAGACAATATATTATGTAGATGTGAGCGTACACGACAACAGGTTGTGCAGTGTCGCAGTCCTGAATCGTAATCTCCACCCAGCAGTTCTAGCTACCCTCAATATGGGCAGCTTCTCCGCAGTAGCAAGCATGGAGGCACAGGCTTATAGCTCGGGCAGTCAGGTACCACAGCGAAAACTTTTCAGAAGATTTAAGCACACATGCTATGCCAGTTATCATCTTTAGAGACTCGCAGAAAGCATTTCGGCAAATTATACAGTACACAATCGCAAAGAACACATCGATTCTATTAAATGAGCACGCTAAACATACAAACGACATCATTTGGGCCCCTGATACACTACGGCGCGCCTCATAACCTGTGTAGTTTTGGCATGTTAAACAACATCATAAATCAAAAGCGTCATGCAGAGAATACTCTGCTACTCAAAAATTAAACAAAGGAAAAGTGCCTTTTACCAGCTTACGATGCTTTGTCGCTTATCACCTGTGAGTTATAGTAAAAGTTTTCCCACACTCCCCCCCCCCTTCTGTTTGTATCTTGTAAGACTTCCGACGTGTTTGGTCTCAAAGGAAATATTGTACTTGTAATAAATCAATTTATAGTTGCGCTCGCACTGTCCACTTCGTCTGTCCTAATTTTTTGTACCATGTAACCTAAAGTGCGCTCTACAAAACGTAGGTGAAAATTATTTTGATGTATAGACGGCGCAATAATATAGCCCTAGCAAAGTAGCAGACTCCACTGCCTGGAGTCTACCGTTAGAGCTGAAAGGCTGTCGCCACAGAACTATTTTTTGAGCTATCGCGCTTAGCAGCCGCACTGTCGCTTTGGTAGGTTACGTGTTACTTTTTTTTCAGCGTGTGCTTTTAACAGTGAAGCTGTTGTTTCTGGCCATAATGCGTGTGGTGTACGGCGTCATCAGAAATTTGCGTCATAGTAACTCTCGAGTGGCGAGAGTAAGTGGAGACGAGTAACTGGGGACGAGTGGTGAGCGTGAGCGCGAGTGAGTGTGAGTAGTGAGGGTGGAGTGGTGAGCGTGAGTGCGAGTGGTGAGGGCGGAGTGGCGAGCGTGAGTGCGAGTGAGTGCGTTAGGATAAATATATTTTTTTGAGTGAGCGTGAGTGAGTGGCATCCAGTTTTGCCGAGCTATGCCTCCGGAACTTGCTCCGCTAGCCCGCCATCGCCGGGACATGGCCGGGACCCTCATGTTTGCCCCCTTGGTGCCTTCGCGGCCTCTCTCTCCCCGCGCACTCCGTCGCCCTTTGTCAGGGCCCTCCTCAGGCACTGTTTCCCTTTCCCGGCGCGAGATCGCTTGCTCGCGCTCGGATTTTCTGGGCGATTCTGTTTACCTCACAACAATCTTAAGGTGCAAGCCTTAGATGGTGATGATGATGGTGGTGGTATGATGATGATGATGATACCCTCAAAGTTTTTGGCACGTACGCACAAGGGGGGGAATTGGCCAGGGCTGACTCAATTGCTGAAATTAGCGAGAACCTCCAAATACTAATTTATTACCGGAAAGAACGAGGCCGTAAAGTGAAACATAGCTTATGATTAAAACCCGAATTACCCATTAATTCTTCCCCTTCAGCAATTCAAGCGACCTGAAGCAGAAATGAAAGCTTGAATGTATATATATATAATATATATATATATATATATATATATATATATATATATATATATATATATATATATATATATATATATATATATATATATATATATATATATATATATATATATATATATATATATATATATATATATATATATACACACAAAGTAAAGGTTGGCAGTCAAGAAAACCTCGGAAAGCAAAGAAAGCAAAGGGGAGGTTGTGGTGGGTCATAGAAAGAGATGAAGAATTTTTTGAGTCGAAAAGAAAGTGGTGAAAAAATGCCCGCCAGGTGGGATCCGAACCCACGACCTCCAGAATACCGGTCTGGTGCGATAACCACTACGCTACCAACGAGGCTGTTTCCTCGGCACTTTCTCGGGTATTTATGTTAAGGTATTTTTGTTTCCTGCACTTGGGGGTGGTAGCCAGCGCCACTCGGACGACTCGGGGTGAAGGGGACCTTCTTTTTAATCCCCGGGCCGTGACTCGAGTGTCTACGACATGTCGAGAGTGGTCGACCAGCGTTGAACCCTCTTAAGCTCCCTTTGGCACCAAGACTGCCAGAACAGAGGCCCTCGCTAAGCATGTAGCGAATCAGAAAATGGGAAATGAGGGGCTCCGTGAAATAAACACAAAGTAAAGGTTGGCAGTCAAGAAAACCTCGGAAAGCAAAGGGGAGGTTGTGGTGGGTCATAGAAAGAGATGAAGAATTTTTGGAGTCGAAAAAAAAGTGGTGAAAAAATGCCCGCCGGGTGGGATCCCAACCCACGACCTCCAGAATACCGGTCTGGTGCGATAACCACTACGCTACCAGCGGGGCTGTTTCCCCAGCACTTTCTCGGGTATTTATGTTAAGGTATTTTTGTTTCCTGCACTTGGGGGTGCAGGAAACAAAAGTGGATATATATATATCAGGGTGTCGAACCGGAACCGAACCGAACCGTAAACCGGAACTGAACCGATATTTTTGCCGGAACTGAACCCGAACCCGAACCGTTATTTTTTGAGCGCGCTGAACCCGAACCGGAACTGAACCGAAAAAAAAATAACGGTTACCGGTTCATGCCGAAATGGTTCGACCCTCTGTTGTTGATATTGCACAGTAAATGCAATTCAGGCCTTTTTTTCTTTCACGTACCATCAACTTCGTACTTGCTCGGGTACTTTCCCCTCCCGACAATTGAACACTATCACGCTCTATGTAACAACAGGGGAAATGAATTAGCACCATTGTAGCAATGGTCTGTTGCTGCTGGAGGCGCGAGCGTAGTGCAAGCTGACCAAACGAAATGTCATTCTCGGCAGCTTGCAGGGGATATAAAACGACTTTGCCCTTCCCTAGTTGCGACTTCATTGGAGCAATCAGGCTGCAGGAGTGCTCCACTGCGCAACAGCGAAAGCTCACACCCGATGTGTGCAAACTTTTTGCATTTCATAATTTGTTTAAAAGGTCCGACACCTGCAAATTATTAATACTTGACAAGTGTGACCGCAGGAGCTGCTCAGTGGCTAAGCCGTTTGCTAAGCCGTTTGCCCAACTCGCTACATTGCTTCTACTGCGACTCGTTCCGGAGGGGAGTACTGCTGTGGACGAATTAAAGAGCGTCTACCCAAAAAGTCCCATCTCATGCTCCGCGTGACAAATTTCCCTTTCATTTTGTAACCGCATTATCTGTTGTAAGATTCCGCAATGTAGCACACGGAACGATGGTAGGGGTTCAGGCGGTACGATGACATACTGATTGTAATGCACACTTTCGGTATCGCAAAAGGAATTGCAGTGGTCAGAGCAATAATGCAGTGACTGAGCATTAACTAAAGCTTACTTTTAACAAAAGTGTGGCTAACACATTCGATAAGGTGACAGCTAACAAATTATTCAGGGTGACCAAATATTCTAATTCATTGGTAGTATTTATGTGCCTGTTGTAGGATTTTTCTGTTTTGTTACAAATATAAAAAAAAATGTGCGCTATTGGTATTAAGCGCTGGTATTTGAACGCGCCAGTACGCAGGACTAAATTTCAAGCTTCAAGGTTAGCGTGATGGGTGATTGCATAGCGACGATTGCGATTTCAACAAAAAAGGAAAGGACAGAAAATATATCCCACCGTCATATGTCTTGGCGGTGGCTTTATGAATAGTCGCTGGGACAACATAATGTGAGCGAGAAAGAAGGTGGTAAATCGTCGCCACTTCATTTGTTTTTCTAATATCTCGTGATTGTTTAAAGTTTGTGTTGCAATTGCGCCACTGCCCTTGGGGAACAGCAGAATTTTGAATTTTTGTTTGTGTTTTGACTTGACGGTCGTTTTAAACTAGTAAATGTTTTTTTCTAATTTCAGTGATAATTTAACTCGTCGAACCGGTTCGCGAACCGGTTCAAGCTCCCGAACCGGTTCGTGAACCGGTTCGGTACGTGATTTTGTCGAACCGGAACTGAACCGGAACGAAATTATTTCACCCGAACCCGAACCGTAACCGAACCGGTATTTTTTTCGGTTCGACACCCTGATATATATATATATATATATATATATATATATATATATAGGAAATGAGGGGCTCGGTGAATTAAGACAGAATAAGGGTTGGTATTCAAGAAAACCTCGGAAAGCAAAGGGGGGAATGCGGAGGTCATAGAAAGAGATGAATAATTTTTTGAGTCAGAAAGAAAGTGGTGAAAAAATGCCCGCCGGGTGGGATCCGAACCCACGACCTAGAGAATACCGGTCTGGTGCAATGACCACTACGCTTCTCGGTATTTATGTTAAGGTATTTATGTTTACTTCTCGGGTATTTATGTTAAGGTTTTTTTTGTTTCCTGTACTTTGTTTCCTGTGCATATGTATGCCAATCAAAAGCAGAAGTGTATGTAATACCAAGATACTTCAGCGAATCCACCTGCGGAATGACTTGAGTTTTGTAAGCTAGAGAAATTGAAACTGGCCCTGCAACCGGGAAGACGAGTAGAGCACTCTTCGACACATTTAGCGTTAAATGAATGCTGTCAAGCCATGTCTCTAACAGAGTTAAATAGGCCTGCAAACGTTCATATAACGAATTGATGTCGACAGCGGCCGCAAAGAACGCTATATCATCCGCTAAACGTAGGCTGTCACCTCTGGGAGTAGAGGAATGTCACTCATACGGATGTTGTAAAGTAAAGGCGATAAAACAGATCCTTGAGGTCCACCTCTAGTTTGTAGAAATCTTCTTGAAAATAGCCTTCCGTTTGTAGAAAAGAATTCCTGATCTCCCAAGAACTCCCTAATACAGGCAAAAAGGTATGCGGGAAGGTTTATGAGGGACAGTTTGCTTAGCAAGATACTATGTTCGACACTGTCATAAGCTTTAGCTGCATCTAAGGTCACTAATACCAACACCATTTTTCCTTTTTGTGCTAAGCGAATACTCGTCTCCAAGTCCACATGAGCATTACAAAGAGAACATCTCCGCCTAAAACCAATCTGGGCAGGACTAAGTACTTGCCTATCCTGCATGAAAGAAGCTAGCTGTTTAAAAACTATTCGCTCTATTCATTTGATCATGTTAGAGGTCAGTGCAATTGGCCTTAAGTTGTCTAAATCGAAACCCTGGCCTGGCTTTTTTTGAAGCAAAATTATTTTGGACACCTTCCAGTTTTGGGGAATCCAACAAGACTTGAGGAATGAATTTATTGCATTCAATAGAACCTCGAATTCCTCAGCCAAAAATTTAATAGCACCAACAGTCACGCCTTCAAGCCCCGGCGCCGCAGATCGTGTGATGGACAAGGCCTCCGTCAGATCAAAAGATGAGACTGCCACAAAATCATCAGTTTTTGCAGGATTGCTAAGGCGATTGTTACTCCGACGAGAAAAAAAGCGAACCGCACGTCCTCTAGCCGAACGCTCAAGGAATTGGGCCTCTTCAGCAGAATTCAAGACCTCTGATGACTGTAACTGCTTGAGAGAAACCGCCGGATTGTTTGACATGAACTTATAAAGCGCTGCTTTATTTTTAAAATTCGAAAGAGAGTCATTGAGTTTTATTATGTGATCCATTTTAGCTTTAGCAACTGTACATTGGAACACTGCTGTCATGTACTTGCAGTTTATCCAGTTTACCTGGCACTGATTGTGCAGGAGAGACCTCAGAGCTGCTTTCCTACGGCGATAATCTCGCCTACAATCAGTATTCCAAAACAATTGACGGTGAACTCAGCGCTTTTCGCTGCTGCTTGCAAAGACTCTATCGTTGCTGAGCATCTGCAATGGAGTCGGTGGTCCGCATTGATGTAAAGCAATCCCGCAATGCCCCCCGATAAATTTGGGCATTAATACATTTTTGCTTTCTGACCCCAATTTTAGTTAGGGGGATACCTACTGTAAACTCAAGAGGAAAATGATCACAGCTTGAACCGCAGGGTAATGTACCACAGGATGCGACTTGTACATTGCCTGAGGAGAAGGTTAAGTCCAAGGCCGATCTAAGTCCCGCACGCAAAAATCTAGTTGCGCGGGAATTATGACAGCAAATACCATGCTCATCTAACCAGTGTCAGAGCTCTAAACAACGAGAATCTGTTCTGAAGCTCCAAGAAACGTGATGAGCATTGCAGTCAGCGGCAACAATAACCCTCGATTTGCTAGAAATAACACTGTCCAGTTTATCTACCCTACGGGAGCCTACCGGAAAATACACATTGACGAGGGAGATCGGAGAACTCCAAGATAAAACCAAGTCTACCGCGAGTACCTCACCACTGGGCGACATCAGCTCCAACAAGGTAAATTCTCTGCGACAAAGTTTTGAAGAAACTTAGGTTAGTAAACCACCCCCCTCTACAATTACGGTCTAGCCTAAAGACCCGATAATCCCTCAAAGTAAAAAATTGTCAGTAGTAAGACATGATTCGTCAAGGAGGGCAACATCAGGACTACAATTTGCAACTAGACACTTGAGGTCAACAAAAGAAGAATTAACGGAGCGGCAGTTTCATTGAGCAGCCTTCAGAATGCTATACTGACTCGTGTACTGTTGATGCAACAATGGCCCCCAGTATATCAGTGCTATTAGTTTCAGTCGTAGGGGACACCTTTTTGCTTGCTGGTTTGCATCGTGCAGCCTTAGCCTCATCTATAGGGGAAGTACGCCTTTTTGTTTTGGGGGAGAATCTTTGTTGTAGACTCGTCATTCACGTCCATGAGGTAGGAGTCGTCGATTTCGACAGCCGGGCAGCTTTTGTAACCTCGTCATTACTAACAATCTGAAGTCCCTTCGGAGTGACCGGCTCGTCGCTGTCTGAGTCTGAATCTGATACTGCTTTATTCTTGGAGGAGCAGCCTACAATAGCCTCAGAATCACGTGTTTCAGAATGAGTTACAATATGAGGTTCAGAGGTAGAACATTTAGCCTGGTGGTCGGAAACAACCGGTACTGAGAATCCTAACTTTGTCGCCAGAAGGCTTATGATATGAGTCAGCGTGAAAAGAGTCTCCGTAAGCGGAGAGACCACTTGCTGCATTACCAGCGTGACGGACTTTTCCAATTGCTGGCCTGGAAACGCGGCATCAGCAGCGGCACTTGTTTTGTGAACTGCTGCCGCGTAACCCTGGTTACGATTTTTCAACAGAGCTGAAGCCTCGAACTTAGAGCAGCGGTTTTTGTCCATTATCTTTAAAAGGGCACATTTATATGAGACCTAGCCGGGCAGTTGGAATAGGTTGTTTCGTGGGCTCCCTTACAGAGACAGCATATTTAGATGTCTGATTGACAGGATTGCGCATCATGACTGTCTGCACGCTTTTTGCACCTGACATTTGACTTAATCCTCGAAATGTGTGACCAAATCTCGAGAACTTCCGGCACTGCAGCAGCCGCCTAGGCTCCACAGGGTCTACCCTATGCACCAGCGGCCATGCCATCACCTTAGAGGGAGCTTTTAATCTTGCAAAAGTCATGATAACGGACGGGGTAGGGATCCGCCGGCCATTCTCTACTCTGCTACAGCGGTTGGCTGCCGTCGCACCTGCCATTTTGAACTCCTCTGGGACTTCTTCAGGGGACTAGGTTGGATCAACGTCCCGAACAATGCCCTTCGCACAAGCGAGGTGCGGCTGAATGAAGGCGTTCACGGTAAACGAGACAAACGATGTGCACCGCAGCAGGTCCGCGACACAATCTAAGTCTTTGGATCGGCACAACAGGCCTGCCCTGTCATATTGCCTTACTTCCAAGATGGCCATGTAATGCTGGCTCAGTAGTTTCAGCGGCTCTTAAAAGAGCTTGGAATTTTTGGCTCGGATCACCCCGTCGCCTGTGGGGACCAGTGCTACCGGAATGCTCTCCGCGCCATTCCACTTGAATGCTTCTAAGGGTAAGGGGCTTGCAGGCAAGCTGGTGGACCAAGACGCCATGCTGGTACCCGGGGAACCTAGGGCCATAGACCTAAAATCCCCCACCAGTACAGGTTTGCAACAATTTCGCCCGAATTAAAGAACTACCAATGTGCAATAGTAGCAGCCTCAGAAGACGCAGCGAGGAATCGCAGCAGAACGACAAGCCGACGTGTCAAGCAGCGTGGCAGCGAGCGAGCGAGCGTGGCCTGCACCGTCCCGAGTGGATGGCCAACTTCAGACGCGAAAAGTGACCTCTTCGTCTTTGTCGTTCGTCAATTTAGATGAGACCCAAACTGCCGCCGCTGTAAAGAGAAAACAAATAAATGAAACGCGTTTGGGTTCGTGTGAGACTTGGACCTGGGTCGCAAAAGTAGGAGGCAAGTGCGCAAACCGCAGTGCTAACCCAGCACCCTGCCAGAGTGGAAGAAAAATTAGCCTGAAGCGTTCCCCGTGAAGTTTGCACGTGACGGCACGTGAAGAACAAGCACACGCGGAGGAGAGCTCTAGACTTGGGTGAAGCTGCCGCCGCGTCAGAAGACGGAGAAACGAAAGCGAAGAAAGAAACGAAAACATGATGCAGCTGGGATAATCGCTACTTTGTCGCTTTAAAAGCCCGCCAGCAGACGTAAGATCCCAGGGAACTTTTTCTTTTGACAGCAGGGCTGTTTAAACTTTTATTTCACCGGTCGAGCGTTACCAGAAAAAATACCCAGAAAAAATCCCGAGCGCACGCGAGCGTTCGCTTCGCGAGGAGCGCCCAGCGTCGGCCGGCTTGCGCGTGGGCTTGCGACCCGTGAGGAGTTCGCAAAAAAAAAAATGCAGGAAAAAAATTGGCGCAGCTTGCACTAGTGGTGAAAGGCTGGGGAAGCAGCAGAGGTGGTGGCCCCTCTCACTTCGCCGGAGACCCGGCTGTTACACCTAACAGGGATTTCCGAATTTGCCGCTGAAAGTTTTCCCTAACTGGCAGCCCCGGATTGTGTAGTCCGCAGGCTTTCACATCTCTCCCAAAGTTGACCGCGTTAGCACGCACTAGAACCCGCGGCAAACGGCTTCGTGAACTCGGCGTCTGTAGCGCGAACTCGTCGTCTGTGCTCCCCGTTTCAGGTGCGAACGCACGTGAACTGGCGAGGAGAAGAGCGTGCGATACTTCACGCCACAAACGCTGGGCAGAGTGTTCTCGAAGGTCGAGCCTGGCCGACGCCGAGCGTCCTTACGAGGCGCACGCTCACGTGCGCTCAAGTGGGGAGCAGAGACGCCGAGTTCGCCGAGTTTGCGAAGCCGGTTGCCGTGGGTTCTAGCACGGGATAACGCGGTCCACTTTGGGAGAGATGTGAAAGCCAGCGGACAAAACGATCCGGGTCTGCCACAGATGAAGAACTTTCAGCGGCAAGTTCGGAAATCCGTGTGAGGCGCAACGGCGGGGTCTCCGACGAAGAGAGGGGGCCGCCAGCTCTGCCGTTTCTCCAGCCTTGCACCACTAGTGCAAGCTGCGCCAATTTCTTTGTGCCTCACGCGTTCAACTAAAGACGTCGAAAGCTTTCGCCTTGCTTTGAGTGTGCCGCCTGTAAAGCGTGCTTCTCTGTTAGGAGGGTGCGTGCATCAAGGAGCCAACTTGCGGGCTTGAGGAGACGCGAGAAGCAGGTCGATTCTCTCAATCACCGCCTGTTTTGAAATGAAGACTGCAACCTGTGCATCACCGTTTGACGTGAGCCAAATGTATGGTTCATCACTGCTTTATCACATCAATATAACTGCAGCTAAAAACGCCTGTGCAGAGTGTGCAACCGTATACAGTGGAACCCCGTTAATACGCTTTTCACCGGACCGGGTAAAGAAAACGTAACAGCCGGAAAAACGTACGAGTGAGGAAAGCCACGAAAACGGGCCGGCGTCTAACTGGCGTCGTTAAATCGTCCCCTATCTAGAGCTCCATTGTTGGTTTCTGCCCGTTCTGCCAAATGTAGCGGTATTTTTTTGCATTTTTATGTGCACATTTAGCGTTGCCAAGAGCAATTAAGACGGGCGTCAAGTCATTTTAGACTTCGTAAAATCACTGTACTACTCGCTCGCGTCACCCTACTCATAAAGGTCGACAACAAAATCGGGGGTCGTGAAATCCCCGTACCACTCGCTCGCCGTTCCGACCATTTGTATGGATGGTGTAGAAAGCGCAGTGTGTAGAAGGGCGGTGTAGAAGGATTGGCGCAAGTGTCGGTATGGGTGTTGTAGAAAGCGCAGAGAGTAGCAAGGAAGGAAGCGGTTTTTCGCACTTGATCTCACCCCCACTGCTCTCTGCGCATGCGCCCCGTTGCTATAGCAACGGAGGCGCGTCGTCTGCTACCAGGACGCCGCTGCCGTGCGCCGCGGCCCCGAAGGACAGTGAACTAGAATCCTCTATATTCACGTAGGGAGCATCAAAACGATCAATGGTGGCGGAAAATGGTGAATAACTGTTGCTTGTTGCGAGCTTCGTAGCCAAGATGGCGATTGCTTGCCGCAAAATTAATCATGCATCATCATTCTATCGTGCGCCGTGGGCTGGGACTCGCTGCTCGAGCACTTCTCGGTCAAGATCCCCTCACTGCCGCTCCTGGTTTTTGAGGCTTCCATTAACGACCCAGGTCACCCTAAACGCGTATTTGCTGTACACATCACATTACAGCATCTATATATTTAGGCCCGACGTGGAGGTGCGGGTACCGGTTGACGGCGTTAGTCATGCAAGCGTGACATTAGGCCTAACGTAGGGCCGTACCATACCCGCGCTCTAGTGCAGATCAACCTACGCGTAAGCGAGTTTTCAACTGAAAAAACGGAGGGCCTCCGACACGGGAACGACTTCACATGAAGACAGGGTACTCAAGCTCGCGCGGGAAAGGTCTCTCCGTTGCTGCAGCAGGAAATATTACGGGCGATGCTTAGAACTTTCCAAGACATTAAGCCGAAGGCATAGTTGGATCATGCGTTGATCTGCTGTTGAACTTCCTGGCCACCGCGGCCGCCGGCACTTAACCAGCTTCCTGGACAGCACACTCCGTAGCTTGTTCCGCTCGCTCGCCATCGGTATGAGCCTCGCATTTGCCCCAGTCGGCACCTTCACCTCTCAAGGCGGCCCGTATGGCGGCAGCGGCTTGAACCCGGTGCTGTGCTCTCTGGCCCCTTCTCGGATCCCTCATCCAGCGTGGTTGGTCCTTTTTCCGGGAGCGCGATCTCCGCCTGCGCATTCGCATTTGTTATCCCGTAGGGTCAAACGAAACGTTGCGCTATCTGGGGCGGGTTCTAAAGCATATTCGCGTGTTTTTATACGCTGTTTTAGCGAGCTTGGCCGGCTCCTCTCGGCCCGTAGAGGTTCCGCTTCTGGGTAGCAATCTTCTGAAACCGGGTTAAACTCCCGTAGGCGAAGGCTTTTATTTGGAACGTCTTTTAAATGCAGAGCATTTCTTAGCCTCGCCTCTTCCTGCGTCGGACGGCGTCAACAACTCCGCGTCCGCAGCAGGTGCGCCTCTCCTCCTTCCCTCCTCTCTCTCAACAGCAACTGGCGCGCGCATGCGTCGTAGTCAGCCCATTCGCTCCGTCGCGGTCTCGGCGTAACAGGTGCGTGATAGCAGCGCGGTTGGGCGTGTAAGGGCGCGCGCTGCTTGCGCATGCGCGCTCTCCCCCCCGTACTGCTCTCCTTCTACTGCGCCCGCTGCAAAAATAAAGCGGCTAGCGGTCGCTCGTGCTTCAGTCACTGCGTTGCTCCTTCCTTCCTTGGTTGACGCTCGCTTCACCCTAACGCGACTTTACTCTCCTCTCTCTACCCCAAACCAACACCAACGCAACTACGACCCAACTACCCACCCTAACGCGACTTTACGCGGCGTTAACGACCCCCAATGCTCTGCATTTACTCGTGTTCCCCTCGCGGGAAGGCGCGGGAATTTTTTTTTTCTCACGTGTTACTGTTTATGGCAACTTTGTGAACTATAGATGTAATTTCGCGTATAGTCTTGATCCCTTTAGGTAAGTTCAAGCTCTTGCTGTTGTACGCTTTGGTTTTTGCCTTTTTTATGTTGTTTTCGGCTCTTTTTGTTAAATATTTTTGGCAGTGTGTCGAACAGAAAAAAATACCGGTTTGGTTACGATTCGGGTTCGGGAGAATTTATTTCGTTCCTGTTCAGTTCCAGTTCGACTAAACCACAACCAGAACCGGTTCGTGAACCGGTTCAGAAGCTTGAACCGGTTCGCGAACCGGTTCAGAAGCTTGAACCGGTTCGCGAACAGGTTCGGTGAGTTAAATTATTACCGATGCGCGAAAAAAAGTCAGTAGTTTAAAGCGACCATAAAACTAAACACAGCTTTTGTGCACTCAAAATACTTCTTTTCTCAATAAAAGTTTCTCAATAAAATACTATCTTGATGGCATCGCCCTAGACTCTGTTTCTTCTTATAAGTATCTCGGTGTTAACATCACTAACAATCTTTCCTGGTCCGTTCACATAGAATATATTATTAACAATGCAAATCGCATGCTCGGTTACCTCAGACGTAATTTTTAAAAGGCACCATCATCCCTTAAATTACTGTTGTACAAAACGCTTATCCGGTCTATATTAAAATACGCCTGTTCAGTTTGGGATCCTTCCTTTCACAATCTCATTAACAGACTTGAAATGGTTCAAAATAATTCTGCACGTTACATTTTGTCGAACTTTAACCGAACTGCCAGTGTAACTGCAATGAAATCTACCCTTAACCTTCCATCCCTAGCAGTTCGACGTAAAATTTTCCGACTTTCTGTGTTCCATAAAATATTTCATCACCAACACCTGCACGATGAACTCATTTTGCCTCCATTGTACGTTTCTTCTCGTATTGACCATACTCACAAGGTCGGCATAGCATCGAGCCGAACGAACGCATTTTCCCAGTCGTTTATTCCCCGGACATCATTAGAATGGAATCGCCTTCCCTCACCAATATCAACCATTGTTAACCACAAGCTTTTCAAAAATGCCATAGTCAACATTGTATGAACCATTTATTGTTGTGTGCATTTATGTTTGCTTGCTGCGTTTTTTTTTGCTTCTGCCTAATTTTATGTAAAGATGTATTTTTCTTGTATTACCTTTGCTGCTTTTTGTTGTTCTACTCATGATTGTAACCACTCCCCTCTATAATGCCATTGGCCTTGAGGGTATTGCTAATAAATAAATAAATAAATAAATAAATAAATAAATAAATAAATAAATAAATAAATAAATAAATAAATAAATAAATAAATAAATAAATAAATAAATAAATAAATAAATAAATAAATAAATAAATAAATAATAAAAGTTGCGCAATTTTAAAGACAACGGTAAGCAATTAGGCCAGATATCAAGGAAAACAGATCAAGTGATGATTTTCCAGCTACTTTCCCACCTAACCTTAATGTTGTATTATGGACTACTTAAAGCAACGACCAAGGGTCATGCTAATACATTTTCTCCCACTTCTTTTTTTTGTTGTTGTTGTTGTTGAAATCGCAATCAGCTCCCTGGAAGCGCCCATCACGTACCTTGAACGTTAAACGCCTAGAGTCAGACCTGCGTACCGGCGAGTCACTTCCGTAGATTAGCAGGGGACGTGTTAGAATAACACTGGGGTACTTTTTTTAATCAGTTGCAGCAGATTTTCAGATTACATAGGGTTTAACACGCCGACGCAACGCAGGCGATGAAACGCGCCGTAGTGGAGGGCTCCGGATTAATTTTGACCGCCTGGAAATCCTTAACGCGCGCCGAGATTTCGTACACACGGGCGTTTTTGCTTTTCGCATAATCAGTTGTAGCATAAGAAAAAAAATTGGCCGCGTATCTGCTCCTTTCGTTGCAAATGCCGTCAAAAGACGATAGTCTTTATGGGCTTTTGCGAAGTAAATGCCTCCCTTCGCTTTACCACTCACCTCTCATGTTGTTCCTCTTGCGTAGCGCTCCTCCCAAGGTAAAGACGCTAAAGGTTTGCTTAAATCACTTTAAATTTTCGGCGTTCCACTGCTCCAAACCGGGTGTTTCGATGCGAACGCTGCCGTACGGCGAAGACGCGCGTTAATCGAGGCGCTCTACTTCAACGTTTATAGAACCGCGTTTCCCTACTCCACGTGCGTTTCAAGCAGAACGTGGAACCTATCTAGTGGAACCTTGCGTAACTCTTGCCACTTGATTTCTTCAAATGCCGCCAGAAGCTATATGGCGCGGGCGATAGCAGGCGACGGCGGAGTGATATTTTCTTCTTCAGTTGATCAAGTATTTAATCTCGCTAATATCAAACATGTACGATTTTTTATAAAGGAACGCTGCAAATATCACTTCTGTATCAATTTGTTGTCTTATATATGCGTAATGTCTTGTTGTTCTTCAACAATATTGACAAGTATGAACATTACACCGGACTTAGACAGGCGCATTTAGATGTGACTATATAAGACTATTGCGCAGGCATTGAATTACTTTGGCCGGCTGGCTGAATCGAGTCACAGACAGACAGACAGACAGACATACAGACAGACCAAAATTTCTGGGTTTAAGTAGCCCAAGAAAGACTATCGTCTTTAAAAATTCCTTCAGCGACCACGTAAGTGCTATCACTTATGTGGTTGTTTGGCCACCTAGGATAATTTGTTAGCAGTCACCGTCTCGAGGGTGTGAGCCAAAATTTTGTTAAATGTGCGCTGTAGTTAACGATCTGCAACTATATATTGCTCTGATCACTTGAATTCTTTTTGAGATGGCTGTTAGGCATGTGTGCGTCACCAAGAATACGGCTCCGTTTATCATGACCACCGCCATCGTTCCCTTCGCTAGACAATTGCGGTATCTTGTAACAGGGTATGCAATTACAAATTGAAAGGGTGATATAGGACGCGTGAATACCAAGACAGAACACTTTGGGGAAGACGTTCTTTAATTTGTCGACAACAGCACTCCCACGTCCTTCAGAATGCGTAGCAAGAGCATCAGAGTAGCAAGTTAGACTAGTCAATTAAAGTATATCTTCCGAAAACGAAGCATCACTGACAGATACGAAACAGCAGAACGATCAGATATGATGAGCGCTGGGCTATTGGGAAAGTGCAGGACGGGCCTGCTTTTCCGCGTGTGCAATCTACTAGACAAAATGCGTAGTGCCTGCAAGGTTGGTGGATACAGCTTCCTGCAAGAAGATAAAGTGCCTACGGCTCGCTGACAGTTTTCTCAGCTATATCTATTCTCTTCATTTGGATACGTTAAAAAGCAAACGTCCGCTCCACGGGGGTCCCGAAACCCTGCCTATTATACCAGGCACCACAGCCCTTGCTGCCTTCGCAGTAATAACACGTTTGGTTGCGAAAGGTCGGACAAAGGAAGGGATCTCTAGCGAAGAATCTGATTGATTGCAGTGTTTAACGCGCCGACGCAACGCAGGCGATGAGGCCCGCCGTAGTAGAGCGCTCCGGATTAATTTTGACCACCTGGGGATCTTTATCGTGCGCCGAAATGTCGCACACACGGGCGTTTTTGCTTTTCGCCTCCATCAGAAAAGCGGCCGCCGCGGCCGGGAATCGAACCCGCGACCTCGTGCTCAGCAGCAGAACGCCTTAGCCACCGAGCCACCGCGGCTTTTTTTTCTATATTGTTGAGCCACCGCGGCGGGCCTAGAACAGAATCTACCCTTTGGTGTTTTGCTTATTCGATGTCTGAATGCGGGAAATAATAGCAGGATTTATTCGTGTGTGAACTGGGCATGGAATAATTCTTTTGTTTTCCCGTACAAAACACACTTCTCCAAAAATATTGGCGTGTTTGATGCCATAAAGCTACGCGTGCTATGAGGCACACTGTATATTGCAGGCCGGGAAAACAATTTAGACCACCTGGGAATCTTTAACCTGCGTCGAAATCTTGACACATTGAAGTTTTCGTTTTTCGTCTACATCCAAAATATGGCAGCTCGGCGCGGTTATCGAACCCGCATCCTTGTGGTCAGCAGCCAACGGCTCAGGCACCGAGCAGTTCTTCAGGCTCATACTTGTCAAGTATTTACCCTTTCTAGGGTGCTACTCTTTTTAAGGACTTTATGAAATATGCGCATTTCGGGTGTTGGCCTTCCCATTTGAACAGTGCGGCAATCTTGCGGCCCGACTGCCCTTACACAATCGTAGCCAGGGAAGGGCACAGTAGATGCATTTCATATCGCCTGCAGGCTGTCGAGAGTGCGACATTTCGTTCGCTCAGCCTTGCATTCGGCTCGCGCTACCAGCGGTAGCGTATACCATTACAACATCGGTGCGCATACCTTTCCTAATGCAACGACGAAGAGAGCATTGATACAGTTGACATATGTGAAGGGGAAAGTGCGTGAGAGGTAACGAAGTTGATGGTGCGAAAGGAAAGATCAGGAAATGGCGTATACCGCACATTATCAACAGCGGACGGTCGAGCCGTTTCGTCGTGAACCGGTAAACGTTATTTCTCTGTTTGGTTCAGTTCCAGTTTGAGTTCAGCGCGCTCAAAAAATAACGGTCCAGGTTCGGGTTCAGATCCGACAAAAATACCGGTTCGGTTCCGGTTTTCGGTTCGGTTCAGTTCCGGTTCAACACCCTGATTTTTGGACATTAGAGTGGTATTATCCGTAGAGGGCGGGTTTTAGTTCATAATGTCTTTTTTTTTTTTAAGTTTTTGGGGCTAAGGTTGAATTCAGTCTCTTTAGGTGAGTTTCAACTGTTGCCGTAGCTAGCTCAGCGAAGGCTAGCTGCTGTAAGCATACGTGCTGATTTTTGTTATATCATTTCATTTAAGATACTTTTTATCTGCATAGGCAGGTTTCTGCTTTGAAACGTGCAGGCAGCGCTTGCCTAATTGTGATATGTATTGCGAATTGCGATTGCGAAACAAGGCAACTACGTCCGCGCGCAAGCTCAAGCCCTCCTTAGAACAGATCCTGCACATGCTTCGGCAGGTGGCAACCAGGTGGAGAGGAATGAAGGAAAACGACACTCCGAGGCTGGTACAAGCCTTCGTGGTGTCAAGAATAACGTACGCCACACCTTACCTCCTGATGAACAAGGGAGAAGAGAGCCAGGTCAACGCCGCCTGTATTAACATTGCCTGACGCGTCGCGCGCTTTTCAATGGGAAGGGTAGGGACGCTTAGTTCAGGCACTGATCCGCTATGTGGCGCGTGCTGGCGGACATCTCGCCTTATGTCACTGCTCGCGAGTCGCGAACGCTGCACCCACTTCTACGACGTGTGTCTGTGAGCTTGCCTGTTGGGCTTCAAGGGCCGTTTCGTTTACATCTTAGCCGCGACGGGGCGCTAGTTCTGTGGCGCACTGGGGATCTCGTTCAACGTGTCGCTCGCTTCATACTTGCTGTATTTTTCCAAAGATAAAGACGGAGGCGGACTGAAATAGTGTAAGAACATACTGATTGTCGGGTAGACGTATAGCTAACAGAAAAACGATATTTTCTGCTGGGGCAGCCATTATTTTACTCATATTTCTCTTTCTGGAGTATTTATAGAAGAAAAACTTGTGGGCACGTTTTTTGTTCAGGCGATCACTTCTTCGGTTACTGTCCAATAATATCACGTGCTTGTAAACTTCAGAAAATTATAGGAAACAAAAGGATAAGCAGCTGGGATCCCGTCGCGTTGTCCGGGCGCTTCTACAGTACAGTC
This sequence comes from Haemaphysalis longicornis, assembly GCF_048455015.1. Lineage (NCBI taxonomy): Eukaryota > Metazoa > Arthropoda > Arachnida > Ixodida > Ixodidae > Haemaphysalis > Haemaphysalis longicornis. The sequence goes on from NW_027526203.1 coordinate 330,190,723, forward strand.
CTCAATTTTAGAAGCGAGTACCGATTCGGAGTGCGAACAGCGGGGTCAAAACAATACCTAAATGCGGAGGGGATAGAGGTGGGATGCCCCACTCAGAAAATTTCAGGGCCTGTGATCTGAGTAGATAAGCGCGCAAAGCCGGCATCAGCCTGCGGCAGCGCAAGGGATTTTGCTTCGTGACAAAGGAAGTTTTATCAGTGACAGACCAAGACAGACAGGCATGGTGAAAAACATGAAGGCGTAGGAGCGCCGCCTCGGGAACGCGAAACAAATTTTCCACTATTTTGCATAGTTTCCGAGAAGCGGCGCTGGCTGGCGGACACGAAAGCACGCTGGAAGGCTACGGAGCGGAAAAGGGTAGGAGAGAGCAACAGGAGAGTGGCTGTTTGGCCATTTTTCGCTCACGCGTTAGGCAATGTTTATACAGGCGGCGTTGGCCAGGTGGACACAATAATACACAATGCAGTTAAACAAGCCATCGGAGTTCCCATGAATGCGTCGACGGACAAGCTCCTGCTGATGGCTCTACACAAGTAACACAACACAGTGGACGAGCTGGTTGAGGGCCACCTATCCAGCCAAAAACAAACTAAGGCCGAGTCAGGCTAAGGCGGGTCGGCGTGTCCTGGTGAGAATCGGATGGAGCGTGGCAGAGCTGGCCGATTGAGAACAGCTTGCGAACAAATGGCTAGACGCAATCAAGACCAAGCCTCTACCAAAGAACATGAATCCGACTCATCATGGCGGCAGGCGTGAGGCCAGTGCTCGGGGTCTCAACAGGGGAAGCGAAGACGGTGTCTTCAAGGACGCCTCCAAAAACAAGGGCGGGGGCGACAACCAGGGGCGAGATGCTGACAAGCGCATCGTTTCAAATCAGGGAGGTGGAAGAAGCGGGAGAGTTAGCAATTGCCGTAGCCCTCACCTTTCCGGGAATTTCCTAGGTTGTCACCGACTCACAGCAAGCGTACAGGGACTTCCAGTCAGGCTGGGTGTCCCGGCGGTGCTTCGTATCCTGACAAACAAAATGCCTCCGGAGGGCCAAGTTGAATTAGTATATATATATATATAGAGAGAGAATGCTCTTTAATGTGAACTGGTGAGGTCAGCCCTGCTAGGGACAAGGCTTGCTACACCAGAGGAATTAGTATGGGCCACTCCTTGGTGGAGGGCAAAGTTTGCCCACCGACAGGCCCGCGCGTTAACATACCGGGCAACGGCTGGGAGGAGGCCTGAAGTCAACCTATGGTCACCTGCAGGGAGATAGTGCGGTACTATCAAGAGAATAGGCAGAAACTTCCAACGCCGATTCTGAACTCACGCGGGAGCAGCAAGTAATGTATCGACAGATACTATCAGGATCCTTCCCTCACCCTCGCTTACTGAATGGCATGTTTCTCATTCAGAACGATAACACCTGCCCGTTATGTAAGCAGCTCGATACTCTTCGCCCCATGATAGGAGAGGGCGACTTAGGCCCGAAACACCCACCCCCCATCAGCATTTCCTCTACTAAGAACCTTACCCTTACCCTTAGCGAGCGATGGGAGATCTTGCTGTCCAGCCCCGCCTTGGAGGATCAACTATGGCTGGCTACCTGAGGCCAGGTGGCGAAGGCAGCATATGGAATCCCGTGAAGAGGGAGCCACTCTCATCCAGCGCGTTTAGCGCTGACATGCTCTGCATTAAACGTTTTCCCCCTCCCCCTCCAAGGAGTGGGCAAAACAAAATATGTTTGTTTGTAATTTGCGATTGAGCATATTTTCTAGCTATTTACGCGAATGAAACTTGGAAGGAATAGAGTTTTATTCTAGAGGACAGGCATGGGCGGTCCGTTTTCCGTTCGCAGAAGCCCATGTATTGACAGCAGACGGGAATTCTGTCACTTTTACAACTTACTGTGACCTACGTACTGTTAGAGTCCTCGGCGTAACTCGAATTAATGTTAAAGTCCTCTTAGCGGCCAATTGTCATACAATTGATTTGGGGATAGCATTTATAAAACAGGAGTTACAGCCGTTTTATGTAACCGTTTACCCCCTTCGTAGACTGAATGCATGTATCGATTGCAGACTGGAATTCCGTAAAGTTTGCAACTTCACCGTGAACTAATTATGAAACTTAGCGTAATGGTAAAGACCTCTTAGCGCCTAATTGTCACGTCATTTGATTTAGGATAGTTTTGACAGAAACACAGTCACAGCCTTTTCTGTAACCATACTCCCTCCGTGAAAGTTTCCGTTCTACGGCGATTTGTCTGCGCATATGGGAAAACCGATACATACAGCTTCGCTGTCATAGGTTAAGTATACACGTACTGCAGGCCTTTTATTCGTATGTACAAATGAACTCGAAGGAATAATTAAAGCGGAAACGAAATGGCTTACAGCAGGAGTGCTTACAACAGCAAGTTCGCAGAAGTCCTTGGATTCGGTTTCGAAGACCGCCTGTAGTGATAAGTATGTTGAGCGCCAGGATTGTGCAAGCCGAACTGTAAACACGATAGCAGCGGACAAGGCTCCGTAGGATTTGTGAATACGGTCTATCGTAACAAGTACCTTCGCGAACCTGCGTTTAGAGCCAGTTGCAAGGACTGTTTATGACGCGTTATATCAAACGGCCGGTATACTGTGTGAGTGCCGTAGATGGGCGGCGTTGCCTGACTAGAATCCCGGAGAAGCACGAATTTTAACGTGGCACGCTATTCGGCTTCTGGAGCTGCACGTTCCAGTCGGCAGCGACGTACGGCTCGTCCTCCAGTGGAACGTATACGGTCCAGGCATAGCTGAACAGGTGGTTGATGATCTCAAGAAGAGACCTTTGCGTCTCATGGCCAGTTTTGACCCATAGACGCCATCCGCCGTGCCATGGAAGTGGGATGTTTCACTGCGAAGCTGTTACCTCTACCCCAAAAGGCACGATTATGTTTGCATATCGAGGAAAACACAGAGCAAAACTATGCGCCGCACAACGCTTCATCTTCCTGGAAGATGGCTGAACATTGAGGAAATGAGTCAAAAGAATATAAATCAAATTGCCTCGACCGGTACGACCAAAGCTCTCTCCACAGTTCCCCAGGAAACGCCCGCATGGCGGCGCATCGATCGCAGGAAAATGGTGACACCCTGAGGGGACCGGAAAATTCTGATGTATAGCCATACTTAACCTATTTTGAAATTATTCTGCGCGCATTTGTGGGTGGTAACATTTGCGTGAGTTCTTAGGACAGAACCCAGTTCGTGCTGTTGGGCTTATCGAAAAAGTATTCTCGCGAATTGGTTAATCCCCCTTAGTAGTACGGGCTTCTTCTGTCTGGGGCACCACGAAAAGCAACCAATCACTGTCTGCCGCCGCCCAGTAATACTAGTAGATACCAATCACAATCTGCCACTGCGCAGTGGCGCAGATACTCACCCGACAGACATTCGCCGGAGGACACGTATATTTAGTCCGTTGGAATCAAGAAGCCAGTGCAGCTGACCAACTTGTCTGGGACATCCAACCTTCCCAGACTAACAAGATTTCCGACGACCGAGGCGCGCTGGAAGCTCATCACGACCACCTATTGGCTTTCGTGCCTCGCGGTGCCCTCAACCTTGAGCGGAGCTCTCAACCTCGAACTTCTTGGTGCCCAGATCGCTGGCGGCCTCCCTTCTAGCAGCTCGTGTGGTCCTTAGCCGCTGGTAGCCATGCCGCCTCGAAAGGTGAGGGGCCCCGGCATCATCGACAGCCACCCCTACTCCATCATCCTGTGCGTCCCGCAGCGGCAGTCACCGCATTTCGTAGGCTTGCTCTGCCAGCCATTGCGTAAGGCCTGCCCTCCCCAGGACGTGGCTGTCCCACCTCGCATATCGCATGGTCCCGTGCCCCGGGCCCACCCTGCCTCCAAGCTACTTGGCTGTCGTCAAGCGCCGCGCGCTCATATCGGCGGCGGCCACCCCGCACCACACCGGGGTGCACTTCAATGGCGGCGTCTCGCACCTTTAGCGACAGCGGCCATGCCGCCGTCCACCCGAGGCTTCTTCACCCCACCGGCGGCCACACGGAACACGCCTTGTGGCCCCACTCGTGGGGAACGCCACTACCTGCGGCGAACACCACTGCTGGCTATCGTTTTCCGTGGGCCTCCGGGCGAGCTGACACAGGTCAGTTTCAAAGAAAAGCGACCATACCCGGATCTGCCAAGGAGTCGACTCTACACTAGGACACCACCGACTCCAGAAAAAAAAAAGTCGTCGAGGGAAAGCACGCCGGATTCCCCCAATTCCTCGTCGGAACGGAAGCGTCGACGGAGAACGTTCGTCCTCCAGACTGCCGCCATCGGAATCACGGTCGCTACACGCCCCTTGTTTACGGCGTCGAGTGGAAGGCCAGAAAATTAACGAGGATGAGCCGACTGGAAGTGAATCCAGGCCGGATATAGAAGGACAGCTCTATGCACATCCTTTCCGCTGGCAAGGACATGCTGGGCTGCTATACCTTTCGGCGCAGACGTGTTACGGGAATGCAGTCGCTGTTTTCTGCCTTTCTTTTCTTCCAATCGACAGCGGTAACACTGGGTCGCGTCTGGTGATGTCCATCACCGGTGGCCACCCCGCCTTGTGGATGGCAGCGACTTTGCCCGACAAAAGCTTCCGGAAGGCAGCGGCGTCGAAAATATCTCACGAAAAGCCCCTCCACAGTCTTAATGGCGAGACAGCATACCTCCCGACGCACACCGAAGGCGGCCCTATGCATCGCCTAGCTTGGACTAGTAACTGTGGCCCTGCTGGAGTGCTGAACGCAAGTGGGATTTTTATTGCAGATGGTAGCCGTTGGGATTCCAAGCAAGTCGCTTACTTTGTGCGTGGCCGGGGTGATTAGCGCCAGGTTGGGGTGAATATGCAGTGCAAAGCATGAGGTTGTCACGTGATGGGTTCGTTGTTTTATAATGTACCGAGATTTATGTGAGGGACTGGATTTCGTGCATATTCCAGGTTAGCAGGACACTTCCGGGACGTTATCAAACGCTGCAGCATTCACTTGAACTTGTTAACCCCTATATCAAGGCCCATCGAATACGCTTCTAAAGTTGCAAAAATTTTGAGCATGCACCTAATTTTTCGTGCCATTTTCCACCAAAACCGTATTTTAATGCGAGTTATAATTTTGCCTCTATGAGATGTCAATTTGGCCTGTCATTTCTCCTAATTGGTGTAAAAACTGTGGCTGTACAGCTGTAAAAGTGACGTTTTTTGCGAGCTTGCTCTTCCTTAATTGTTTGACATATTTCAATGCTTAGCAAATTTCCGTGTTGAAGATTCTTGTCATTTGCCAAATATATCTTGGGCACATTTCATTTCAATCTAACAGGGCTAATGTGGAAAGGTTAGAAGTTCCGAGACTGATGCGGGGTACTAAATTTCCTTCGACTGAGTCAAAATTCGAGGTTAGCGGGACACTTTTGGTACATTATCGGATGTTGTATCTGTGACTTGACCTTGATAACCTCTATATCAAGACCTATCGAATACTCTTATGAAGTTGTACAGATTTTGTGTATGTACCCAGTTTTACGTGCGATTTTCCACAAAAAGCATATTTGTGGCCCTGGAATGAGAATTATAATGTTGTCTGAATAAGATGTCTCGTGTCATTTCTCGTAATCGGTGCGAAAATTGTGGCTGTACAGCCGTAGAAGGAGCCTGATTGATTGATTGATTGATTGATTGATTGTGGGGTTTAACGCGCCGACGCAACGCAGGCGATGAGGCGCGCCGTAGTGGGGGGCTCCGGATTAATTTCGTCCACCTGGGGATCTTTATCATGCGCCGAAATCTCGTACACACGGGCGTTTTTGCTTTTCGCCTCCATCAGAAAAGCGGCCGCCGCGGCCGGGAATTGAACCCGCGACATCGTGCTCAGCAGCGCAACGCGTAGTAGGAGCCTGCTTTCTGCTTTAATTGGCTTGGTTTCTTTCAAACATTTCAGAAAATAAATCTATCTATAGGATATACTGAAACTGATTCGAAATGGTCAATTTTTTCGAGCCAAGCATTTTGCTCACAAATTTTTTGTCCATTGTTAATTGCATATCTTCGTTCCTGGCTTAAGTAACCACTTGAAACTGTTACTCAGCTTTTTGTCCATATTACTGATTATGGCCAATAACTCATGCTAAATGCTCAGCTGATGATTCAGCTGTATTATTGACGAAATGCCTCAACGCGTCTGATAAAACTACGCCAGTTTTTGGGCAGACCGGCAATTCGTGTCTGCTTCCACACGATCCATGTAACACGCACCTTCCTTAAATAAAACTTGTACTCATCCAACAGCAGTCAGCATATTGGCTGCAGAAGCTTTTTGCGCTGTAACAATGGGCAGACTTGGGTAACATTTTGATGGTCCCACCTTGTCTTCTTGCAAATTTGCGAAGAGAACATGAAAAAGCACTGTTGCAGCTAGAACATTTGGAACAACGTGCTTTAAATTCAGTGGGCAAGAAGCAGCACGCATTTTGTTTCTCAACATCGTTTTATTCGAAAACATCGTGTAAGAACAGAACAGATACTCGTCTGACGCAGCCCACAGTGCACAGCAACCTATCAAGCACAAAAGCCAAACTGTCTTTGACACCGAAGGGGAAATTGGTGGCAAAGTAATGCTGTAGGCAAGAGCACCCATCGCGCACCCAAACCACCACCGCACGCTGAAACGTGTCCTCCCATCTCGTATTCGGTAGCAAGGTGAAAGAGCGCGAGCGATTCAAAGAAAAATATTGCGCCCACACGCATAGTTAAGCTTCTGGGTACGGGGCCAAACTTTTTGCCAGAACAGCACATACTGCACACAAATAAATAAAATAAATAAATAAATAAATAAATAGGGCAGATTAATATGGGATCATGAAACAAAATGCCGCAGGCACCAAGATAAATATATAGTACCAAAAAATGAAGGAGTGAGCTGCCCAAAATGTTGAGTTCAATTGTCTGCAGCCGTCTATAATGAAGCCCTCAAATGACGAAAGAAAGAACGCTTCAAACAATGTTCACATGAGCACACACACACACGCACACACACATACATACATACATACATGCGCACGTTCATACGCAAAGCTATTTACACAGTAAAGCAGGTATAACACTGTTGCTAGTAACAGCCTTCGTTTCATCTTCTATTGGTTGGGATATGTCAAACTTTTTCTGAAGCCGACAGGAAGATAGAAATAAAAATTTTCTGCCAAGAGAACTACTTCTCGATGCGAAAAGGGTAGCTTAGAAACATCATACATTCACGCTATAATTACTCTGCCCACACGAGCACGCTGGTGAGCTCACACCGTGTTTGGGATGAAGTCAGCACAGATCCGTGTACTCTCTCGGCCACTCATGGAGCATACTGTTCGTGAAGTTCTGTTTGTCTGGGCATCTAACGCCCTTATGGGCCGCCTATTTGCAGTCGCCAGTTCTTTTCTCTTTTTGTTTTTGTATTAACAAAATAAGTTCTGTATGGGGCTATGTGAATCCATACTTCAAAACTCTACATACAGTGCAAGCCTTCCCGTGGTTCCATGCTACGTGGTTACATCATCAGGGAACTACGGTTGGGGCACGCAGTCTCAATGCAATGTTTACGTAATTACTGGAGAAAATTGAGTAATCATCCAAATACATGTCAGCCTCCTGCGTGGTTGTGACGTGAATAGGATAGACAGATTTCGCGGTGCAGTGAACTGCTAACTTCCGCAATCGTTTCTGCAACAGTGGCAGCTTTTCCTGGTAGGCGCCGTTGGGACCGATTGAGCCTTTGTTTAGGTGCGAGTTTTGCTCTGATAAACCTCCGTGACAGCGACTCACATGTACGAGGCTTTGGAAGGGGAAGATCACAGCATGCGTTGAACGCCAACAGACAGTGACTATGTGTTAGGAGTAACAAGCACACTCTGCATATGGGTAGTTGTACTTCCCTGAAACCGCATTCTTTGGCTTTATAGAGATATAAAATCAATAGCAACACGTGCGACACTCAGAAAGTTACGTTATGCCCTTGCAGTCGTTATGTTAGTTTGGTGACGGATAAGCGCTGATGGCGCATGGCCTTTGAAGTGTGCTATCCCGTAACGATCATGACGTGGGGAGAAAGTGTGAGTGGCCCAACATGGGCGTATTTGCAAGCGACGCCTTCAAGCATCGAGCTACAAACCCACTGCGCTTGCAAGGTGTGAATATTCCAAATTGGGGTTTGCTGCCTGCAACGTGCGTTGTGTGCAACCCATTTTGTCCTCACCTGGCAGAAGCGACGAGATGAATGTGCCTTAGAACAAATTAAACGGAGCCTTAGAAAAGCTCGGTTCAGTTTGTTGGAACGTAACTAAAGCTACAAAACACACACCCGTCCTTGGCGAGAATGGCTGAAGAATGACATACATCACCGTCATTAGAACTACCACAGCGCAGGGGCCGTGGCAAATCTATTTGCGCTACCGACGTAAAGTAGATGTGGGAAATGCCTGTAATAGACGAGTTTTATTGCAAGGGGATTGCAAAGCTGTCCGTTATCGTTCCGTGAAGCCAGTTTCAGATCCATCATTTAGGTCTAGACTAATAATGCAGTCTATTTTCAATGCGACTTATGCATCCGCTGTCGTTCTGGCGGGAATATGTGTTTAATGACCTACTGCAGGCGCTCGTGACCACTCTAGCTTTCAATTGATGAAGTGAATGGCGAACTATTTTCTAGTGCTCCTTAGGTGTTCACTTTTTTTTAACAGTCACGTATTCAGGGAAATGGGTCGTACAGCGTGCTTTGGCAGCCAGAAGCTGCGTTACGTAGCAGGAAGCCCTCGCTCTGTTACCTTTGCCCGCATTTTCAAATTCTGTCATGAGTGCTCATACTGCTTTCTTCCGACTTTTGCAGCTAAAGCTGAAATGGTGACAGCTGTACGCTGCGAGCTATGTTCTATGCATGTTTTCAGTATTTTCATCCAGGATAAGTCCACAAAAGCTGCTAACCTGCGAAAATCTGCACTTCCTTGTTCGCACTGGTAATTAAAGCGAGTATAAAATCAAATTGTAGGCAGCCAGTGATGCACTTTGTAGGAATAGGGGTCCTGGAAACTCGACAGCCATCTTGCTCATGTTATGGACTTGACTTTTCTCTGTGCTACGAAGTAAGCCACAGTGCAGATGTAGATCACGAGCAATGTCGACGCAGTTATGCTGAGGGCCATAACAGAGTTCTTCGAGGCACACTTGTCCATAAGCTCGACAGTCTCTTGGTAGCTGAGAGATTCTGAAAACGAGAAAGCAAACAAAACATATTGCAGAGGCCGGGGTACAAAAGCACATGGTTCAAGGTATCTGGATCCGTTCTTCAGATTTTTATAGAGCGAACGAGACGTCCACACGTCACAAATCCGACAGGGCATAAGTCTGAACCAGCACGAACCAGCGCCATGGTACTTATCCCCGTTCACTGAGCTAAGGACGATACCGACATTCATGACCGAAGTGCCACGTTCGCTATCCGCCCACTCACCACACTGGGTGTTATCGATCCTTAGAAAGTTTGGAAACAACCCTACAGTGCCACAGGATCATCAAGGAATCGGGAAAACATGCCGCGCTCGTACCGCACGAATTAATTTTGCGCCTCAAGCCCTGAGGATGGTTAGGAAAGTCTTGGCGTGGCTTTTGAAGTAAATTATGGTCCAGCAGTTCTTTTCTGTGTGTGCTTCGGACAGCAGTTTGGGTTTTGTCGTGTGCTCCGGGGTCGGCTGCCGATGAGTACTTTCGGTTTTCGTTTCTCGGAACGAATAAACTCTCCGAAGCCTCGGAACTCGCTGGCAGTGTACGCAAATTTATGCAGCGCAGCAATGCTGTCACTAATTAGGACATGGCACGAGTATTAACTGATAAACACAACCAAGAGTGACCGATTAGGCAAGATAATGGGTTGGTATGACGCGCTATATGGCCTTGTTCACTCTATATAGCTCTGGTCGTTAGTACTAGGATTAAGGAAGGCTGCAGTGGCCAAGATGAAAATTTATTTAAATGAATGCATTTAGAATGCATCTGGCATGTATAGTTGGAGGTAGTGAGGTTCGGTTGATCACAGGGATAGCAAGTTTATTTCTGTAGACAGCCCACTCTCTGGACCTTGAGCAGTCGCTATGACGACTGTAGCACATATGTTGCGTATATTAACAGCAACCAACCGCATGCTTGGTGCACTTTATTGGTGCACTTATTCAAGGTTTAGCTTCAATGAAATAACCCGCGCGACGCTCGCAGAAAAAAAAAAATCGCAGATGCAGGGCTCGCGCCTTGGTGGGCAGTGATTTCAGCTCTCCCAAGCAAGTAATTAGAGCAGTGAACCAGCTTTTTTCAACTTGACATTGGAGCATTGGGAAATCGTGTTAGTAATGGTTGGTACAAAGGCGCGGAAGAGGCGCTGTGCGCTACCATGTGTCAAGTCAAACGAGCACGGCTGCATGACAGCTGCGCAGATTTTACGATGATCAGAAAGAAGGTTAATAAGTGTTCTGGTGTGGCTCGCAAGAATAAACAGTGGAAGGAAAAAATTGTGTGCGTGCGTGTGCGTGTGTGTGTGTGTGTGTGTGTGAGAGAGAGAGAGAGAGAGAGAGAGAGAGAGAGAGAGAGAGAGAGAGAGAGAGAGAGAGAGAGAGAGAGAGAGAGAGAGAGAGAGAGAGAGAGATTCCTTTGATTTAGATGTGGTGTTGCGAAATTGTGACTGCAGTACACTATCTCATCCATCTTAAAATAGATTCAAAGTTATGTGTCACTTGGTTCTGCTTTATTCTTCTCATTCCTTTCAGCGTCATTTTAATCTTGTCTTTCGTGATAATACTCTCGCGCTGGGACTTCAACCTATTGGCGGTGAGATGTTTGAGTGGCGCCCCCTGGCTCCGACGTCAGCTTAGGTACTCACGCCGCTGTCGTCTGCTACACTCGCGCCGGCGTTAAACTCGCGGCGCTGTCGTTCGCTTGTGAGAGACAGCAGTGCATGCGCTAGTAGAAATCACCGGCTTTGATGCTCTGGTGCATTAGAAAGCGTATTTCAAGTATTCAGTTATTTTTTCTAGCTTCTGACACCTGTGAATAATTTCAAACTGTATCCCGCACAAGTTTGCAACACACCAGGAGACAGCGAACCACTTTCTTGGAGCATCGCTCAGAAGATCGTGTGTAACTCGTCCTTTGTAGTTTACTTTCGAGGTTCAGTGCTCAGAGCTCTTCGATAACTATTCAAATGTGGAGGCTTCCCTATAATATTTTTGAGATGCTCTAATGAAGACTCAACAGTATAATGCTACGCACCAAGCAGCGGGTCACATAGCAGGAAACGCATCGCATTGCAGGAAACACGCACATCGCATAGCAGGAACAAAACGGCTGTCTATTATTTATTTCGTTGTTGCTCCTTGTATCAATGATTTTTTCCCCCTGGGGCCCAACGCACTGTTTTTCTGCACCGTCACAAACGTCTCATTTGGGTGTCTGGGGATGTTTGGGAGGCTCACAAAGTTGGTGTGAATATTTTCTTCGGTCTGTAAGGCATAAATTACCTTCTTCAGAAATTGGCTTTCGCTATGGCTGCGTAGATGAAGGTGCCTATCCGCAGGGTGCGTTGTTTATTGACATGCAAATGCAATGAAAAGGTTTGTACTATGCGCCACCGCGAAACCGCGCAATGTTTTCGAGAGTACTCGAAGGCGGGGCTTTTGTGTCCCGAATTTCTATCGTAACCATCGTTATCGTAACGAACTGAACCTCAACCCAAACCGTTATGACATGATTATGGTGTTGAAGGCTTGTTTTATTCGCTAACGAACGCAATAAATAGTATACGTGGCGGTTTTCAGTATAACAAGGATAGAAACCTATGAAGATGTCCACGCAGTTCTTAATTGTTTTCCAACCCGTTCAGGCGTAAAGAACAAAAACTGGCCTACTCGGGATAACGTTTCATGAATTGAAGAAATTTACTCTCTTGTCCTGTACTAAGGAGCCTGCACACTAACCAGCTCAATTTTACTGCTAAATAACTTTTCTCCCTCTCCTCCTACTCCTCCTCTTGGGTGCAGTTTTACTGTAACGCATACCTGAATATTGGGAACATATGGCTGTGGGAAATGTACCGAAATATCCCTCCAGGTCTGAACATAGGGTTACTGTATTTTTACCATACACTGACTTGTTTTGCTCAATAAGCCTCCATGCTGGTTAGAAGCCTAGTATAAAACCAGTACGCGCCTATGCACACTGTAGTTTATTTGGAACTCAACCTACATTTTTTGCGCCCCATAGTGCACGTCGGCATACTTTCATGCCACGACAACGTAAAGTGATGTTATACAATACTTTCGAGTGCTCGGCAAGGTTGCAAAAACTATTTCACCTCACATACTATTACCGGAATCGTAATGCCTTCTGCCAAAGCCGACAGCCCCGAAGGCCTGGAATTTGTTTTGGTCTTGCATTTTCGCTGCTGTTGGTTATTAGACTCTGGCTGTTCCCTTTGTTCGAAAGATTGCTGAATACAGAAGCTGACGCCTAGCTCCGACTCTGCGCGCTCCGCACAGGTCCGGCTTCGCAGGATTGGGGCGACACCGGCAATGTTTCTTCCGGAGCGGTATCAAAAACTATACTTTAAGTCATGCCTTGAGCTAGTGTATGCGACTTTAAGTCGTTTATTATGAAAATGTTGCGCATACGCAAAATCTGGCGCGGACAAGCATCAAAAGTCAACCGCGCGCAAAGAAACAGAAGGGAGAGCGCGCCCGTGTGAAGCAGATGACAAATGCGAGGATCCCTAAGCCGACGTCATGGAGACGCGCTTCGCAGCGCCGCCCGTGGTCGCGCTCACCGCCAATATCACATCTGTTAAGTTAGAAATTACCTCTGACCCCGCATTGCAGTCATACAACTTTGCGTATAGTTCGCTGCTTTGACTACATCATCCAAATTGTTGGTTACATTACCCATTCTCATCATTCAGTAGGTACAGGGTCGTCCACTCTTGGTGCTAACACGGCGCAGCATGGCCGGCGTGGCCGTGCTAAAGTTTTAGCCACCTTAGCCGTGCTCCGCGCAGCGCCATCGCACAAGCCGTGGCCGCGCATCGAAGCTAAAACGGCGCAGGAGCACAGGGGCTTGGAGGCGGGGCTTCATGTCATCTGCTAAAGCGCGGGAAACCGCCCTGCTTGCTTTGCTGTGAAGCACGCCTAAGTCTCGGCATGCTTGTAGCGTCTTATCCCGCTGCAATCGCGTTGCGGGATAGCGCACTTCACTCACTGCGGTGCGTTGCGTATTTTCTGCGTACGACAACTGAGCGCTTCCTCTTTTCAGTGCCACGATCCCACTGAAGCTGCTAGGATGTGCTGCTCCCGTACCTTGTTGGGGGACCATTTCCCGAATATGACTTCATCCTACAGCCATGACAACTCGCCGATACACAAGTCGAAAAAGGTTGCTGCGTTGCTAAAGGGTCGTGTCGTCGCAGTTCTAAAATGGCCTCTACAGTCGTCTGGCCTTATTGTCATAGATTATGCCGGGGGCCACATGAAACTTCCTCTGGCCCACCGACAGCTCCGTGCCCTCTCAGCGGACGCGCTGTGGGCTATAGTCCAGGGGGAGTGGGAGCGGCTTAGATCAAGCAACAACCACTGTCGGTCCTTCTATTGCATGCTCCCTGCGGAACAGAATGCGGGTTGTAATAAATGCTGGTGGGGACGCTCCCGCTACTGAGCTTTGGGTACTTCCGGAAGTGCACCCCACACGCGAAAGAGACTTCGCAGCAGTGACGCCTGAGCGGCCTCAGCGGCAATAAATTTTTTCGCGGTAAAAGTGTTGCTAGTTGGCAGCTGTCCTTGAGGTTCTTTACGCTTGTTGCCTATGTTTTGCACTGAATTCCACCTGACACGAGAAAGAGTTGTGTTGGAGGAAAACTTTCATCGGAAACCAGGAGATTGACTGACCAATTAGCCTGCTTAATATAACAAGCAATACCTTACACATAAACAAACACTGGCGTTATGGACTGAACTCATTGTAATTTTTTTTCTTAATATTTACGACATTTGTTGTCGAGTTTCACGAGTTCGTTTTGTCACATTCGAAGTCGCATCGAGCAACCCGCCAGCGCATCCGAGCTAGCCTGAGCATGTGAACATTGCTATAAAAAAAAGCGAGCCAGACGATATATCCGGGCAGATCGCCGTCTGCTTTAGGGAGCCAATCCAGAAAATGAAGCTTTACTCCGTGATCCTCTTTAGAATGCAGTCAAGTCCTGAGAATGCCCCGCTGCGATGGCTCAGTGGTTAGGGTGCTTGGCTATACAGTTAAACCTGGATATAACGAAGTTGACAAAAATTCGCAAGTTTTCGTTACATGCGGGAAGTTCGTCACATGCAGGTTTCGAGTTAAAGCTCCCGAGAATGAAGAAGAAACGGAATCAGAATGCTGCACGCTGAACTCGCCCTTCAGGGATTTCATTGACAGTGAAAAACAGCGTGATTTGCGCATGCTGCTTTCCCATGAGCATAGCCTCTACACGACGCTCCAAAGAAACAAGGTCCCTTACACCGTGTTCACAAACGTAACTTAAGTATCATACTTTGCCTTTTGACACTTTTTGGTGCCAGAACGCGTTTAAAGGACCAAAGTTATGATAAAAGGGCGCCTTTGTGCGTATTTGATGCTCTTTTCCGCACTCGAAATTGGCTGTACCGGGCGGCGACGACATTTAAAAAAGCGAGCTTGTCTCTTAAAAAGACGATACTTTTCGCTTTGTGGCAACAGAACTCATCACTGACGAGCCGACACTACAGTTAGCAGTGGAGATGTGCTACTACACGCCGACAGGCAGGCCTAGCACCTCAAAACCTTGCTCGGAACCGGCACTGCACTCACATGTGGAAACGCACGGTAGTTTGGGGTGCGGGAAAAATTCACTAAATTAGTGCATTTCTCCAGCCGATTTTTCAGAAGTGGAAAAAACAATGACTCGTCAGCGTAGCTAATTCGTTACATCAAGGTCACCGTCGCTCCGCCCTCGTTACATAGAGGTCGCGAACACGTGGGCTTCAATGGTGCTGACAACTGGGGAATTGAAAAAAAAACGTCGTTAAGTCAAGGAATTCGTTATATAGAGGTTCGCTACATCCAGGTTTAACTGTACTGAGCCTGGAGACCCATTTTCGGTCCTGGTAGCAGGTTCCGCGTTTCAATAGAGGCGAAATTCAAGAAAGCGCGTTTGCTTCGCGATATCTGTGCACGTTAACTAAAGAGCCTCGGGTGGTTATCCGGAGCTCTTCTCTACAGCGTCTTCATAGCCAGAGTCGTTTTGCGGTGTTATACCCCATAACCCGAACCAAACCAGTCCTGAAATGTTTGCAGTGATACATGCATTTAACTGGGATCGTGGGACTGGAAAGAGGAAGCGCTCAGTTGTCGTACGGAGAAACTACACCACGCGCCGCAACGAGCGAAGTGCGCTTTCTCGCAACGCGGCAGCAGCGCGCTAAGACACTACAAGCATGCAAGACTCATGCGTGCTTCACAGCAAAGCACGCATGTCATGCTCCCGCACTTCAGCAGACGACACGAAGCCCCGCCTGCAAGCCCCTGTGCTCCTGCGCCGCTTAGCTTCGATGCGCGGCCGCGGCTTGTGCGCTGGCGCTACGCGGAGCACGGCCATCTTACACGGCCGTGCTACGCCGTGTTCGCACCATGACGACCCTGTACATGTGGTATTCGCAAGTATCTTAGTAACCATCCCCATTCTTTCAGTTACTCTTCAGTTTTAACAGCAGAGCTGTTTAAGCTTTTAGTTCCGCCGTCGAGCGTTACAAGAAAAAAAAATACCAAGAAAAAATACCGAGCGCACGTGAGCGTGCGCCTCGGGAGGAGCGCCCGGCGCCCGTCCGCTCGACCTTCGAGAACACTCTGCCCAGCGTTCGCGGCGTGACCTCTCACGTGCTGTTCTCCTCGCCAGTTCGTATGCGGTCGCGCCTGAAGTGGGGAGCACAGACGCCGAGTTCGCGAAGCCGTTTGTGGCGGGTTCTAGCGCGTGCCAACGCGGTCCACTTTGGGAGATATGCGAAAGCCTGCGGACAGAACAATCCGGGCCTGCCAGTCATGGAAAACTTTCAGCGGCAAGTTCGGAAGTTCTTGTGAGGTGCAACAGCCGGGTCTCCGACGAAGGGAGAAGGGGCGCCAGCTCTGCTGTTTCTCCAGCCTTGCACCACTGGTGCAAGCTGCGCCCATTTTCGCTATGTCGAAGGCTCAAATTCCAATTTCCCTTCTGTTTATTACTTTTAATTTTTCCGCTTAATGTTTAATGTTTAATATTTGGAGTTCGTCAGTTTGAGTGTTTTCTTGATAATAACTCTACCTCCTTGAAGCAATTTTTAAGCTTCTGTTAAATTTTGTACCATTAATATTACCGAATATTCAGATATTACTGAGGCCACCTTGTCGTTTATCCCTATGCTGCCGGCCTCCTGGATTCTTAAAGGAGTGAATGTATTTCCCGAGCGTGGCAATGAACCAGTGTGCCTCCCTTCTACTGACAGCATGTCCCGTCGCTTTCTCGGGATTACCCCTCTCCACGACTGTACCTTTGCCGATCACTTCAACATCCTGCATCACTCATGCTGGTCTTGTCCAAGACTTTGACATTAAAAATAGTAATAATAACAACCGTGGTTTGCACTTAAGATGGAATGTGTGTCATTTTTGTTCGAATATTTTCCATGTGATTTTCCACATTCGATTTTTATCCTTTCTTTAGCAGAAACAAATATTGGTAACTTCAGGTTGCTCATCTCTTCGAACGCAGTATATGTGCATGCTATTCTAATCCGTTCTAAAAGTTCTCATGGCAGATGCCCCTAAACTTCTTTCTTACGTGGTCGTTCAAATCTCCCGGAACCATTACGTAAGGCGGGGTATCACCTTTTTTGCTACCGACTATAAATTCTCGTCGTAACTTTCCGTGGCTTCATCTCTCATGGCTGAACATTGGGGCGTAGACTTGTACGATCTGTAGAATGTATTTTTATGTAGTGTGGTTACGATTGTTGTGACCCTCTCCAAAAAAATGCCTCATTTTCCCCTGCCATCTCATTAAACGTTCTTTTTTTTTCTACCGGAACACACGCGTATAGCTGTGACAGACACACTGGGGTTGATTCATTGGTGCCACGTAGACCACGTACCGTTGACTGCCGGTGGCCTCTCGGTCATAGATCTGGCGGCGGGCTGATCCCCGATGTCCAGCACCAGGATCTCCTGGCTGAGCGTCATCTCCTGGTTTGTCCTCCTGGAGACTCCGGCAGACCGCCTTCGGCGTCCCCAGGACTCGATGTTTTCCCGGCCGTGCGTGCACACAACCTGCAAGAGGTAGACGGGGTGTCGTGCACTTGCACCGGGAGACAACGGCGAGCACCAAAGGTTACCGGTCCAGTTCCAAACAGAAAACAAATAGGAAGCACATCAGCAGCCAACCGTTTGATACATTCGGTTGTTCCAAAGTAAGCAGAGGTATGTAATTGGGTTCGTTGTTTTCTTTGTTACATGAAATGTTGAAAATGTAAACCAGGCTTGGCAAATGTAGATAAGCAAGATGTTCTGCAGAAGCAGCAAACCGCGGCGCTTACTAATGAGACCGTGATTGTCAATTTAATCAAAAAGATTGTGAGAAATCGACAAAAATTCCCATGGTAAAAGGATTGTTCACAATATCTGGTCAGATATGTTCTTTAAGGGCCAGTAAATATGTTTCAGTTGATCTGCCTGTTCTCAGTTAATTATTTTAAGGTTTCGTGGCTAAAGGAAAAAAAAAAACTGGTAACACAGATAAGTCTGTATAATTTGACGTCACGTTCCGTTCCCGAACTTTCAAAGTCAAGTAAATTCTGGCAGTTTTCATGACGCTTAAAATGCACCGGATCAAATTAAAGATGCGAACAAACACGGGTACAGTAAAAAAGTAAAACATAGTTTGCTGGTTTAATCTGTTCACTGTCAATATCGAGCATTCGGTTACTTTGCGGTACCATAAATTTATTAAACATCTAACGTTTATATGTCGCGGCAAGACACACGCTGTTAGGAGAACAACCAATTCAGTAGCTCTGAAACGAGAGCAACTTTTGTCCGCATGGTTCTTCTTATATTGCTCCAGAAAACCTGCAAACTCATTACCTTCTATTCCTCGATTCTCAACGGTTGTAACTTGGGAAAGTAGGAAGTGCTTCGCTGCCTAAAACCGTATTCATTGCTCCCCACGTGCGCCGGTGTGTTGCCATGCTAGATCTACAAATAACCACTGATAAGCAATTGTCTGTGTATCGTAGACCCGAGTCTAATAGATTTTGTTGTTTCTTTAATATCTTCAGTTAGAGTGTGCCAATTGCAATTTTTTCATTCGAAGCGAATGCGAAGTGAATTATGAGATTGACGGAATAGCTTAGAATCAAAGCGAACATAGCGATTTTAAATAAGAAAACTGAAATTTACAAATTATCCGGAAAACTTCAGATACTGCTCTTTATAATATAAAATGGTTGTTTAAAAACGTTCGGAAGATTTTCTACGGCATAAAAAGACACACAGAAGCTATCCTGTTACTCTAGCTATGGGTTTGTTTACGAGATTAAAATTTGTATAGCGGCACGTTCGCCTTATGTGGTCACCTCAACCACACGTGTTCCGGTTTTAGTGTAATGAAAGTATAACTGCATAATATCACAAGCTGTGATTAACACAGTTCCCTTTAAAAAGACGAAAATGGTAGTTCCGCGAATGCTCACGTCAGTCCTGGAAAGGAAGCTTGGCGTATGGGGAAGCGCAAGACATGAAAAGTTTGCCCGCTTTACAGACAAACGTTTGCAAGCGTGCCCTCCAAGATTTTTCGTTTATCTAGAGAGGGCTGAACGGGGCAGCTGGAGCGCCACGACGACGGACGCGAAAAGAGAAGCACCAGGGTTGGTGGCCCAATGCCAAGGTGATAAGAGGCGCTCCAAAGGCCCCCTTTCTTGCTCTTTAGCTGCACATCACCGGTGCATTGCGCGTAAGCCTGCCGCCGCCAACGGACCAAGACTTAAAGAGCGATCCTTCACTAATGCTAACTCGTTGCGAAGAATATATTTCTCATTTGTTTTAGCGGGAATTTCTGGATTTGAACAATGAATAATTGCATGTATCCGAGTTGATTGAAATAATTGTCCACTTCCGTTTTCAAACTTCGAAGTACTTCGACAATATTCGAATTTTTGAAATAGTGTTATTCAATTTGAAACCGAACGGGATATCGTGTTATTCGCTTTTACATTCTAAAGTTCCGAATATTCCCTAATCTTTAAAGTTTCCTAAGGAGGCTTGCGCAAGAATAAATAAAAGCGGCACACTTTTTATTCAATTTGGGAATTTGATATTCGATATAATCCAGTATTCTGTTTTAGTGAAATATTCGGGCGCGCTCAAAATATTAGGACTTGAATTGAGTGCTAAATATTCTGTACTCTACTGCTTAACACCCCGTAACATCAAAACTAAGCTCTCAAGAACAAATGATGTCAATGCCATATTGTGAACGTGGAAACGCAAATACGCGTTCTATTATCGTTTTTCTTTTTCAACGGTCGCTTTTATTGACGCCTGAGAGCACCTATGCTTGTAAACAATGATGCGTGTTTTTAAGAATACGATATAGGGGAAAAATTGTTCCATACTTGATTCGGTATTGCAGGACAGTTTTTTCAATCGAAGATTCGAATTCAATTAAATTTTTAAAATTTTCCATTCCAAAAGATCTGGAATGAGGCTCACTTACCGGCTCGCATCTGCCTACGCAGTACTTGACGTTGCACTGGAAGATGACGCCATATGATTCAGTGAACCTAAATGCCTCGTAGGAACTTTGAAGGCTGCTGTCGATTTGGAGAAAGCCAGGGAAGATTGTAGGGTCCACAGGGCATCTGCAAGGATGAAAGGCAAAATGCAAAGACTAAATGAGGCCCCGGCAGTTGTCTGAAAGACTGAAGGAACAAAAAAAATTGGTCCCGTTCCCGCCCTGCGAAAGTGGATGTCCAGCAAAGCTTTTGTAAACCACTAGAAATCGTGATGGAGGAGGGTATGGAATGTTTCTCGTCGTCTCGGCGGGCTTGCCGCTTGCGCTCGGCTAGTGTCACTAGATAAGTGTGCAGAGTATTGGCACTCATTTCTCCTATTGTTCCGTGCCGCCGCCATGATCATTGGTCAGTTCGCAGTACCTGACACTTGTTTACACTGCGACGGTTCATGGGCGCCGCCATTTTGTTGTTTATGCGTTTTAGTCGGTCAACTCTGGTAGGCTTAGCTTGTCCTCCCTGCTGTGCGGCTGCACGCGACATACGTCGTTCAGAATGCGAATCAAAGATAACGCGTGTAGCAGAATTTCAGCAGCACAAGTGTGTCCAAAGATGCCGTTTTGCTGCATGTACGGTAGTCTTGTTAACAAACGACCCGGTCAAAGTTAACGGCGAAGCCGTGGATGCGGCAATCTCGCAACACTGATGGACGCCAAATTGGCTGCCATTGCTGACTTGCATGCCTCAGTGCAAGTACCTTATCTACTGACTTATCTACTGACACTACGCTCGGCTTCTCCGGCGGCAAATGCTGGATCCTGCCTAGCCTGACGCACGCGCTCGGCCACTTGGGCAAGAACTGCCCTATTTAGTGACACTAGTACTGCCTAGCCTTCAAAGATGATCTGCAAACGTAATCTTTACCAGGAACACAAGGTGGGCGGTTCTATTGTTCACAGACGCCTTATCATCCATAATACGGTTTCGATGCTTGCTTTGTGTTTTCCTTAAACAAATTATGAACTCTATGCTGTATACCTGATTATCCCGACGCATGCGCTCGTCTTAGGCCTTTACGCCTTGGAGTTTTTGCCCACGGAGATGGAACCATTTTTTTTTTTGGGGGGGGGGGTAGAGGTAATCAGCTTTACTGTAAAAATACCAGAGGACACCTAAGCACTTTTGGATGGTGAATGCGAAAGCATGAATGCCCAGCCGGACGCATGAGACGCCTCGTTTCGCCTCGCGCTGCGGAAGGGCTTTGCTGTCTTGCAGTTACAGACGCTTTGCTTTGCGAGCCGCCTTAACGCTTTCGATTGGCTCTTGCGCGTTATGCGTCTGCTCGTTCATGCCGCAGTGTAATGAGAGACTTGACGACGGCGGTCGATTTCGCCGCTTGTTGTTCTGCAGGCACAAACAAAGTTCGTTCCAATCAAATCCAATGTTCTCTTCCCTTCATCTGCGGTATACTGACGGGGACGACTGCCGTGAAACGCCTCGTGATATAGAACGCCTAGTGCAATGGAACGCCTCCAAAAAAGCCGTCTCTCTGATGCGGACGCCGGACTCACGCTTTTTTCGCTCAATGGGTCATTTAAATCTTTTGCCTCGGTTATTGATGGTCATCTGGTAGCTCTTTCGAATGTGTGAGCATCTCTTCCTCCTCCGTCGCGAACTTGAGGAGGCTCAGCCCGATGCGCACTTCGCGCTCCGGCTTCAGAAATCCGTAGCGTGGCGCTTCTCGCCCGCGCCTCGTACACTCAACGAAACTCCTGTCGTCAATCTGGCTGCTTCAGACAGGAGTTATCGTGGTAGATGATATGGATGTATAGAAAAGGTCAGGGGAAGAAAAAAAGGAAAAGCGCAGCGAAATATGAGACGCAAAATAAAGGTTAAAAGAAGTAGAGTAAAGGATAGCGATGCGCACCCTCTTTCGTCGATGATCTCGAACGTGCTTCTCGCATCCTTAGCCATGGCGATGCAACTTCGTGCGAAGATTCCGTACGGAGCTGTAGGATAAAAGAAAAGTCGATTAGAAATCGCGTCCTATTTGACAGTTACAAGGCACCATAGGTAGGTTTTAAATTTACAAGGTAAATTTGGGGTGGGAGACTGTGCTGCCCGTCAGCTGTTAATGGGTGGTTGCCGGCTATCACGTCGTCTGTAGCAAATAAATAAATAAATAAATAAATAAATAAATAAATAAATAAATAAATAAATAAATAAATAAATAAATAAATAAATAAATAAATAAATAAATAAATAAATAAATAAATAAATAAATAAATAAATAAATAAATAAATAAATAAATAAATAAATAAATAAATAAATAAATAAATAAATAAATAAATAAATAAATAAATAAATAAATAAATAAATAAATAAATAAATAAATAAATAAATAAATAAATAAATAAATAAATAAATAAATAAATAAATAAATAGTGTAACGAGAAGTTTTAGTGATCGCGGTGAAAACGTTGGTGGCAGCGCCACAAACAAACTCAAATGCGCGCGATATATGCACAAAATTTGGAACCTAGTTCTAAGGGAGAGTTGAGTAAAGAAATCGAAGCTCCCGTGCTTGCAGATGAGAAGTACTTGCAATTGCGGCGCAGCCGTCGAAGGCAGCGCTTCAGGAAAAGATAGCCTCTGATATGTTTAAACCATCGGGCTCACGCAGGTGTTCAACACACTCAATACAAGAAATATTTTCTCTGAAAATTCTGTTCGCGCCAGCTACTCATGTTACCGACAGAAAAACACGTGGGTCGAATTGTACTGATAGGGTGTCTCTTTTAAAAGGTTAAATTTAAATTAGACGGCTGCCGTGGTAAATGAGGCTGAACTTAGTTAGATTATCTTAAGTCTAGCGAAGTTTGGGATCTTCACAGTTATTTTGAAAACACTGACGTCCGAAATTTCGCTCCCTCAGTTAACTGAATCTCATTTTTTTTTTATATAAAGACGCGCATTCGAATTGGCCCAGTAGTTATGCTATGTAGCTGCAATGCGTTTCCTAAGGCACGCAAGTCTTGGACTCGAGCAAACCTGCAGAAGAAACCTGGTAAGTATCAAATCAGCAAATACGACATATTCTGTTCAAAATTAACATTGCGTACCTTTTAAACGACCCATTTTACATTTCTGTCACGTATACGCTGAAGTTTTCAGCGCCTAAATGCTCACTAGCTACGAACTTTGCGAATGCCATCACTTCCGGGCTTCGCGTCGGAAATCCAGTTCGCTGCTTGGTGCGCAAGCAAATGTTTCTACTAGTCAAGACGTGTCCTTGAAAATATAGTTGTAAACCAACTTATCATGATGATTTGAATACGTGGGAGGGTCGCGGATCGTTCTGAGCGCTGGGATACGTTCCCTGTCATGAACAGCTGAGTGGGAAAGCGACTCGGCCGGGTGCGTTCCCTTGATCCTCGGAACAGTACAACAAACTCGTCAACAGACGTTGCTAGTCCCCTATACGTGCCTTCCGGCCAGAGCTGCGTTTGCAGTGCACACTCACTGGTCTCCGGTATCTCGATCCTGAACGTGAGCCGGTCTCCGATCCTGACGGTGGACGCTTCTCTTCCGTCGATGCCGAATATGACGATCTTGGGGAGCGGCGCCTCGGGCGACGCCGTGATCTGGGTGGTGTCTGGGTCCCTGAAATCGAGATCACTGCTCCGGTTATCGCCACACGTCCGCCAGGGGTGGCCGCGAAGGGCGGCAGGCGCAAGCGCGGGTTCGGTCGCCTACCTCACGGGCATCATGCCGAAGGAGATGTTCTTGGACGAGGTCTCGTAGGTGCATCGCACGTTGTACACCTTGTCTGCCTTGGTGAGCACCACGTTGTGGTGCTGCAGCACCACCGTGTTCGTGTACACGCCGCCCTGGAAGCGAGGGCAACAAAGAAACTCTCGCACGGATGCGTTTCGTTCGCATGGCCAGTGTTAAAAGCCACGTGTGCGCGCTAGGATTTTAACGTGAGGCATTCGCTGGCTACCACAACCACTTTGCGGTGACTGGCTGGCTATGAAACAATCTATCCTCTAACGCTGAGCTATCCATCACAGCCTCTGTTAATCGACACACACACACACCCACATGGACCCACACGCACGCACGCACGCGCACTCAGTGGGGATGAGGAGGAGAGTGACATGGCGAGGAGGAGTAACTGAAATAAGAATGGTTGATGAAGGGTAGATGGAGGAGGAGCCAGAAGAGAGCTTGAGAAGGAAGGCAGGAGGGGTTTTACATGGCAAGGGCACCCGGAACGCCATCGTCTCCCGACGTCACCAGCAGCGAAGCAAGCAGATGGTATAGGCGGCCAATTTTTTATACGAGCAATAGGCGGTCCTATGCACTCAGGGGCCATGCATGGCTTGGAAATGGATCAGCATACGCTTGTCCGTAATCCCTGACCGCACTCATATTCGCATTTGCTAGCCCGAGTTCCGCTCCTCAATTGAAACCCCCGTGGGTCTGCCCTACCCAACGCATCGGACTCTCCAAACGTTGCAAAAAAACGAGCCAAGGAGGTCCAGCGCGCGCTTTAACTCGAAAAAAATGTATTCTGCGCTGTGACAATACGCAATGCGAGCATGGCGTTTTGCATTGCGCAATGTTACGTTTTTTTTAACACGTTTTTTTTTGTTCGAATTGTGTGCAGGGCCTCGTTATTCGTCAAATCTACTCCCCTGGAAGCAGCGCAGCGACCAATCATTCAGGTTCACTGTGGCCACGTGGGCGGACGGAAGTTTCTAAATGGCACTTTAAATCTGTACACGACGCGCAGATGCGGTTTATTCGCGCCCATCGATGTCCTCTGAGTTCTGGGCACAATAAAACTTGTACCCCTTTTATCGTAACTGCTGCCCTCCAAATTTCTGCGGCTTGCAAGACTCGGATACTCCTCACACGTGTATGTGCACATTTATTCATTGATTGGAGGGCTGCCGCTGTAGCTAATTAAATGCTTGCCGTGAACAATCCTACAATCATTTTTTTCCTCGCACTGAACCTCTGTCCTTGCCATAGGCTCCAACCGCGTAGAGGGAGTGCCGCAGGCACCCACGGCAAAACTGCCAGTCGTACGCTGAGAACTCTCGGGCTGTTTCAACAATAGTCAGCGTAAGTTATGCACCGGAAACGCCGCCTGAGTGCCGACATCCGAGCACTTTTTTTCCGGCGCTGTTTTCCTCCACCAGCGTTTAGCGTGGAGAGCAACACTGCTAGCGCTTGGTGATCAAAGAAGGTTGCCACAGGATTTTAAATTGCCGTAATTTCATCTAGCCAACGTTGACGAATGGAATAGCAGGCATTTGAGGCCTATAGCGCGCACGTGAATAGCTTTTTGTCATACGCACCATGGACTGGGTGTTGCAGTCCTGACCGGTGAGCGAGAGGTCCAGCCGAAAAGCCTGGCTGTTCCGGACGCTGGTGTTGCACGTTTCGCTTCGGCCCATGGCGTAGATGCGCCCATGGAACGGCCGGCTCGTCTTCACGTACACCACGATCTTGGCGTCCGTGCACTGAATGGAGACTGCGAAGACAAGAATGCACAACGTGATGCGTCGTGTTCCTCGCAGAACCTATAGCCCTGTTTTAGCTATTTTAGGAGCTTTGTGTGTATTAAAAGTTCTGCTTCGAAGCTGATATGACGAAAACACTGTGTACCGATCACTTTGTCGGTGTTTGTATTCCGCGTGGTAAATCTGCAAAGTGAATAGCTTATCATCATGAGACGATTACCACATCTTCGAGAAACAAATGCACGAAAAAACAATTTGATACGTCATTCTTATTTTTGGGTAAGCTTCGAGTGTTAAAGTGGATGACAGACTTGTGTGACGGGGACGACTTACTCAGCAGCTGTCTTTGCTGACCAACGTCGTTAAACGTATTCATTGTGTGAAGACGTGAAGGTTTCTGACCCCTGAGATGCGCTACTCACTACAGGCTGTGCGCTTGCGAGCAACAATTCGGCCTTTACGATCCAGATGCATTCTGAGTTTTTCTTTTGTTTTGACGGGATGCTTGTGAAAACTGTCTATTCTTTTTGGCAGTTAAGTTATCGTTAACGTAGATGCATTTCTGTCTCGCTGTATTGCGTAGTAAAACCGACAGCGACGGCCATTATTCGCGTATTTGTTTGCCATTTCAGCAAACGCGGTTTTCTTGGCGCGCGAACAAAATGAGGCCATAATATGCGGCCCCTCCACTGCAGGGATAGGGTGGACAATGTCGATAGCGGCATCGTTCAGTGGACAGCTAACTTTCTCGCCCATCTGTTGAAAGATTGCGGTGCAGCACTCGCCCTGTGTACGAGGAACTCCTACTTTGAGGCTGTCGTGTACTGCTCGAATTCAGCCGCACGCAGTGTTAGCTGCTGACCTGCCCGGGTCAACTCCTCGTGTCTTTGCCAGGGGCGGCTTGCTCATTTTTCATTTCATCGTATAAAGCTCATTAAACATGGCGAGGCTTTTCTGCACTTCCTCAACACCGTTGCTCTAACCTTGAACAGTGTTTGAAAGTTCTGCATTCGTTGGCGTCGTGAACTAGCAATACACAATTGGACAGCAGCAAATGGCAGTAACGGCGCGGCGGCCGGAAAGTATACGCGTAGGCTTTGGCGAGCCACAACCATGCTACCGAGGTATAGGAGGATGATGCTTGCACTCTGCAGCAACCACTGCTGCCGAGTGCCGGATGTTTTTTAAAGCCGCCAGGCAAGCGGCAATATTTGCCCCCCACGGTGGAATTTAGCGCACATGATTTGCAAAGTGTTGGCGCTGTAGGCCTTTCGAGACGGGGAAGGTGCAGATGGCCGTGATAAAACGTCACACAGGGCGGGAGACGAAGAAAATGATCGCGTTTCTTCCTGCGCCTCGTGGCAAAGAGTGGTAATGGCAACTTGTTGTGCTTAGCTCCGCAACTATTTCTAACTTTTCTTTTAGGTCATCCCTACGCAATGGAATACTCTTAAAAGACACCCACGCACACGGCAGCTCCTTCGTGGGAATTGAACTAGAACTATCAGCCCGCTTGTAGTGCGGGTTTATTCCCACGGCGGATGTTGCACGTTCGTGCGTTCAGGCATAACACGCCATTTTCCGCTTCCAGCAGAGGAATCACTATTCCGCTGGATCACTACTCGTCACTGCCACTCACGACAAGAGAGCAAAGGTCCCATTCTTCAGGGTGGCAAATGGCGGGTCTTTCTACATTCCACTTATACACTCACCTGCCACGGCTTCTTATGAATGACCCGCCACTATTTATTACGCACAGCGGAATCATTCTATCTACTCTTCACTAGCGTTAGCAGTGGAATTGCGATACCTGGTTAAGGATCCGATCCGCCTTGACGTACGCACGGAACATTTCTCGCTTCAGGCAGGCGTCAAAAACGTCTGATATGCACGAGGTGCGATTAGGCACGTGAGGGGTCGATAAACTGAATTTGGGCTGTTTACGAACCGCGGTTAGGTTTGACTCAGAAATCCGCTGTAGGAAACATCACTATTTGAGACTCTAACTGCGCGAAACACAGCACGAACGATACGATGGCGATAACTTTGAACGAATGGAAACTATCGTATCAACAGGCGGGCCAAAATACATGGTGTTCTATTATAAATTTTCAAAAAGGTTCAATGACCATGAGATGCTGATAACGTAAGTGCCCTACAGAAATAATCCAAATGAAGTAAGAAAAAAAGTGCAGCGTACCAATTGATCATTTTAAACTGGTTTTCCATTTTTTTCCTCCCTCATAAATCTTACCAACATGTGTCCATTTCGCCAAAACTGACCAAGCGCTGCCCCATTCCCAAGCGCGGTGAAGAAGAGCCTATTGAATAAATTTTCAAGTGCAAGGTATCTGCAAAACAAGGCACAATTAATGCGCGCCATCCACACGAACAGACTGCGCCACTTAGTGACTGGTTTATAAAAGCTCTTTCAGACGGCACTGCTTTGCTAGAAGCAACTGCTTTGCTAATCTTTCTCTGTCACTACCACTCCTCAGTACAACAGTCGTATCAAGAAAAAGTATTCAACCGGCTCCTACACAATACCGAAATTCACGCGCTGTTGGGTCTCCGCCCAGATTCGCGGTGGGCACAATAGGAGTTCAAAGCTGTGGTAATATTTTGCGAAGCAGTGGCTTGGCAACTAGATTGTAGCATAGGAAGATTTATAGGCATAGAATGAACATCTCGGGCCCTGTCTCGCTGAACCGTCCGACATGAACTGTATATAGCATATTTAATTATGTATATTTACATATATCATGCCCGCGTCTCTCCCTTATCTTCTGGCTTACTGCGGCCTTCTATGCCCGCCATTTTCCCCTTCTCCCACGCAGAGTATCGGTCCAGAACTTGAACCATCAGGCTCACCTAACTGCGCTTTTTTTTTTTTTTTTAGTAAAATCACCCCACCACTCCTTAATAAATTAGGGTTCGTTAACCTAGAACTATTGGAGCGGATATGATACGCAGTGGTGATGGCAGAGAAATCTTCCCGCTCCGTCGTTCCTAGCATATGGCGCGCAACTCCTACTCGTTAATGAACTAACAGAAGCTTAGTCGGTCAGTCGGTTCGGCATATATTCAGATTGATTGATTGTAGGGTTTAATGCGCCGACGAAACGCAGGCGATGAGGCGCGCCGTAGTGGATGTCTCCGGATCAATTTTGACCACCTGGGGATCTTTAACGTGCGCCGAAATATCGTACACACGGGCGTTTTTGCTTTTCGCCTCCATCTGAAAAGCGGCCACCGCGGCCGGGAATCGAACCCGCGACCTCGTGCTGGCATATATTCAGGCGCGCAAAACGACGAGGACGGTAAGCTCTTGTCGTGCGCTTGTTTTCTCTTCCGTCCTCCTCATTTCATGCCCCTGAAGTGTTCGCTACTGGCGAATCTATCCCGGCGTGTTTATGTTCCGTTAGCGCTTGAGAAGTTCTTGGGGCAGCTTTCTATTTCTTTTTAGCCTAGATTACCCTTCAGATCTGTGTGGCCCGTTTTTACCGTTGTGGGCCACGAAAAAGCGGGTTTTCCAGCAGAGGAGATAAGTATGAACCAGCATGAAATAGAGAGCCTCCTTAACTTAATAACAGCGTACAGGATGTGCACAACGGAGTGCCTCAGTCGCGCCTCCAAAGAAATAGCAGCCGCAGCGGAGTGGCCATGAGTCCTGCTTCGGAATTTGGGGGGCCATTGCTCGATAGGCAGACAAGTCGTCAGTGTTATTTTTATAGTATGCGTTTACTATTCCCGCCCATACGCTGACGTACAGAAATTCGGACATGGGTTGGGTACCACTGAATGCATATTTCAAACGCCTGCGACCCCGCGGCTTCGAATCACCCGCTTCAGATAGCAGCAGCGGAAGGCTTATAGCAGCTCCCCCGTGGCACGAACGAGCCCCCAATACCCACACCTAATTCAGTTTTGTTGGCACAAGCGGACGTGCTTCACTGTGGAGTGGCCACCGAAATTTGGCAGTCTGGCGGGGGGCAACATTGGCATGGATCACCCTGGCAACGGGACAGGAACCCGTTAATGCCGTCCTCCTGTCACGCTTTTCTTCTTCTGCTATTTTTAAAATGGAAATTAGGGCAGCAGACTCCTTGGAGGTCGACGTGGCAATGTAAATTTAGGGGCCACGGTAGCACTTGCTGAAAGGACTACTATAAAATAGCAACTATAAACTTTATTAAGTTCGGCATTAGTTGCTTTCTCGGTAATTGTAAATTAGTTGCGTGCTAAACTACCATTTTGCTGGTCTACCAAGACTGGTCTGAAAATAATCGAAATAAATTTGCGCGGCTTTAAAAGCATCAGTGATGCAGCTTTAGGGAGCAATTTTGATGTTTGAGGCTTGTACCTGCTACCAGATCACCTGCAACAAGAAGTCAGTTCACGTTAATTTTATTTCTGTTCGTGCTCTTCGTTTCCGGACCGGACGTTAACTCCTCAGCTGTGTAGTGAGGTCTACAACGGGCACAGTACAAAGTATACCCGAGGCAAGACACGTTAGGAAGCCAAGACCGTGGTAGTCTGACCGTAATCGTGACCGTGACAGCGTTCGTGCGCTGGGAAGGCGTCAAGCAATGCACGAATGCCGTCACGGTCTCAAATATCTCATGGTACGGCGGCGTCGGTTTACTAACCCTGACGCCTCGGGAATAGCGCACCTCTTTCTAGAAGCAGGTTTACTAGCAAAAACGTGGAACAGAAAAACAAATCGTAATGTTCAATTTAAGCAGTTTTCACACTATTTACAGACACATGCAAGTTTTGTAGCCAGAGGTTAGCCAAGCCCGCGTTCCTGTGACGTCGGTACTCCATTGGCATCTGGGTGCCACTTTCATTAGGAAATAACCTTGATCAGTGCTGCTCCCTTTGTGCGCCACAGTTCCTTCATGTGAATTCACTGCTAATGTATGACACTGGTCACGGCACGGCCTATTTTGCCGCTTGTTAGCAATGGCAAACACTCAATTGTCGGCTCCCAGCTGTTGCACAGCACCTCCAACTTCCATCTTGTGGACGTGCGCGCACGACTTCACTTCTAAATTAATGTGTGGAGTTCGGTGAGACCGGAAGTCTTCCCGCGTGTGTTCATCCACGAAATCGCCCAAGCACTTGGTCCAAGTTATGCCCAGTGTCCATGACGCTCGCGCTTTCCTGCGATGTTATAGTTCCACTCATACTTTGCACCATTGCGCAAACTTCGCGTTCACACTAGAGAATAGAATATAATAAGAGACCCACCCCACTCAGAGCGCACTCACGAAACAGGTGACGAACGTTGCTTGGTGGTTGCGTGGAACGTAACTGCTGGTGGGGCTTTGCATAGAAGTTGGTCTGCCTTCTCAACGGTGTTATTTCTGTTAAATCATACAATCGACGGCACCCTGAGGGTATTTGTCGCAGGCGTGTGCGCAGGAGGACGCTGTTCCCTTTCGCAAAGGGAACGACGACTCCCGTTAAAAGTCCCCCCAAGCTGCGTCGCGTAGCACGGGCGTCATCTGGCGGCCAAATTGCAAAGCAAGACGCGGCCGGCGGCGGAGGCGGAAGAGCGGCAGCACCCAGCAGCGGCGGACAATGGGGGCTGCCGTTAGGGTCGGCGAGCCTCACCTTTCTCCGCCGCCGGCGGGGCCCACACGAGTCTTTGAGAGCGGCCACCGATGCTCGGTCGGCGGTTTCCTGGGACCTTCTCTGGTAGCGGCCGAGCCGCGCCACTGCCCTCCAATGCGATGTCGGTCAAGCGCGTAAACGACTGGCCTTTGTCGACTGCTTCCGTATGCAGCCGCTCTCGTTCACAGCGCCATGATGGATGGTCGGGCACCTCGCAGAACTTTGCAACGCATCCCCCGCTACGCTAGCGTACACAGTTGGGCGCTCCGCATTGTCTGCGGCGCCGGGAGATGGACACTGACAAAGGAATCGAACGGTCTCCCTCCGACCGCGCCGCCGAGCGTGTTCCGGTCGGCGCGCTTTGCTGATCACACGTGCCTGCTGCTGGCGTGCGTGGTGCAACCACTGCCGGCGGAGGAAATCTTATAGGCTCCCGTTGCGTTCTTGCTGGGTGGCGCCGCGTATCGAGAGTCCAGGTGATTACATCCAATCAAGACGAATTCCTGCCGTTGTGCACAGACTCCCCACGGTCGCGCCGCGGCAACAACGAGCTATTCTAGAGGTTCGACGTACCATGGACCCACGTCTATAGTGACGCAGTGACCCAACGCGCGGTCTTTTGTAGACACTCCGCGCCTCATCGCGTAACCGCGAACGATCAGGTCGAGAGCGTTCGCACCGCTGATCTGTGGTTCGCACTGATCGCACGTGCTATAGACGACGCTCGTAGTTTTAGTTGCCTGTTCTGAAATAACGGTTAAATAAATTGAAAAACAACCAATGCCTCACGTAAACAGATTGTACGCAATTAGATATCAACTTCGTGGAGTTTTGCGATTGTGCAAAAATATTTCCTGTGATGAACTGCTTCATTTCACACCGACAGCTGTCTATGTCACTTCCAGTGGGATTTCAACAAAAGCCAGTCTGCAAAAAAAAAAAAAAAAAAGCTAACAAAGCACAGTAAATGTCCTTTCTTTTTTGGTACGACGCAAGCTCGAAATGCACCGTGTGCTGCGGGGACGAGGTTAGTCGTTTTGTGCTAAGAACTAGCACTGCAGGCTGCTCTACTGACGACGACGTCAGCAACGGCAATGCAGCATGGTCAGAGGCTCGAAGTTAAAAAAAATTATTTCATGCTGGATACGTTGATTGATTATGAGGTTTAACGCGCCGACGCTACACAGGCGATTAGGCGTGCCGTAATGGAGGGCTCCGGATTAATTTGGACCACCTGGGGATCTTTAACGTGTGCCGAATTATGAACACGGGCGTTTTCGCTTTTCGTCTCCGCCAGAAAAGCGGCCATTGCGGCCGGGAATCGAACTCGTGTCTTTGGGCTCAGCAGAACAGCGCCTTAGTCACTGAACCATCGCGGCGGGTTCGTGCTGAATACAGCTCATGGTAACGGGTGCAGTGCATCTGTCCCATCATGGAAACACCGTGCAATGAGGCGGATAGTGTCTTGTGGCGTCGTTCAAAGGGTTGATGCGTCACACCAACTCACGCTGATAAATGGCGTTGTACTAATAAATTGCTGTCATGATTGTCGTTATTTATTCATTGCAGACCGTCAGGAAAAGAGAAATTTCTTATATCGCGTTACTGTGAGTCGATACACACCATAGCGTAAAGTGTTGATAATTTTTAACGATAACACAACACGAGGCATTGTTACCCCAGGAAATCTGACAAACGTTTTTTTGTCAATTCGATGGAAACCTAAATGTGGACGGCGTCTTAAAGGTTGCTTAGAGGTTCCAAAGGGCACAGATGTTTATGTACATATAACATGGGACAACTGCAAACAGTTCACCGTTACACTATATTGGGAAGTAAACTGGTTAATGGGGCAACAAGAGAGTGTAGAGATAAAAAATTCCGAGGAAACCTGAGCACTTCTTGTGAGTTATGAATGCGAAAGCATTAATGTC
This sequence comes from Haemaphysalis longicornis, assembly GCF_048455015.1. Classification (NCBI taxonomy): domain Eukaryota; kingdom Metazoa; phylum Arthropoda; class Arachnida; order Ixodida; family Ixodidae; genus Haemaphysalis; species Haemaphysalis longicornis. Next base: position 330,223,675 of record NW_027526203.1, read on the forward strand.
CACTTGAGCGCTCTGGATACTGTGGCGCCGAACATATATATGGGCGCCGCCATGCAGCAGACGCGGCCAAAGCACCGGCGGAGACTACGGTGGTGCGCCGCGCAAGGCGCCCTGGCCCCCTGGTGACTGCTGCGACTCTTGGTGAGGCCAGTGCCTTGCGTGCGCTCTCATCCAGCGGCCGTGCCAGTGCATACCCGCGGCTTCCATATCACTACGCCGCCAGCAGTTCGGCTGGCTTCTTAGCAACGATGTCGTCGTTGCTATAAAGCCACATGAGGCGTCGTAGCCAATGAGGACGTCAGGCCGACGCATACCTGCGTTCGCAGCCAATGGGAATTTAGATGACGTTTCGGTGCTTCCGATGACGCCGACGCCGTCCTTTTCGCTCAATGGGGCATTTAATGCTCCCGCATTAAAAAAATCCAGCTGACTTTCCTGAGAAAGTCGTCGGATGCCTGAAATTAATGTGCTGTTATTTTCCCGAAACTGTCTACGTCGCCGCCCTGCGGCAACTGGACACACTGATCGAGTGAGTACGAAATACGCCGGACCCGGGTGACCACGCGAGAGAAGGCATATACGCTCATCAGTGCGGGCCGCCTCTAAGATGACCGCGGCACCTTCGCTGTCCTGGTCGTGATTAAAATGGTACCAGGTACGCGGTCACGATTCTTTCTTTAAATGTGAGTTCGCATATATCTGTGTTGACCGCACCTATAGAAATTCAGACTAGAGTACTTGTTTGAATTCCTGTTGGATAACTCCTTCGTCTGCATTTCAAGGGACAATGAAGAAAGTTGTCAACATTGTTTATACCTAACAAGATCACATTCCCGAACGTTAACACGCATTTTTGAGAAGAAAAGCGCCTTCGAAAGTGCCGCTTCCGTCGCACCACCTTCCATGCCGACTGGCCGATGTCGAATATGACGGCACCCGGGCAAATGCCGCAGGGCTAAGCTTAGTGGATTGCTGGAGTGTGTAGCTCCTACAATTTGTGCGTAAAGGAACGAAAAGTCAGTGTTAACAATTAATGGGGGAAATCAAAATTTTGAGTACTGCGGTAGCATGAAAACACATTGCAAACAACTGTGACGTCACTGCAGCAGTTGTTGCGGCGCCCGAGAAAGGTGCGTGCTGCCACGCGTTACAGATAAATTGAGACTCCAGACTTCTGCTAAATAGTCAAATAATGAATTACACCGGTTAAACTGTGCCCAGTGCAGCTCCGAATAAGACTTCGGCAAATTCACTTTAGTGTCTCTTTACTAAAGAGACGATGAGGTGCGTTTTTGGGAATTTTGGGGCTGTACTGTGCAGTTTAATTCACATAATCCACAATATAACTGTTTGCAGGGATGTAGAACTTTAGTTGATCTTTAGTGGGCAGCAGAAAAAAAACTGTGGTTGATTCCTGTCATAGGAACCGGTAAAACACGAAAGTGAAATGTGCAGCGAAATCTGCAGCTGAGCATGATTTGCGGGTCGGCGGCTGTCGTGTGGGTGTGTTTGGGGAGCGACGTACTGCTGGCGGGTCGCTTCGGCAAAGGTGTACTGGCGTCATTTCCGTGACGGATATGACTTCAGTGAAATATTGCTGTATCCCGGCATAAAACACTTTCGTGTTAAAATATAAAACCCGAAAACAAACAACCCTAAGTATAACGTACTCTTCAGTACCAAAGGCTGCTTCTCCGCAACAAGACCCTGAGTGCAGGGGTGCACCCTTTACAGGCCGCTTGCTTCGTTGTACTGGTGTCACTTCCGTGACGAACATGACGTAAGCGAATTCTTCGTGAATCCCGGAATAAAACATTTTCGGGTTAAAAAAAACACCGTGCGTCGTTCCCGGCCGTCGCAACAACTACCGCAGTGATGTCATACTGGTTTTGTAATGTGCTTTCATGCTACCACGCCATTCAAAATTTCAATTTTCACTTATTGGACATGGTATTTTAGAGCTGCGCGAATATTCGAAACCTTGACTACTTCGCGAATAGTGTTCGCTACTCTATGCGATTCGCGTCGCAGTTTTATGTCAGTCTATGCAAAAGTGTGTCAGCACGTTTGTTTTACGGTTTTAATGGAACCTGCCTTGCTGTTGCATGCAGAACCGAATTTCAGTTATCTCAACTCGTCATTTTTTGGCTAGGGACCCTTTGGAAGCTGTTTAAGCAGTCTTACACCAGTGCCGTTTTTGTTGACTATTTGTGCAGATTAGACCTTTTCCGACACAATGTAGCACTGCGAATGCTTAATGTAGATTTATAATCTAAACAACACAAGGACAAGCTGACTCTCATTTGTTTATTGCACACCAAAGGTATGTATATATTGAACTTTGGTGGAGACGCAGATGTGCTGCTGAACCTCGAATGATGCCAACCATATCTAGAGGTTCTTTCAGCCACGGCAGCCAATTTTGGAATGAAAGAAAAAAAAACAAAGTGCCGGTACTTCACTACTGCACCCCTCAAGACCAGGTATAGCTTCACGTGTATAACCCCCAACTTGAATTTTTAAAGGCAGATCAACCCTCTCGTCAACCGAAGCAGTGTTCATAATGATAAAAAACTTAAATATGCATGAAAAAACTTCTGACAGATTCAACTAAACAGCAGTGCTGTTCTATTTCTTTACTGTAGTAGTTTTACTGTTCTGTTTCTTCGAAGTGCAAGAACAGTCGTAATTTAGACTGTATGAGCAGTTGGGGTTGGCTCTGCCGCAAGACGTGCATGTTTGTAAGCTTCACCGCATAGCACAAGCATTTTTTTTTGGTTGGCTTTTTTTTGCACAGCGCCAAGGTGTTGCAAAAAAGCCTGACACGTGTAGGTCTTGCACGGAACAAGCGTATGCTATCTCCGGTGTTGGTTAGCTGAAGTGGAACGTTCTGGTGTACAATTTCAAAACCGAAAATAAGGTACCTGTCAATATAGTGGCATGAGTGAGGAATCAAAAATCATTATTTGTTGGCAATGCTTGCAGTAAGGTCAAACATAGCAGCCCCTACCTTGCATGACCTCTTTTCACTGAGCGGAGGGACCAGCCAAATATACTTATCGTATTTTTCTCAACAAGTCGAGGAACCCGCATTTTTTCATTTCAATGTATGTCAAATTTTTGCTCCACTGGTTTGCCGTCTTGCCTTGATTAGTTGTTTTTTTAACACTTCCTTATCAAGCACTATGAACACTCAGATGTGTTAAGTCCTGACTGTCAAAATTATCATTCCTTTAGCTGTCTTTGAGAAGCTCTGTGCACACTAAAGCAAAGACGTTCGTATTCGAAAATGTCAAACTTGATTCTCGGCCAGCTTTTACTGTTTGTATTCGGTTCACAGTGCCAAATTTGATTTTCGCACACCTCTACTTTTTTTTGTATACGTACCATGTACAGGGCTACACATTCCAGTAGTTCGCCAAATTTAGCCCTGTGCGTTGTCAGTGTCGTCACAGCCAACGTAAGCAAATCCGCGGGGGGAGGGGGGGGGGGGGGGGGGCGAGGGAAGTGGCACATTTTTAAGGCTTTTTTCTCACTGAAAAATGCGTGTAAATCTCCAGAGAGAAAACAAACAAACAAACAAACAAAAACAAAAACAGAGCCTTGGCATGCTAAACTTCAATCTGTCAAGGAAACTTACAATGTTTAGTGCTAACTTCAGCGTTTCTTTAATTTCATTTGTTGCCCCTGCATTATGCTACGTAGCAAGCTTCCGTAATTAAAATATGGCATTATTAAACGTGGATGCATGAAAGATTTATGTAAGGCGGATACACATGCTATAATTTCTGTTCGGAGGTTCCAGTCACAACTTGGTTTCAGTGCAGTTTTCTCGAACCCCGGGAGCCGCCGGGACGCTATCGGCAGAGTCATGTCAAGCGATCGTTGTCAGCTGCAGGGAATTAGATTTAACGCCTCGTGGTCATTAACCGTCATAGTTGACATACACGCTATGATTTGTCGAGGAAGCGGGTTACTACTTCTTGTTCCGGTTACGAACGAGAAATTTGCGAAGTTTTTCCGACTTCATTTGGAACTATACCTGTTGCCCACAACGCCGGGAAGCTCAGAATGGTAATAGGGTCGAATTAGGGAACAAGCGTGGCGTAATTTGGTGAAGAAATCTCAGTAATGGCGTCAAATACTTTTGCTTTTTAACGTTTTTCGTGCAAATGCACACGCACGTACGCAAGCACGCAAGTGTAATAAGAATGACCACCAAAGGCACTTAATGCCCTTAAGTTCTAAAACACGGACGCGTACCCACTTGCTGCGCTGAACAACCGACGACACGAGTTTGCGTGTTGCCACAGCGGGGTTCAACGCGGCTACTGTTAAATGTCGACAATCACAACGACGCGCGAAGGAACAAAAAATAAAATAGGTGGCTAAGAATAACACTATTCTGTTAGCTTTTTATATTTCTTAAACTGCAACAGCAACAAAAGATCCGTACAGATCCTCCATCACCGTGTTGCAGCAAGAGTCAAGCATAGCGACAGCCGTACAAGGGCTGCCCTTTCCAATCGTCCCGATACCCGATACCCTGGAGACGGCCCCGTTGCGTTTACCGTTGCGTCGGCCTATGGAGCCCGTGAGTTACCTTGGGGCATCTTATTTTGGACACCACTGAATTTCTTTACAGTCTGTCACTGCGAATGTCATCGGGTCTATGTTGACCGTTGCGAATTTCAAAGAACCGCTATAAACCTCTGCAATGGTTTAAATTACTCCTTTAGGTGCACAGCGCGCCTGTAACTTCTCCGCGTAAAGCCCCTGTTTGAGCTTACGTATTGTGTTCCAAGAAAAGCATGTGTTCAATGTTAACCACCTCCAAAGCTATTTTATCGATATATAATTATCCCAACATGAGCAGCCGTATGTCTCCTATACTCCCAAAAGGCGTGAAGTGCAAGAACTCCCACGTAGGGACATTTCAGAGCTGTTAACAGAAGCAACCTGAGGCGGTCAAAATTAACCTGGAGCCCGGCACAACGGGCACATATCATTTTCAAGGTGCCGCGTCGGCGCGTGACACCCGAAGCGTGATTTCTTCGTCTTTTTTTTTTTTTTTGCACATCGCCTGGCACTGAGACAGTGTTTTTTGACCCCAGCGAAATAATGACCAGGCTGAAACAATTGTCTCGTCCCCATGATCTAGTTCCAACAAGGCTTTTTAGTATCACTGCCACCGATTCGCACGTCGCGATCTCGTGATCTTTCGCGGTCGCCACGAAAAATTGCTCCCCATTATAAGCGAGCGATTTATGTTTTGCCTCGTTCCTCTAGTTACTTTTCAGAGGGCTGAACAAGGCCATTAGAACAGAGGCGCTAATCGCTGGGCGAATAAAAAGGCGCACTCACCGTCGTAGCAGACCCCGTACGCGTCGCATGAAGGGTCAGGCGAGTCTGCGAAGACGGGCGACTTGGTTGACGTCCTCGTTTCGCTTGGCGGACTCTTGAGTGTCCCAGGCTTTGCCGTGTACTGTCTCGTGCTGTCTGCAAACAACACGGGGACATGCGTCAGCCGGTGCCACGTAGGAGCAGCCGCTATCCCTCGGCGTATACACGCGAGCAGGGCTGAGCCTGGAGGTCAGCTTTATGCGTGAGGGGTTGAACGGTGCGCGGCGCACATAAATACGCCGCGCGGAAACGTACGCCGCTTCTCTTTCCCAGGCCTAACTGAAGCGATAACTTGCATTTAGCAAGGCCCCGCAAACTGCAGGGGGGAGTGGGAGATGGGCTCAGTTTAGAGCCCACCTTCTCACTCAGACGTGGCTCCTCACAGAAACTACGCTGACAGTTTAGTGTCCGGCTTACTTTTTATTGGGGGAAAATTATAACTTTTTAAAATTTTTATTTATTGAAACGGTTGAGAGCGCGCGACGTGTTCTGCATTTTAGGGACAAATTGTCGCTTACCAACTCCGAAAACCAAGCTATTGAAGTGAACATGACGTACAGTCGGTAAAACGCTTGTCTATAACAGCGATTTCGACTTCAACGAGCTACATCCGAAAATTGCCGAAACATACTCGTTCCAAACATGTCGGAGGCAAAAGCTAAGGGCTAAGACTTCAGAATTCCGCAGTAGTTTTATTCAAATCCCGCTCCGGCGGGGCAGGATAAGGCTGAGAGTACGAAAGCTGTGTTATAGACAAGCCTTTTACCGGCTGTACCATTCACTTTGCCCAACTTGTTCTAATGTGAAGTTTATTCTGATAGCAAATTGTTCTGCCCACGAATTATAGGCGGATACACACGTGCTTCAGCTACCGAAAAAAAAAACTGGAAGTTTATTTCGTAAACCAGGTAGGCCTAATGCGTAGCCTAACTTTGGTATTTTACATGGCGATGCTTTCAAGTTTTTTTTTTTTTTTGCACAACCAAGTGGGTTGGGTGCGCAGTCTTGTTTAACATGAGATGTTTGATATTAACGTCGATCGCGTGGCCGTCATGCAACTGACGCGGATATGTCACCACTCTGTTCACGTTGACACAATTTCTCCCTTTATACCCAACATACATATACCCCCTCTTTGAGGCAACAGTCTCACTTGCACAATAGTAATTTTAGACGAAACAACTTTGTTTCATTTACCCCGCTGCAACACAAACTGGGAATTTGCGAGGAGCCAGCGAATTAAAGCTGATGTCTTAAAGAAATTGAGAGAGGCAACTAGAAAGGGTGTTCCTCAAATACAATCACTCACGCTCGTGCTCAGTTCTTTCTGATTATTTGCCCCGACCACACTATCAATCGGACCCACTTTTGACTCATGTTGGCCAGCTGAATAGGGTTGCGATATCGTGCAGTGATATATTTTTGCTATTAATCTTTGTGTACAAGTTCCACGAGCGTCAGGTGAGGGGGGGGGGGAAACATCAAGCTATTAGATAATGAAGTTCCATATCTCCTGCCAACCTCCCCTGCAACCCCATCTGGCCGAAAGCCGCACTCAACTGCGCCTGGTAAGGCTCCTGAGGCTAATTGTGGTAAACGAAGCTCGAAATTAATCAAGGCGTTTCTCACTTTTCCCTCCTCTAAAATGCTCCATGAATGCTATATACATCGTTTGTATACAGATAGAAACCAGATCGCGCACACACGTGGTTTCATCTGGTCATCATTTGTGTCATGGCATAAAAACATTTGTATTGAGGTAAACCTAATTATGCGGATATTGGATCTAGGTATAACTCCGAAAAAACGCCGCCCCGCGAGATTCGAGCGAAGCGAGAGCCAAACGCCCGGAGCTTTACAACGATCAGAACTCTCTGCCCCGATGTCGTCGTAGTGAGAGTGAGGGAGGTGCGCGCTCACTGGTGCATCGGGACTCGAGGTAGATGCCCTTGGTCTCTCCGGAGTCGAGCAGCGGCAGCGGCGGACTGGAGCCGGCGAAGGTGGCCGGCCCGTCGGGCAGCATGAGGTGGTCCACGTGGAAGACGGAGCACGAGCCCTGCATGGCGCCGTCCTGGCTCGGCTTGTACAGCACCGAGCGGCACACGAAGTCGTTGTCCACCGTGCACGCACGCAGGCACTCCGACTTGCTGTTCACCTGCGCCACGCGGACGCGTATACGCGCACAGTAAGTACCCACCGCAAGAGGAGACACGCTTGTAGCAAATAACGATGACTGCCGCGTCACTTCCCGCTTCGGCTGGATGGCAAGGAAAAATGAAGCATTTTTAAATTGATAATATACAATGGGAATATAATAAAACAAGCCCAACTAACGGCTACTTTGTTAGGGCAATTAAAAGATTTGCTGCCAACGCGGACTAAATTGCTTCTTTATAACTCACTTTTTTTCTCTCATCTTAATTATTGTCAGCTGGTATGGGGAACTTCAGCGCCCTCTAGTTTGCAGCGCATTTATCTACTGCAGAAAAATTTATTCGTCATGTCTATAACGCATCGTACCGATCCCACACTGCTCAGCTATTCCACAATGCCAGAATAATCAGTATTCACAACTTGTACAAATACCGACTGAGCGCGAAGTTTAAAACAGAGATAGGACACAACCTGACTGCCTTACAAGACCTTGCAAATTTGCAAAAAAAAAGTTCCTCACTACCCAACTAGATATACAGAAAACTGGTTAGTGCATACTGCTCGTCTAAATACCGGTCAACAGCGTTTGTCTTACACTTTACCGTCTCTTTTGAACGCCTACAAAGTAGATGGTTTTGATTTGTTTTCTTGTTCTTACCGGAATCTCCGGCTCATGTATAGCGCCTAAGTTTGATGCCTTCCTGTGATTTCTTGCTATGCCGTGTTTTTATTGTCACTGGAACTTGTTTTTTCTTTTTTTTTATTTTTCTTCTTCTTCTTCTCCCAAGGAATGGAGAGGGTTTTTTTTTTTCTCCAGTGTGTTCAGTTCATTTATACTGCCACGTACATGCACTGTACTGATGTGTAACCGTGAAGCTGCGCTGAACCAAATAAATTAGGGGCTGTGGGCTGGTCAAGCTGCCTGTGAGCAGCTTTTTTCTCGCCGCCCTCCCATCTACTATGTATGATGGTAAAATAAATGATTTGATTTGATTTGATTTGATAGCTACATGATATAAATGGGGTCGACCGAACACGCCGGCGCACGCTTCATATTCAGCATTCGTGATGCGGTTCCGGGTTGTTATTAATGCGTAAGCATTCTTCGCAGAGTGCCTTAGAGCACCAACCATGTAACGCCCTGCATCTACATAAAATGACATAATAGGTGACTCTAACAGATTTAATCGTTATATTAACGTAAATAGAGATTGTTGATAGACGTAAATTTTAATAAAATCAGAGAAGTAATAATAATATTCCAAGATGAATGAACAAAATAAGAAATGAATAATTATCGAAATGAATAGAGAGAGAGAGAGATGTTCTTTATGAAATGAAAGCAGAGAGGCCTGCCGGCATGTTGTCCCCACATGCTACTCTATGGGGAAGGGGACGAGGGAAGGAAGTCACTGTGGGAAGACAGGCGGAAGACAAAAGAAACGAAGAATAACGGAAGGGAAAAAAGGAAGAAAAAGGAGGTTTGAGACCTTGGGGGTGTCACGTGATAGCGACCATATTTATTCCGATATCGTTTCAGTTACACCAATGACGCGGAGGTAGTCAAATAATGCGGCTAGCACATTCCGCTGAGACGAGGGAGATGGCCATGGTCTCAGAAGTGCTTTTAGAGTTGGGAAACTGTGGTCAACATATCTAGTCATCATAATGGTGTTAACATAGATTACCCATAAAAAACTAGAAACATTAATAGCAAAACGAAAGAACAAGTCGCCTAACATAACCCCAAAAGTAGCCCAATTAGGCTGCTCAAAGGCAAATCTGACTATATATATATATATATATATATATATATATATATATATATATATATATATATATATATATATATATATATATATATATATATATATATATATATATATATATATATATATTAAACAATTGTGGTTTCTACCTTATTCGAGGTTTTCTTTTCTTGTGTTCTCTATCATCTTCAAAGTTTTACTGCGTAGACGGTTCTTGTTATTTATTTGCATTATTTTAGTTCTTGGAATTCTCGTTAAGAATATTTTTTACAAGCACATTGTCTTAAGTGACGTGCGAAAGGTACTCCAGGGCAGCCCCGTGTTACAGCTTCGCCACCAATGCACTTGATTTACCAATCCATGGAGCCAGAAATAGAATTTTGGCAAATGACGAAGTCGGGCTACGGTTGTGGCTCAAAAGTTTGGTCTGCGCTGTAGAATCATGGCAATGCAAGCTTGACGGTCTGCATTGCGTGGTGTCACGGCACAGATCAAATTTTCTAGTCAAATTGTATGCACGTTGCTGCCATTCGCTGAATACGATTTGTTGGCACCATAAATTTTTCAAGTGCATTCTGGTGCAGTTAAACCCTGGGATCACTCGAGAGTGTATCTGACAATCCATGCGCACAAACAAAGCAAATTTGGCGGACCAGAGGAACGTTAATCCAACTTGACTAAAAGAATGCGACTTGCACTGTGGCACTGCGCAGTACTTTATGCTTGCGTTGCATGATGCCAAAGCGCAGACCGAACTTTTGAGTCACATCGAAAACCCGACTTTGTGTTTCGGCGAAATTTTATTGTTGGCTGCGTGGATTGGTCAATCGAGTGCAGTGCGGTGAAGCTGAACCACAGGATTGTCTTAACGTTTAAGTAATGCTTGACGAGAAGTTCATACCAGCCATTGGAACGCAGCGATGGCCAATGACACATGAGATCAATCAATCAATCAATCAATCAATCAATCAATCAATCAATCAATCAATCAATCAATCAATCAATCAATCAATCAATCAATCAATCAATCAATCAATCAATCAATCAATCAATCAATCAATCAATCAGAAACGAAAATTCGAAAGCACGTATCAGTCATGTGTACAAAATGCATAAAGAGAAAACAAGGCAGTAAACATTTCGAGGCATTTACGCCAAAATGCGCATGCACCGAGCAGAGAACAAAATAACAGTGCATGCAAGGCATCGAAATCTCTGTTCTCCGCTGTGAGCGAAAAAAGTTTTTTAAACCAGAGCCCACAACCTTCTGTGTTATTTTTTTCATTAGGCATTAATTACCGAAAAGAAATTGGATTGGATTGGATTGGAAAACATTTTTTGACCGAGAAGAAAGAACGTGATAGATTTCTCTTTTGAAGCTTCTCATCGGAATGGCACTGCACAGGTTACGTGCGCCTCAAAACAAAACGCCTTTGAGTGTGATTCACCACAGCACACTGCAACACCAGTCATTGCGATCAAAGGGTCACACCGGGGATAAGTGCTGGCACACAATTTGGTTTGAAAATGAAAAATGGGTTTGGGCATTACGCAGTGTAAGCATGGCGTTTTGCATTGCGCAGATGTCACTGCTTAGATCACATTTTTCAATAAAATCGTACGTTTGGCATCTTCACTCGCCACATTTATTAAATGATATATCAGCAGCTCTCGGTTTAATGGCGAGGTATCATGCGCCGCGACGCTTTTCTGTAGTTTATCAATGCTGCGGGTGGTCCACAGTGTATATACAGCAGAAAGTACCACTTGCGGAAGCAGGATGGATGGCTCATTGCCGCTGGCGATAGCATAGTGCCGGTAATTACACAGCGCGCTGACCGCAGAAAGAAAAGACGTCCGAGCCAAATGGCAGAAGCCGAGAGCTTCGCCACTCTCCGCTCCACTGCGTGCCTCGATGCCCGCCCACGCACCGCCGATCCAAGTGCGCGCTGCCGCTTTGCTCGCCGTTATTTCGCGCTCTCACTTGACCTCAGCGCGTTCGCGGCGGCGCTGATCGGCCGAGCTCTCTGTGGCTGCCTAGTCCCTTTGTGCTCTGCCTGCAGGAAAAGAGTGTGCGGTGAACTGAAGCGGCGTGAGACGTCGTCGGCGGCGGCTAGGAGCCCTTTTGTCCAGCCGTCCCTGACGGTCAAGATCGTCCGTTGTCCCGTGGCCAACCAACACCTAGTCCAGTCCGGAAACACGACCGCACTCACTTTACTCTCGCCTGTGCCCGACGCGTTCGCGCCTCGGATAGCGAGGTGCCAAGAGGCCGGACACTGCGTTGCTGCGCGCTCCTCGCTACAACGGTGCGATGTGAGAGTGTATTTCCAGCTATAGTGTTCGTATGTGTCTGCGCGTTTGTGCTTCCTTTTTATTACCACCTTTAGCCTGCAGTGAGAGGAGAAATGCGGGTAGGCCCATCTCCAAGGATGAACTTGTAGATAAAGAACACGACAATAACGCTATAAATAAGATGAAGGGAGGGTTAGCTGAGGACCAGGTGCATTCAGCTTTACAATACATGGGACATGTTCTCTCAGGTGGCACTGGAGAGTCACGTGGCTGAACTCGGACGAGAAGAGTACGAAGCGGTCTTCGTTGAGACAGGCCGCCAAGCGCGAGTCCCTGTGGCCGTAAAGGGCACCGCCGTGTTGTTTCGGCGAACCATCATATTCGGGAAACGCTCGAACAACCACATCTGGTAGCCGACTAAATTGGGAAAATTCGAGGCGTCTTTTCCAGGACAACTGTGTACCATCCGATATAGACACCATAATACCTCGTACCGAAGAGCATGCATGAATTCTTCTCTGCTTTCTCGCTGCCGACTTAACCCTCGGTAACCTCGAAAGCGTCCCGTCAAGCTTACTTTGGGCGAGCACCCCGCGAATTTTTCTATGCTGTTCGAAGATCGTAGCGTTTGTGTTCAAGTCTTGCGCCTGTGGGAAATTTGAAAATATACTCCCCAATATCATTGAGACTTCCGTTGCACGCCGGCAAAATGGGGCGAACGCAGAAAAAAGGTAAGCTCATAACTTCATTCTGTTGATTGGTTTATTCCGCATGTGAATTACTTAAAAATTGTTTCCACGCTCTTGGTACACTTAACACACCAAGATACACATCGCGGGGCATATAAAGGATGGCGAAGGTAGCAAGCGCCCAGTAAACCATGGCAAAAAGAAACATTGCCTCATAACTGCTTAGATTGCGCCACTCTAGTGTGCCCGCCCACTTCCCTTCGTGCATGGGCGGGAACGCAATAATGTACATTAATAAAAAAATGGTGCACTTAGATAAGATGAAGTAGACAAGCATGCATTTATTCATCGGAACTTCCAAGTCCCGGTGAGGGGATTGATTTCAAGACGACCGTGCCGAAGTCTACTCACCAAGAGTTCCTTGTCTGGGTAGAAGTTCAGGTCCACGTAGTGCGTGACCACGTCTTGAGATACCCCTACTTGAGCGAAGTCGTAAGTCCGCATCCCAGAGCACACCGCACTCGCTGGTCAGGAAAAAGAAAAAAAGGGGGGGGGGGGGTGATATATAACAATTAACAGCTGCCACACATTCCACCTGAAGATGGCTTGCAGCGACGCCTTGGATTTGTGTGTAGACTAGGCGTGCAATCACAGCTCATTTTAGTGAAGACCACGGTACTTCACGCCGCATATATCGACCGATAGATTCTCGGCTGTATATTAAATTGCGGTAGATTTGACAAAATACGCGCACCGTCGCAATGGGAGTGGATAATGCGGGTGTTACTTTATCGTTATTGGATGGGGGGGAGGGTCTAGCGGCCGTGCATTTGCTCATTGGTTTGCTCTTTGCACGGGCTCTGGTCAGCTAAATGCGTAATTACTGCGGGAAAAAGTAACGAACAGAAACGGGAAAAACTCGCCGTAATATTAATGACCCGAAATATTCAGGATAACTAAAAGAAGGCACATAATTTACAGAAAGATAAAAACCATTAATAACGTAACTGCGTTATGTGGTCATCGGCAAAAACTACGCTGTAACTAAGTGATAAAAATGATAAGATAACGTCTACGACTTCTTGCTGAGCATTAAACTGCCCCGAGCTAAGGCACCAGTGGGCTTTCTTGCATTTCGCTACAAGTGGGAAATCGACGAGCACGGGATCGGTAGCGTGGAAGAGCTTAGACATAACGACAACGGAGAGTGAGGATTAAAAAAATGGGCAATACAAGTCCTCACAAATTGAACGTGTTGACGTTACCACGTGAAAATCCCCGCGTGAGGCAGCGTCTCTTTCAGTGCCACAATGTGGCTATACGGCCAAAGTACCGTAACATTTTCCATTCAAGCACTGTCGTTTTTTCCTTCTTTTCAAAATAAGGCCAACGAGGCTAAAGAGGCCGACCTGCCTAACAACCGGTGTTTAGTAAGATAAGTTATCTTACTAAACACCGGTTGTTAGGCAGGTCGGCATCATTAGCATCGTCAGCCAGGACATCCATAGATCAAGAAGTACCTATCTGTCCTTGTTCTGAAAGCTAATACAATGCATGGTGGATGAAACGATTGTCTCTTGTACTGTATACAGCTTCATCGCTATTGTTTGCCGGAACCCAATTTGAGGAAGACGCCCGCGCGTGTGGTCCCCCTTCGCAGCTCTTCATGGGCAGGACTCTTCAGCCGGCGGCTGTGTCCCCTACACCAGGCGATAACTACCGAAGGCAGTAGCTTTAGGGGAGCTAAGCCCCGGTGCATTAAAACGAGCTCCGTCGCAACGGCTTTGGGAATAAGCAACGAGCAAACGGCTTTGGGACGAAGATGAAAATTCTGGTTCTGCTAGCTGCGGTCATTAGGTGTGCACGGTTGGGAAAGAGAGGGAAATACCTTCGAGGCAGGCGTTCTCGAAGTAGTCCACGCCGATGGCGTCCCCGAACTTCTCCTGGACGCCTGCGTAGCGCCGGTCCACGTCGCTAAGGTGACATTGGAGAGTCACGTAGTTGAACTCAGCGGAACGGCACACGAAGCGGTCTTCGTTGAGGCAGGCCGCCAGGCACGAGTCCTTGCTGGCCGTGAAGAGCACCACCGTGTCGTGGCCGCGAACCATCTTGTTCGGGAAACGCTCGAACGACCACAGCCGGTCGCAGATTTTTTCTGCGTGCGCAGCCAGCCCGCATGATCAGCAACGGCTGGCACCCGCGTGGCGCATCTACGGCTATTTGGGGTCTCCTTATCACAGCGGTTCCTTTTCTTTCACGGCAAGCGCCCCCGAGTAAATGACCCATTCCAGAGCTTTGACGGAGAACGTGCAAGAGTTTTGCCCGCTTCAAGTCTGACAACGAGACACAATGGGCAGAGTAGAAGGCACTGCAGCTCACCGGATCGTATGTGGTTCTTGACGAGGTAGTAGAGGTTGACGGCTCTCTGTGGCCTCGCGGTGGGTTTTCGGGCCTGCGTGCTGTTCTGCAGCAGGCAGGTGGTCTCCTGCTGCGGCGCCAGGGGGTTGAGCACGAAGCTGAAGGCAGCCGCCGCGCACTCCTTCTCGTCGCGGCACCAGCCCTGGCACTCGTACAGCGACAGGTTGCGGATAGTGTAGTACGCGCTGCCCGCGAAGTCCAGGTTGGTCAGCTTTTCGAAGCTCACCTTGCCTGCGACCGTGACGTACATTTGCAAAAGGGCACGCCGAGGACAGGACGAGGGAGGGGACGAAGTAAACGCTTGCAAAATTGCTAAAGGGACACCGAAGGGAGGCGTAAGCATTACCTGGTCACCTAACAGACTCTGAAACGTGTAACTCATAACTCATACATGGTGTCGAGTTATGTAAAAGGGCGGAGCCGCTTCGAGCCGCCAATTTCGGCCCTCGTGGGAAGCGGCGCAGTTCCTGTTTTTTCTTTCGGCTCTCGCAGCCTTACAGGACCCCCGAACCAAGGAAAACATCAAAAATTCTTCCGGCACTTAAGTCTTCTTACGTGTTTCAAGGCGAAAGCATAGCAATTATCAAATACATATTTAGGGCTTCATAGTTGTTGTTGTTGTTGTTGTTGCGCCTTTAGGTATGGCACATACCCAATCAGGGGATCGGCCAATCAACAGAGGATGGTTAAAATGAATGGATTTCTTTTCTAATCACGCGACTTTTAGGAAAGATAATTTAGACCGGTTTGAAAAATTTTTGAGAAAAAAGGGGGAAAAAAATCCTGAAAAATCCAAGCGAGGGTGACCAATCGCAATCATAAAGAGAATCGTTTTGAATTTTCAATGTAGCGCAGGAGGGCAGAGCATACATCCCGGCGGCAGAACCCCGTTTCGGAAGCCCCGAACGATAGAATAGCCGGCACTGTTAGGGATACCCCCAAACTGTTAAGTGGCACCTCCAGGGACTGACGTCTGACTCGAGAAAAACGTCGGCATGTCAAAAGGAAGTGATCGACAGACTCGTCTTCGTTGCAATAGCTGCACAGAGCTGTTGGCGCCAGACGAGACCTGTGCAAATACCTATTTAACTTGGGTACTCGACAACGTAAGGCTGTAATAATCACCTCTAAGTTGCGTGAAGGGCACCATTCAGGTTTCCATGAAAATTTAAGATGATTGAAATCCCTTAATGATAATAAAACCGATTCTCGCTGAACTTGGAGTTTCAGCATCCTACGGTACCTAGCTGCTGTTATTAAAGGTGTCGGCTCTACGACGTCTACTACAGGCCCAGAAAGTGCTACCCTTGCTAGAGAGTCGGCAGTCTCGTTGAATGTGATCCCTGCATGTTTGCGGCTCTTTCTTCTTTTTCTTCGTCTTTTGAAACGACAGACAGACTGGCTACACTTGACGCTGCAGCTTCCCCAAAGTCACACTCTTAACAAATATGCTAGTAAAAAGGTAGTAGCGGGTTGTATTTACTAATTTTTTTGCGAACTTTACTACCCCCAGAACGGTACGTAGGTCCTGCCACTAAGTATGGAACCTAAATGATATCGTCACTAAATATAGTCGAGACCGTGCACTTAGTAACTGCTGCTTGTTTGATACTAACATTCACTGATGGTAACAAAATTCTATGAATTATTAAACATAATAATACGGCACTTTCCCACTTCAAATCAAGATTAAAAGGTTTTTGCAAATCCACATGTTGACTTGTATATGCTCACATTAAGATGCATAATTCTACGATTATCGCTAAAATATTTTATTTTTGCGACAACCTCACTGACTCTATCACAGGACTTTCCGCTGCTGGCTTTATTATAAAAGCAAGAAGAGCAGAGGTAATAATAAGGTAGCTAAGTTATACTTGGTTTCCCCGTGCATCCTGTTGGTTTTATTGCTCAATTTATTTGTTACCTAAGTGTGATATGTGCGTGTTGAATGTGTACAGTCTATGCCGTACACATTCGCGCTCAGCCGATCCAAACAGTCACGCGTAGCTCTTTACTAGGTTATGCATAGCCAGTTAGTAAAAGCACTAAGTACCTAGTGGATGCTGTGACAAGTAACTGGTTAGTGTCCTGTTAGTAAGTGCCACTACCAGCTCTCCTCCGCGCGCTCCCGTTCCGCCACGTGCACCTGTCACGGAGCACGCGTCAGGCTAGTTCTTGTGCCTTTCTGCCAGGATGCCCATATCTGTCGCAGAAATCAAGTCAGCAATTGATAATTTAAACCCAGGGAAGTCGCCCGGTCCTGACGGGTTAAGCGCGGCCTTTTATAAGTACTTCAAAGAGGACGTATCACCGGTTTTAACGGCGATGTTTTTAGAAGCATTTCGTCTGAAATACCTTCCACCGTCGTTTTCGTCTTCCCACACGGTTCTGATACCGAAAACAGAAGAAACTGAAAAACTAAAGTTTGTAACGGCGTACCGGTCAATCGCTTTGTCGAACGTTGATTACAAAATATTGATGAAGGTGCTAGCGCAGAGGTTACAAACTGTGATAACACTTCTTGTAGGGCCACACCAGACGTGCGGCATCAAAGGTCGCACAATCACAACGAATATACACACGGCGAGATGTGTGCTTGAGTGCTGCGACGCCGTTGGAGGCGCCGTCGCGCTTCTCCAGCTTGACCTTGAAAAGGCGTTTGATTGCGTGTCCCATGATATTCTGTTTTCTGTTCTTGACCATGTAAATGTGGGATCTGTCATTATTGAGGGTGTTGGCCTGGCGTACCGACGGTGTACCACGCGGTTGATTGTAAATAATTCACTGGGAGCGCCCATTAGCGTGCAACGTTCGGTGCGCCAGGGTTGCCCCCTCAGCCCTCTGCTTCTTTGTATTTACATAGAAACGTTGTGTTTAGCCATTATACAAAACAACCAGGTTCGAGGTTTTCGTGCACACTCTTCTGAAGTGAAGCTTCTCGCTTATGCTGATGACGTTGCAGTTTTCTGTTCAGACAAGGAAAGTGTCACTCTTGTCGTAGAAATCGTGAAACGGTTCGGTGTTGCAACGGGTAGCTTTGTAAACTGGGGAAAGTCTGTGGGATTCTGGCATGGTGATTGGCTGACAACCCCAGGCATTTTCCCCAGTGTCACTTGGGTCACCCATCCAGTGAAATACTTGGGTATTCCACTGGAGTTTTACAGAGACAGCGAGCCCTACTGGCGTGCGCAAGCTCAGGAGCTGCGTGAGAAATCGAATAAATGGAGAGCCAATGGTTTGTCTATGTTTGCTAGGGCAACTGTGTGCAACATTTTTCTGGCTAGCAAATTATGGTATGTTATGCAAGCGCTGCATTGTTCTCGGGTGAATATACAACGACTTCACCGCGTGTTCGCTGTATTTGTGTGGGCTTCTACTTGGGAGAGGACCAGTCGAATGAATTTCTTTCGACGAACCCGCGATGGTGGCTTAGGGCTGACGCACCTTTTTGTAAGACAGCTTGTGAATCGATTTTTGTTTTTGCGGGACGTTCAAGACCCTTTTCTGCGCACAGTACTTCAAGTGCGGCTAATGCGGGCTTTGCCCGAATTCGTAGTTTCTTCTACGAGTAGTATGACAGGGGGCATCTATGGATACTTTAAAGAGATTGTTGTGTCATCCCCTTTTTTGTTTGCTCGATTTTCGATGCACTATTTGGCTAATGTTACGCGGAAAAAATTATATAAGGATGTATGCGATGTGGTCATACCTGTACCAATGTATAGAGTTTTATACTGTGCAGGCCCAGGACAAGATGTTCTAAAAAGGGTTAAAGGAGCCATGAAGAGAAAACAAAAGTTTGTTTTATTCGAAAGATTAGGTGTTTCATAGTACCCCAAGCGCTTTCCCGGAAGCAAATGATGCTTTATTCACTGAGAAATAAGGCAATTTAAGCCAAAATTTTAAATCTCCCGCTAAAATTGAACATTCCGTGACGTGTACAATGGCGTCATAGAGCCGGTCCCTGAAACAGATACTTAGTATGTCGACTCCATATAGCACCCACACGCGGGAGTCGATCGAGACGGCGGCCATTTTAAAAATACTAGTAAAACCTAGTGCACCCGCAGCCCTAGTCATGGAATCGCCTGATCCGGAGAACAAAACTCTCGCCGAGGAGCTCGGGCTTGCATTTAACAACCTCACACCACTAAAACGCTCAATGGTTCTAAGTGCACGAGCGGCAAGAGTTGTGGGATACGCGGTGGACGGGAAAGCGACCATTCCGCGATAGCCACAACAGATGAACGCTTAGCCGTCGGCATCGCTGCCTCGTCAGCCCCGTCGCGACGGACGAATATAGACTGGTACGTATATGCCGTATTTTGATTACGGTTAATAGTAGTTCAATTTCAGTAGCAGTATCGCTTATGCCAGTTGGCCGGTGTCGTGAACGGAAAGCCGTTCGCGCGAGCTCTCTGCTTCGACCAGAAAGATACGAGCGTCAATGCGCGGTGTTTACGGCATTTTTTTCCCCAAGGTCAGAGCGATTTGACGAAGTTGGTGACGAGCGCCAGCATGTCCCAGGAGTGAGCTAACGTAAGGGTCCCTGCCGTAATCACTTCCTCGGAAATGAAGCGAGCACACTCGTACTTCCTTTAGCTCTCTTTCTCCTCCGTTTGCAAAGTTCACAAAACGTACGTAGCCACTTGCTTCGCCTAGGTTCGTCGTTGGGCAGCACATGAAAGGAGATCTCCTCACCGGCGGGGATGTCGCACTCCCTCGACTTTCCCGTACTACATGGGCATTTCAAAACGCAGCAACGAAATTTCATTGTAAAGTACTCGAACAAACTGAAGTTTTCAGTGGTTGTAAACTGGAAACGAGCTCGTAACGACAGCAGCAAGCCAACACCATTCGAAACTTACGCGACGACTGGCACTATCTCGTCGCTTCTTGCTGTTTCTTACTCCCCTCGTTTCTATTTTTACCTTTGCTGGTTGGCGATATGACGGCCAACCTCCTGTGAAGGGATTACGATACGAAGCAAGGTCGCGGCTGTGCGTGCTGGAACGGTTCGTTGGCCCCGAAGAGCCTCGGGGCCCTATTCTCGACTGCACAAATTGCCGGCATTTCGCCCATGTTTTTTTGCGTAAGCACGACGTAAGCAATCAGTGACGTGCTGCACCTATAGCTATGACGACATGTAGTGTAATTTGACGAGTCACTCATAAAGATCGCTACCAAGGCATCAAATATTGTGCAAGAAAGATATAAAAACACTTGGCATGTACTGTAAAAATTAAGACGGTAGCTGAGGCTGACAAGAAAAACACATTTCTGGAGGTCAAATTTGACGCCAACACCACAAGGCGATTGAGTAACGTTGATCCAAAAGCGAGCGAAAGGCGGATGTCGAGCTAAAGAACATCACACAATTTTTTTACCGTAACTATTTATTTCTTTCAATCGTTTTTATTAACATAGCTGGGCTCTCTGCTCCAATGCAAGCTTTGTTGCATTATCACCTTCCCTGCCGCCACCGCCGCCACGCCATCGTCTGCTGCTATGTTACAAGTTTATGGCGTGATCACAGAAAAAGACGGCCGCGACCATCGCTTCTATGACACATAAGAGCAGCGAAGCGCTACGCCTGATAACCGCGGAGCGCACCGATGTCGCCGATTCACTCATTCGTCAAGCTCGACTGCAATCAGCGCTGTAATGAACTAAATAGTCACTTTTCATTGTTATTTTTCTCTTGAGTTCGATCATGTGACCCAACAGCTTACGAGGACAAGTATGGACAAATGCCATGCATTGGGCTCTCTTTGTCATGGAGAGGCTTGTACTGCCCTCTTATGTTGCGGTTACGCCAAACAACTAATTTTTATTTCATTGCCAAACATAAAAGCAAAATACTGCATGTTATTTGTATGTTCCATGATCGCTGACTTGGAAACAGTTGAAACTATAATTTGTTTCGGTAGGAAACATGTCTTAAACAGCGCGCATGCGAAACTGCGCCTGCTGCAAATTGCCGCACATTTCGCGGCGCCGTAAGCCGGGGCAATATTGTGCCCTATTTTGCTTGTATTTTGCGACAAAAACAGCCGCCATTTTCAAGTTGTTACGTAGCATTACGTCACTTTTACGCAGGCTGAAGTTGCCAATGCATGACGTAATCGTTCCCGCCAACTGTTCAAATTACGTCACGTCTTCTCAGCCAATCACAGAGGGGGTGTGTATTACAAGCAGTATTGTTGTTGAATAGCAAAGGCAGGCTTACGTTGTCATGTACGCTGCATTTAGTCTGGTTTTTTATTGCC
Source organism: Haemaphysalis longicornis (assembly GCF_048455015.1). NCBI lineage: Eukaryota > Metazoa > Arthropoda > Arachnida > Ixodida > Ixodidae > Haemaphysalis > Haemaphysalis longicornis. Next base: position 330,244,672 of record NW_027526203.1, read on the forward strand.
GGCCAAGAATTATGCGCCTTTAGTAACGAGAAATAAGGCAAACTTTAGAACTGGTGTCCGTAGACGACATTAAACGTCAAAATGACGACAGCACACACAACCGCTTTGTCAACCGGAAGCACGTGACCAAAATTGAAAGCTAATCAGAAAAGACTTCCGGAAAATTGCCTGAATTGCCGGCAATTTGTGCAGTCGAGAATAGGGCCCTCGAACCCGAAAATTCGTCTGCGCGACGGCGAGATGTCGAGCTCGGCCGGCGCTAGTTTCGTACGCATTGGCGCACACGCTTGCGTGTTCGTTCGGACCTTCAACCGTTTACTCCACCGTTCTTTGTCATAAAAAGAATGTGCAGTATGTTTCACGGGCATTTAGCTCGCTATGCAAACTGTAAGCTCTGCCTAACATGCGTTTGCTTTTGCCGGCCTCCGCCAATCGCAGAGCATTCCCAAGTGACATCACAGGTTCTGTTGCGGAAAATGAGCTGGTGGGTCGCATGGTCATTTCCTTTTTTCCTAATTATGTAGCTTATTTGAGCGAAGTTTGCGTTATAAGTGGTGTCGTTATGGTTCTAACGAGGCAATCTTTCGAATGAACCAAACTTGTGTTTTCTCTTCATGGCTCCTTTAAGCGAATGGAAGTATCACCAGGAGCGAAGTCTTTCTTCTTTAAACTACACACGGGCACGCTTTCAGTTGCAACATGGATGGAGGGTAAGGGGATTTCTATGCCATGGGGAACTGACTGCTCTATTTGCAAACAACCGGAAACGGTGGAGCATGTCTTTCTCCATTGTTGGCAGCAGTGTTTCTATGGGATGTCCTCCAAAGGACACTGCGAAAGGACTTTCCACTGAACCCCCATGGAATACGGTTTTTATGTATAGAGAGAGAGGATGAGGTGCCGTACGATCTCGTCATGTTGTTGGGCCTGCACAGTATTTGGCGGTCGCGCATGGCATGGCTCAACTGTGATGTAGACGCGCGGCCGACGCGACAATATTTCCGCGAAACTATTTCCAAGTTTATTGAAATTCAGAGAGCGAAGTTTTCTGTTCCTGAGTGGTCGCCAAGGGTGGAACCCCTCGCCATGCTTAGGGAATTCTAAATGACGCCAGTCCACCATGACATGGCGGCCTTTTTGTATATTGTGTGTTTTCTGTAGTACCTTTATTTTGTGTTGCACTGTCGAAGACCGGCAATAAAGAAAGAAAAAAAAGCCGAATTAGCGCTGTGGTTAGAGCACTTGGGTGCTACTCTGGAGGTCCGGGTTCAAATGCTACACGAAAAGAATTTATTTTCTCTTTTCAGTGGCTGCCATTTTGGTACCACTCGAGCTGTCGCCGCCGCCGACGAAGACAACGATGTTTTTTTTTTTTTTTTTGCGTTTGATGAGCTACCTAGTGCTTTCGCCTTAATAACACGTCATTACCAAATGAAATCGCCATTTTACAAAATTTCCCAATGTTCCAATTTTCTTCGGAAAATTTACGCGCACATCTTCCTGAGAAAAGCGTGCTCAAAAGCGTCGCTTCCCTTGCCCCATTACACCTTGCAAAGGGGGCGGCGTCGGCTGGGACAACACCCGCCAGTCCACGGGACGCCAGTTGAGAGACTGCGAGAAGCCAGTTGATTCGATACAAACTGGGCCGGATAAGCACCAAGGCAGTGTTAACTGCAGATTAGCCTCACGTAAAAATTGGAATGCTGGAGTAGTATCAAACCATTCATTTTTCGAACCAGTGTGACGTAATTGCATGAGGCGGCCGCGGAGGGTGCTTGGCGGGTGTATTTTTTCCAGCTTTGAACTAGGCTACAGGTTCCCTATACATCAGGTTACATTAGTTAAACAAGCTCTGTTGCATTGACGGGTACACTCGCTGTCTATTAAAATAACTGGGCAAGGAAGGAAACGTGGAAACGAGGAAATTAACTAATAGATTAATAAAGAGTACCGATATGCAAAACAAATACAGAGTCTCGTTCATTTGTATTTTGCTTATATTTGTTTAATTTAACACTACTAGTGTTGCTTCGAGCCTGTTGTAAACCGCATGAAAATATCGAATGTTGGGGTCCACTCTTGAAGGCTCCACCTAGCCGCGTTCGAACACCCCATGTTAGCGCTCGCCCCATGTTTAGCGTTTTCGAGCCGGTCGTGCCATTTCTGCGGCCGTTTCCGTAATATCTGAAATTAGTAGTTTTGTGACCGCTTTAAACATACAAAAAGTGTTTAACTTCAGCACTTAGGCATTTAAAACGTTGTATATGAACAAAATAATCCACACCGAACAAAACACTGAATTCCGAGTTGTATAGTCAGTTAGGAATCGCGTTCGAAGAACAGCTGTTAGCAACTGCACTTTACCTTTGCAAATGACCCTTTCCGCCACATCTGAGCGGCTGCGATTGGCGTTTGGCCTTCGAATAAACCCAGCAAAAGATAAATAGTAGTTCTTTTAAGTGTCAAGATTGGGGTACCATTTTCAAGTCTTTATTTGTTTTCATGTTGACAATGCGGCTTGGCCTGGGCCTGTTCCCAGGTACAGGCCAAACAACGCATCCATACAATTCTATTTCACACTTTTAACAAAATCCATAGAGAGTACTTTGTTCAATCCGTTAATGCTGCAAAGGACACGTGAAAATACATGAGGAATGTAGGCAGCAAGCACGGAAAAGGGAAATGAAAATACCCGTAGTAAAGATGCTCCGCTACTAATTTTCAGGCAACTATCTTCGTCGAGTACTTTGGGATCTTAGCAGATGTAGCGCAGCATGACGCAACATTTTGCTACCATACCAAGTACGGCAAAACTAAGTGAGCAGAGATGTTGATCTCCGACGCGAAAATACTATTATCCTTGAGACGTTTAGAAGCTTTAAAAGACCACGAGCTTTGAAGTGTTGAAACAGTACGATGTCTAATAAACTGACTGCAAATATCAGCTTGGTAAATAATGTTAACGCGGTGTTGAGCTTTAACACGAGGGCTGTGCGTACACAGCCCCCTATCTGGACTCTTAACTAGAGATGAGTGCGCAGCTCAAAAAGGGTTGCGGTCAAAAATATCTTCGAGAGGCAGGCACGAACGTCAGGTTGAAACTTGTTGAGGCTTAAAAATGAAGAAAAGAAAAGCAATAGCAAATTTAAACGACAAAAAGTTCTGCAGGAAATAAAGCTAGAGCTGAGAAATATTTTAGCCTTTACAAGCTTAAAACTCAAAATGACAGGGTTGAAGATATAACATATTGAAGATAATACTTTGACATCCAAGCAGAAAAAAAAACGCAGCTCTCAGTTATGCTGAAATTATATAACAAAATATATGAGTAACAAGACGAAGGTCAAAACAATAACGAAGAAGGCATGCTTTCCGTGAGATTTCCAGGTCGTCTTCTTTTAGGTAGCTTAAGGTGGACTCGCCTGTTAACATTCCTATGGGGCACCACTACGAAAAGCTTTACAAATACATAGAAATGTTTACAATGACCCAGTTTGTTAAGTTTAAAAATTCCTCCCTTCTGTACTGGAATAAAGACAAGACACCCAGGCTTACTAGACACCTTCAACTAGCGAAAGCTAGATAAACAAAAATGTGTTTCTTGTTTATTCTTGATTTCATTAAAGAAGGGCTATATTTCAAAAAGAAGCAAACTAGGCCATTAGGCACATTTTAATGGGTTTGTATAAGTTTTCGTATTGGTACACGATGCTTTTGAAGTCCGTGGGTCATGAATTCGTAAGTCCCATAGCAATGTGGTCAGGTGAGTCCCCCTTAAGACGACGTCGATTGCAGCAACGCTAGCCAAATTCCGCACAGTTAACCACACCCTTATGTAAATAACTCGGTTCATTTAGCTTCCTTGTGGGCAGAAATGCCTGAAAACGCAAATGTCACAACTGTTGCGTCTTTTGTCACCTGGCGGCTTTTTTTGTTGTTGTTGTTGTTAGTTACGGCGCGCGTCAGATGGTTTTAGCGCGCCTTGCCCTATAACGCCCGCCACGCACGGCACAGTTTTTTTTTTCGTTAAAACTCTTTGGAACTAAACTTTCGTCATTATGCGAGTGCACCGAAAATAAAGTGGCAGTTGGAAGGCATTCGTATACATATAGTAAGCCTCCAGGGTTGGTCATGTCATGACACTTTCGCAGAATCATTACAGCTATAGCTTTAATGATGGTCAAATTTTTGTAGGAAACGTAAGGTCCCATCGCAGAGCTTTAGCACGTCCGATTGTTATAGGTGCACGAGACTCTGCCTCAGTGCACGCGGTGCAGGTACCTTGGGCGACAACAACTGCAACAAAAATATCGCACCCAGTGAATCATCATTTTTATGGACAAATTTGGCAGCTTCTCTGAGAAGAATGCGACTCCTTACATTGCAGTTTACATCTGAACGCGGCCACTTTGTTTTTAATGCAAATGTGCCGCTCAAAGGGTTTGACGTATGAGTGTTGAAGGTTTGCATTCAGATTAAAAAAAAACCTATTGGTATTATCACATGGGTAATCTTCAAGCAGTAATATTCGTTCGACCTCCTTGTGCAATAAAGCGAAAACGTCTTCAAACAGCACAGCGTTTAAAAATGTTCAGAAATGTTACACCTGACAGGTTTTCACATATTCACAATTAAAAGTCGTTCGGATTCGGTATGCTGTGGTATTGCTCTGATTCGGAGCCATTGTATGCATGAAGCCGCACGCCCCCGCTGGTTTACCCGGCATAGCTTCGGTTCCATCAGTGCTTACGTCCAATAAGTACCTTTCAGCTTAGGTTAAGAGGGCATCATGTACTTTCTTTTGACCACCTCCCTGGTGGCTTGCCGGAAGGACGTCGAATACCGCTTTTCAAGGTCGTGCATCACTTTGAAGTTTTACACGCGTAAAAAATTGAAAGAAACAGCTGAACAGAATCTTTGAGAACTAGGGCTATGCATTTGTCAAAAAATTTAACCCAGCTAATCGGCATGATTTAATCGGTTAATTGATTGATTAATCGGCTGCGCTGCATGGTTTACGAGCAATAATGAACAACATTTCAATAATATTTATAATAATTAAACAATACTATGTTAATGAAATATTATCCGTACGCTCGATGCGGCCGGGACGCGTATTCCCGCGTTCGTTATTCGTACTATATTTCCAGAATCAGGAACATCGACATTCGCTGTATTTGCAGGCGTCGCCGAATAATCTAGGCTTACTTACGCCAGAGTTAGTCGAAACAACTGTAAAACGGTGTGAGTACTCGCTCGCCGTTTTTTGCGCCGAGTATATTTGTATTAAGAATAGCCATTTTGCTGTCTGTCCTAGCTATCAGCTTGTGGTTCTCATCACTATCGTCTCTGAGAATACATAATTTAATCGTTTCCTGCTGTGACGTACAGAGTGAGATATTGGAACACGATTCTACTCCTCGCCTTGCTTGCGCAGAATTTCTCAGTGACACTCTTGGTTCATTCTGCGCACCTGACTTCAACCGATCAACCGGTTAAAAAAATAACCACGAATAAAGCAATAATCTAGTAATCGGAATATGCATCTATCAATCGCCCACCCCTATATAACGCTTCTCTAAGGTCAGGAGAACAGAATGCCGCAAAAGTGATCGCAACTGTTCCGAAGTTCTTTGAAGAGGTCATGTTCTTTGCGCCCATACATTCATGCGCTTTCACGTTTGGTATGGTACGTCTTGAGGAAGCTATACGCTCTAAGATAATCCTGTGGAGCAGCGTTTCCACAGTGCACTGGACTGACCAATCCGTGCAGCCAGCAATAAAATTTCAGCAAATAACGATGCCGAGCACACGATTTGACTCATTCGGTCGGCGGTATACAATCCCGGGGTTTAGCTTCTCCACAATGTACTCGAGCGACCAAGTGTTTCCGCCAAACAAAACGAATTCGTCGAATGACAGCAGTGGGCATACCATCCGGCTTAAAGATCTGGACTTTGGCACTACGCAATGCGGGACGTCACGCTGGCCACAGCCACAGCGCCGACCGATCTTTTAAGTCGAATCATATGCTCGACATCGTCATTTGCTGAAATTTCATTGTTGGCTGCACGGACTGGTTAGCCGAGTGCACTGTGGAGATGCTGTACAACGGGATTGCCCTGTAATCTCTGGCCAATTGATCCTCGGTTTAATTTGATCTTAGCCCTTAATTCGGCGAAGTTTTAATGTACATAACGTTGGGTATATATGCTACGTATTTTTTCTTCGGGTAATTTAATCTTTAGATTAATTCGACAAAATTTTAGGGATCCCATCAGTGTCCAAACAACGAGAACCCGCTGTATACCGGTGCAGGTGAGACTTGTTCAGTTGTGCGCAATGGGAACGACAATGTGAACGACTGGAAACAGGCCGTCCACTGAGATATTTGAAACGAACACCTCTGGTGTTTCAGATACAGGTGTTTGTTTTGCGAGCACGTTTTGTTTTCGGCACCAACGTTTATTAATTGCAGCTGCAACTATCTTCTCTTTTTTACGTGAATTGTATAAACGTTATGCGTATTATTATTGCATAATTTTGTCCAATACTATGTTTATGTGGGAAAATTATATACACTCTTCCCACGTCTGTGCTTCACTTGGGCTGTCCTGGATTGTCCTGTCCTGGAGTGGACTGGAGTGGAGTGTCCTGGAGTGGACTGTCCTGGGCGAAAGAATTCCGCGCCAACAAGAAGAAGAGGTGGCATTTTTTTTTTTTTTTTTTTGCTAGGCGACGCCCAGGCATGTCGCCACCTCCTCGTTCGGTTCTATCCGATGACTTTTGCGAGACGCGCACGTGTGCGAAGTGCGACGACCGTGTCGGCTGCTTGTCCGCCATCACGGGACTATACGCGCTGACTCGGCGCATCGGCGTTAGCTTCATAACATTACGGACCTCAGTTCGATTCCGACCAGCTAATTTTTCTTCACTTTACCCACGCTGATCATCGTCGCCGGAGAAAGTTTGCTTTTCGGCAGTGTGTTTTGGGTGGACTACAGACGACATCAGTGAGAGGCTGAAAGCTTCACTTTAATATCCTGGAGTACGAAGGGGGGAGAAACTGTCAAGTGGCCATTCACGCTAGAATTTTATTGCGTGAAAAGAAACTTGAATGCCTTGAAATACAAGTCGAAAGAGGACGCATGGCGATCCGCTCAATATCTTGACATTGCCGACGTAACTAGATTCCCGCGAATTAGCGAATCACTATTTCTGCCGCGTTATGAGGTACCGCGACTTTGAATTTGCCTCTAGGATTCACACTACAGCGGCATTCGTTTCGCGTTTTTCGGTCCATGCAAATATATACATATATAGAGAGAGGAAATAAACGTTTATTGGCTGAAAAGACTAGCTAGGACTTGGTCCTAGCTAGTCTTTTGGTAGGTCTCTTCAGTCCTGGAAACCTCTGGCGGTGGCTGCCGTCTTCGCCCGGTTCACCAGATTCTTCTGGTTCTCCTCGTACACGAGCAGTGCCTCCCACTTTTCAGCAATGTCGTGTTCACCGGTTGTATGGGCGCTTGCATTGTCTTGTAAAACAGGCAAATTTTTTGTTAAGCTCTGGAGTCCAAGGATAATGACATGCACATAAAAAAGGACAACATGCGCGGTTCGCGCGCATTCCGCTCGTGCGACGTGTAGGGTCTGAAGGGCCGTCTGAAGGGTCGAGATGTGCCGGTCAGCCGGCCCGTGTCGGGGGCCACCGCATCAGGGCGGTGACAGCGCGTGGCCGCCGGGAGGAGGCCGTAATGAGCATTTCGACGGCCGTGTTCCGAGGGCGCTAATGACGCCGACAGGCCTGAGAAAGTTCCGGGTGGCCCACACACCCAGTGCTGGGCGAAGACGGAAGGAGCGCGCCGGGACCGTGTGAATGGACATGGAACGAGGAGTGAAACGGAGCCAGCCGGAAACAATGGCCGCCCAGTCTCAGCCGCCGGTCGTGGGTGACGAGGCAAGGTCGGCGGGGGAGGGCCGCCGGGTCAGCAGGCGACGCGCTCGTCGTCAGGGTCGCCCGCGCTGCTGCCGAACACCTGCCGCGCTCACTTGGACCGATCAATCACCTATATAGGGCACCGGCAACTCGGAAGCCCCCGGCGCTCCTTTTGGTATAAGCTCTTTCAGCCGGATGGAATTTTCGCGAGCGACTTTCCGACTCTTGTCAGCGTCGCGTGCCAAAGCCCGGGTATGAGGCACGCTGTCGTGAAGGGATTGAACCTGGCGATACTTGCGACTAGCACCGCGGAGGGGAACCGAACTCGCGATCTCGTGCTGCAACGCCTTAGCCAACGAGCCCCCACGCGTCGCGCAAGTGAAGGGTTATATTCCACGATTATTGCTGTTCGCGGTCTGTACTTCCTTCCCACCTCAGTGCATAAACAACGCAATCCCGATTTCTGAATATTAGTGGCACCATCGTATAATTTCACTGGCAACTCATTTGTGTAGCGCGGGTGGCTGATGCAATGATTTTAGCACAAAATATCCACGCGGTAGCCAAATACCAGATGGCATACTTCAGTTCATCTTGTAGTCATTCTATTTTCTGCCGCGGTGGGTACAGCTCGATTTTTGTTGTTTTTCCTCGAGCCTGCGGTAATTGACTTCTGACGTGTCTATTTCACAAATGCGTCCGCGGCTATAACTCACGGGCCGGAAATGGATAAAAGCTGTTACGCAGACGAGGCTATTACTGTTCCCGGTAATCGGATAATTTCGCTAGTACGATTTATGACGTCACAAAGTGTAAGCCCGTGTGCCGTTAAAGCCCATTAAAACAAAATTTTATGATCCATTTTTATTGCTTTTATCGATGCTTAATGGTCTGCGGAACCCGACACAGCACTTTAAATACTTCAGCGCGCGATAATTAATTACATTAAACGGCCTGAAAATCGTTTGTTTCAATTTCCCGCGATTTCAGCCAAAAAGGCACAGAATCCCGGCATGACCTCACCGCTTTGTGCGGATGTCAAAACACCGCGGATACTGGTGGGGGCGTTGTTTCGACCGCGTGGACGCTGGAGCTGAACGGCTCAGTTGCCTGAAGGTGCTAGGCTTACCATTGCGGCGGAAATTCGATGACCACTTTCAATAAAAGCCCTGATGGCGGCTTCTAATGCGATTCAGGGCTATATTATCGCTTCCTTTACCGTGTGTGGAACTTTATTTTTGCCAACAGTGCCTTTCTGGGCAGCGGTTATGCCTGTAGCTCTGGCTACATGCACCCGTTCGTGAATGCGCGGTGCCCAGCCGCCGCTCGCGGGGCCGCGCGCGTGAAGTGACGTCACGAGGTTTTGACGAGCGCTGCCCGCGTCACTTCTTTTGGCTACCACGGGGTGATGTCACGCTGATGTCCATTTGCTGAGTGCCGCTCCGAGTGCTGCTCCGTCGGTGAGATAAATGAGATCCAATTAAAGTATGTTCTTCGCGTAGCAGGCCGCCCATATTTCAGTCAGGGCATTCTGTTGAGCAAAGGAAGCGAACTGTGCAATAATATTAACGCCAAAAATTGGTGTCAGTACCCCTCTAAGATGTTACAAAGTGTTCTACTCTGAACACTAAAACATCTTTTTGCAAAGACGTGGACAATGGCAACGCTTTGTAAACAGCTGCAAAGGTTGTTGCTATTGTGTACTACTGCTCCCAATTTCTTATACCTCAGCCACGCCCCACCCCCCATATCAAAGGAAATCAGAGGGAGAACTGCGTCCTTCATTCGTCAATGTATAATTAGAAAAAAAGTTTTGTTTCTGAGAAAAGATCACGAAGTGCCATTAATAGCCGTAATTTTGACTCGGAACCAAAACGTAATTTGCGTTTAGTGCCTGTATGTAGAACATTTTACCATATTCATATTAAAGAATCTGCGCGCCGCGCTCTTAATTGTTGGAGTCGTTTCATTCTTGGGTGAAGTGCGTTTCCAATAGTACATTTAACCCCTTCACCTGGCATGACCAGAATGCCCCCAGCTGTGGATATGAAGTAGCGCAAACAAAGGTTCCGGGGAACTTATCGTCCTCGCATTTCCTGCGAGTTCAGCATTCCTCCACCGTTTCGACAATAACGGCTTACTCCACTCCCGCCACCGAGCGCGTGTATGGTGCGTGTCGTTCGACCATCTTCCATGCTTGGCCGCTCCGCTGCGGAACACTTCAGCGCCGCCCGATGGTGATCCACTCGCGTTTTAACGACATCTCAAACCCGCCGTCCTCCTGCTCAGGTCAACAACTTTGTGATCAAGCTGGACAAACATGGACCGCTAAATTAATTCCCAAGTCCACGAGCTGCAGTTAGATCAATTAATGAAATCGCTGCAGATTATAAGCTTGCTGTATATGGAGAATTTATTTTTTTGTACTTGCAGCATACGGAAGCGGAAAAAGCCAGCAAACGTTTACACCAAAATACGAAGGCGAAATGGGATTAGGGTGCGTGAAATCACGTTTGCTGCGGGGCCGACTTGGCTCCTCCCGTCATCGTTACAACCCCACTTTTGCTTTCACGCGGCATTTCTCGACATCGAGGTGAAGCCGTCTTGCCTGGTTCACACGCGTTTGGTCATTTGCGCGGGTTGGGGCTGCCTGCATGTAAGCGGCACTAAATTCGCGACTTTTTCTGTCCGAGGAAAATTCCAAGCGCAGTGTTTCGGTTACGCTGTTAAAATGTTACACTGTAAGAGTAAGGGTTTTTTTGTAGAGAAGAATTAGTCATTATTCCTTGATTGATTGATTGATTGAGGGTAGGTTTTAACGCGCCGACGCTACACAGGCGATGAGGCGCGCCGTAGTAGGGGGCTCCGGATATAATTTGGACACCTGGGGATCTTTAACGTGCGCCGACTCTCGAACACACGACAGTTTTTGCTTTTCGCCCCCATCAGAAAAGCGGGCGCCGCGGCCGGGAATCGAACCCGCGTCCTTATGCTCAGCATATTCATTATTCCTACGCTTGAGCACGGTACGATGAGAGCACCGCGACCTATTGCACAAAATACTCTTATGATTGGTATGCACCGGTGTATTGTGCCACGCCGTGTTAGGTTACGTGACATGCCCTACTCCGGAAAAAAAAAAAAGGATCACGAAATTGCTAGTGTCGGTGGGGTTCGGAGCATGAGTGTGACCAGCGAAGGAGGCGGATCAGTGCTAGTGATCCCTGCGACAGCAACCGACACTTCACGGTGCTTTCACAGCTGTAGGCATTCCGGCGATGAGCGTGCACAGCTTCCGCCCCCTTTGTTTACAAACACGAGGAAGTGCGTGGCGGCCAACACACGAGCAGCATCTCACAATAGTCACCGGGCTAGACATACGCGTATGCTCTTCGCTGCCTCTCCGGTTCTCGGCTGCTTCAGCTCATGCCCATAGCCTGGCTATGAGCAACCCAGCAAGCTTGAAATCTGTATTGATTTCAATAATTCATCTAACCGCAGCTCGTGGACTTGGAGTTAATACGGCGACTATCGTGAGATGCCGCTCCATGCGTAGGCGGCCACAAGCGTTCCTATGTTGCCGGTAACTGAATGTATATCATCTGCATGCATGCCATTACCCTTGTCGGAAAATAGGTTATTCTTGGGCGTAAAAACAGAAGTCGCTGTCGTATTTCGCTGCCAGGCAAACTTTCTGACTTAAAGTAAAAACGGGGGGGGTACTGTTTTTCACGTTTTGCCGGATGATATTAAGCTATTGGCAACGCTGCTAGATTACAACAGAAAGCTATTGATAGGCTGTCCTGTCAGAGCGTCTATGTGGGCTTGTTGGTTAGGGTTCAGAAACCTTATTACTTAGCACACAAGAGAACAGGACGTGATAGGCTTTCCTGTCAGTGCGTCGACGTGGGCTATATATATATATAGATGGTTAGGGTTCTGAAACCTTATTAGTTAGCGCACAAGAGAACAGGACGTAAGAAGAACACAGGACAAGCGCTAGACTGTCCTGTGTTCTTCTTACGTCCTGTTCTGTCGTGCGCTAATAATGTTGATTGATTTGACTCTGGGGTTTAGTGTCACAAAGCTACACTTGCGCCATGAGGCACGTCATAGTGGCTGTATATATATATATATATATATATATATATATATATATATATATATATATATATATATATATATATATATATATATATATATATATATATATATATATATATATAGGGTGTCCCAGCTATCATGCACCAAGATTTAAAAAAAGAGAAATTGCGCAACTCGAAGAAAACCTAGTCATAATGTTTGCAGTACTGTGAAGAAGCGGAGAGTAATTTTTTTCGTTAATGAGACTGAATGAATTAATTGTAATTAATTATCTAACTCGAAAAATACTGTCCTAATCACTAAAGTGTCAATGAGGCACCTGTAGGTAACCACGAGGGGCATCTAACTGCGCTATTTTCAGCGACGAACTAATTGCGTACTCATTTATTTTGATTGATAAAGGAAACCCGGGAAATATGAAAAATACCACGTGACGACGCTTACTCGCGCATTGTAAAGCAGCGTTCCCAAACAAAGCTGATTGAAAGCAACCGCTTCGCGTGTTACCCGCCCGAAGAGACAGCGCATCGCCTTGATAATAGCATGCATGGAAGGAGCAGCAGCAGCAAGATTCGCGGGACGCGTGTGCAGATAAGGAACAAACTCGGTCGCGATTTCTTCTTTCTTTCTTTTGTCTATTTCATTCAGGCTAAGTCAGAGGCAGCCTGTTTGAGGGCGTTGCTTTACGGTGCGCGCGGAGGCGCCGTCACGTGGTATTTTTCATATTTCGCGGGTTTCCTTTATCAGTCAGAATAAATGTGTACGCCATTAGTTCATCGCTGAAAATACCGCAGTTAGATGCCCCTCGTGGTTACCTTCAAGTGCCTCATTGACGCTTTAGTGATTAGGGGAGTATTTCTCGATTTAGATAATTAATTACAATTAGCTAATTAAGTCTCATTAAAGAAAAAAATACTGTCCGCTTCTTCACAGTACTGCAAACATTATGCACCTGATTTCTTTCGAGTTACGCCTTTACTCTTTTTTTAAATCTTGGTGCATGATAGCTGGGATATATATATATATATATATATATATATATATATATATATATATATATATATATATATATATATATATATATATATATATATATATATATATATATAGCGATGAATAAGTTCCGGGATTCGGTTTCAAAAATACACGAGAGGGTAGACACACGTATGAAAACGATGATCGAACTAACGTTTCGACCGGGGTCCGGTCTTCGTCAGAGTAAACTTCGGTAATTGAGCGCGCTGAATATATAGGCACGAAATGATAAAGGCTGACGAATAGTCTTGCCACTTTGCAGATACAAATCAACAATAATAAAATAAGAAGAGCACACGTGGTGTTTGTACACGTGTGAATTAACATGACGTTTTCAAATACAGAACTTGTACGGAATATCGGAACGGATCAGGGAGGATCAACAACTACCCTTTAGAAAGAAAATGATAACGTTCGGGAATTACAGCTTAGCACTTAATACGCAAACACATCAGGAGCAGTTTGTAGATATATAAAAAAAAAAATGTCATCGTTTCTGGAACATTTCATATCGCTTCCGTTCGCGTAACCACACCGATTCATTTGTGTGGTTACGCGAACGGAAGCGATATGAAATGTTTCCAGAAACGATGACATTTTTTTTTTATATATATCTACAAACTGCTCCTGATGTGTTTGCGTATTAAGTGCTAAGCTGTAATCCCCGAACGTTATCATTTTCTTTCTAAAGGGTAGTTGTTGATCCTCCCTGATCCGTTCCGATATTCCGTACAAGTTCTGTATTTGAAAACGTCATGTTAATTCACACGTGTACAAACACCACGTGTGCTCTTCTTATTTTATTATTGTTGATTTGTATCTGCAAAGTGGCAAGACTATTCGTCAGCCTTTATCATTTCGTGCCTATATATTCAGCGCGCTCAATTACCGAAGTTTACTCTGACGAAGACCGGACCCCGGTCGAAACGTTAGTTCGATCATCGTTTTCATACGTGTGTCTACCCTCTCGTGTATATATATATATATATATATATATATATATATATATATATATATATATATATAAATATAAATATATATATATATATATATATATATATATATATATATATATATATATATATATATATATATATATATATATATATATATATATATATATATATATATATATATATATATATATATATATATAGTGAGGTACAGGCCATTATTAAGTGAGTCTCGCACAGAGCGACAGGCTAGCGAGCTCAGGTAGAGCACAGAGATCCCAGAACACCCACCGATGATGATAGCGTGGACGACGATGTGAGCGGCGAGTGAGGCAGGTGGCACTGGCACAACATAGGCTTCGGCAAGTAAGTGGCACCTAGCCTTTGCAAAGGCTAGGTGCCACTTATGCCATGGCACATAGCCACTAAGGAAAATGTCCACATACGGCTGCTAATGTCTGCCAGTCAGTGCTTGCAACATGTAAATGTATGTATGTATATGTGTATGTACGTATGTATGTATGTATGTATGTATGTATGTATGTATGTATGTATGTATGTATGTATGTATGTATGTATGTATGTATGTATGTATATATATATATATATATATATATATATATATATATATATATATATATATATATATATATATATATATATTTAGAGAGAGAGAGAGAGAGAGAAATATACGCTGTTTGTCGACGTTTCGGTCGAAACAGGTCGGCCCCCGACCGAAACGTTGACGCATTAACTTATTTTTCACCGCGTACAGTTTTTCCTACTTCTTACGGCAACAGCTGACAGCACTTCTCGTAATCTACGAGAACGGCTGTGGTACTAGGATATAATTTTGAAGGAAAATGCGAGACAGTGGACACGTCGGAGTTAGAAGCGTCACTGGTCGGCGGTCAGTGCAGCCCATGTTCTGCGATGAGATGCTGACCATGCAACAGCAAATAAGGAGTGCTGAAAACGTGGTATCGGGATTGCAGGCAAAACACCGTCATAAGGAAACTAGAAAAGCCTACGAAACTGATAATTGCACTTTGGCGTTGATTATAAAAGCTAAATGTATGGATAGGACGTGACGTTGGAGGGGAGCGATTGGAAGTCTACGTGAGGAACCTTCGTCGCCGCCTATTTAGGGAAGTCCAGAGGCATTCCATCACCACAGTCATAAGCAGAAGTAGACTGATGATGATGAAGGTGATGATAGGAGCTAAATCTTTGCCCGCTCTGTATCTGTGCATCTGGCAGAGTTTGTCTAACATTTGTTTATTCATAGTTTTTAATGCACGTTAATTGAATGGTGTGCAAGAATCTATTTATAAGCCACAGTGCTTAGAATAGAAAGTGAAGCGGGAAAGCTGGAATTAGGCGAACGAATGAAAAAGTGACATTATAAATACGTGTTACTCGGGGGCGATGTTGAACATCGAAGTACAACAGGATACCCATGAGGTGTGAGAAACTTTTGACCGTAGCAGCCGTTTAGACTGCTTATTAGACTGAAGTGCGACTTCGAGGCTACCAATTCCTTTCATCGATGAAAGGAAGCGTAATTCCCTTCATCGATGGCTTACATCGATGAAGGTAATTACGCTTTTTTGCTTACAAAGTATTCATAGACTGTCCGTGTGTAAATTCCCTCCAAAGGCTTACAAAATACTCTGTAAGCCTTTGGGCATTATAATATCCGTATAATTTCATGTGAGATAGAAGGGATCACTTATCCACCGATTAATATGCGGACAATACTAACCACTGATCTGCAAACAAATTCAGGTCAATTTCGCAGCTCTAATGCATGTATGCATAGTTCCTATATATACGTGGTCAGCCCAGCGACTTTCGTTCATCGGCGACTTTCGAAGCATTCGAGAGTCATAGGAAGACTCAAGAAAAAACTGCAATAGTTGAAAAAAATTGCGCCAATCCACCCTGTGGATGTGGTTGGAAAGCAAAGCTCTAAAAGGCACCCACAACGATTACCTATGCGACGTCCCTTAAACTCAGTCACGTCGATCTACAAATAGTGAAACCAGAGAGAAGTGAAATGCACTTAACCATACCCTTTATTAATTCGAAGAGATATTCTTGGTAAGGTTCAATCAATGATGATGCATGAATGGTGGTTGGTTGAGTTGTACTGGTGTAGCACATCAGTGGACACTTTCTTTATAAAATTAAAGGTAGCTCAAACCCGGTGTTCGGCGATCTCACTTCTCCATCTCTGCCGCCGCGGACGGAGGCGACGAGATCGGCGGCCAAGACGGTCGAGGAGGACGAGAAGAAGAAGAAGGAGGAGGAGAAGGAGGAGGAGCAGGAGGAGGAGGAGGAGGAGGAAGTACTTCTATTCAGATTTCTGAACGGCCCAGAGTGCGACCCAGGGGAGTGGTTCTTTCTTTACTGGAGCCCATATGCAGTCCGCGCCGCCTGTGCTTTGTCCACCAACCGAATCTGGGTATAGCAGACAGGGGCTGGACAGCAGCATCTCCCATTTCTCTTGTTGTGTAGTTGACGGAAAGAGAGGAGGGTGCTCAGGGCTAAAGTCGCACACCCCGATTATGTGGCGGAGTGTTTCTACTTCTGAGCAATATTTACATTCAGCGTGGTAGCGATTCGGGTGCATCAAGTGAACACGCGTAGGGTGTGGGAAAGAGCCGGATTGTATGTGCTGTAGGGTAGTTTGTTTTTCTCTGGAAAGGTCATGGTAAGGCAAAGGTAGGGTTTTTCTCTGAAGGCGACAATGCTGGTTTTTGTCCCTGAACGAGGCAAGCGGGTGATTGTCCTCGTGCAGCTCCATAGCACGGGAGGTAAAGGCACAGGCTTGTTGGTGGCGTACGTATTCGTTGCCCTCCATGGAAGCGTGAGCGGGTGTCCAGATGAGCTGAATGGAACCGTTTGGGGAGTGCGTTTTTAGCACACGCAGTGCACGTCGGGGCACCCAACCCTACTGGCAATTCCGGTAGGCTTGTTGGGAATCGGTTACTACCTCCCGAACCCCTGGTTGACTGACAGCCAAGGCGATGGCTGCCTCTACTGCTGCCATTATGTCTTGGGTCTTGAGTGAGGCACACGCAAGGAGGTTAGTTTAGGCAGAATCTGAGCTAGTTGGATCATAATTGAAAAAATACTGATCAACCTAAATTTAACTGGGGACAAAGACAATGACGAGAGACGAAGCACAAGCGCTGACTTCTGGAGGTGGCTGGTTCTGGAGGTGGCCACGATGATGGCGTACTACTGCCCTAGATGTTGGGAGGCGTCAGTGTAGATAACTGCATGATTCCCACAGAGGGTGGTGTTGAGCTCTTGAGCCCGTGCTTGCGGCGACCCTCGTCGTGAGAGGGGTTCCTATCTCTAAGCAAAGGGAGCATCTTTAGTTCTTGTCGCCAAGAGTACGGGAGTACATCAAGCGGAGTGACATTCTGTGCTGCCCAGCCAATCTGGGGAAGGATGCGGCGACGCACCGCAGTTCTGCTCATTCGGAGCTTCTGGGCAGAAATATGGCCCTCCATCAGCTCTTCCAACGTGTTGTGGAGGCCCGTGCTAAGCAGCCTCTCTGTGGACGCACTCAAGGGAAGACCAATGGCCTGTTCAACCACCTTTCTAATCATTATATAAAGCATCTTTACGTCCTCCTCGCCGAGAAGAAGACAGGAGGTTGATGTAAGTGATTATCGAGAGGACGAAAGCTTCAATTAATGGAAAAGTATCGAATTCCTTGAGGCTTCGCTTCTTGGTGGCAACTCGCCTGATCATGTGTATGATTTGATTAATACAGTGTTTGAGGCGCTGCAACGATACGTCACTCTTGGTGTTGGCCTGGAGATGTAGGCCCAGGATTTTGATGCTGGGGCTTGGAGTGATGGCCTGGCCATCAAGGAGTATTTGAATGTGTTCCTTGATGTGTCGTTTGGCGTAAGAGCGGACGAGAAGGAGCTGTGATTTTTTACGTGAACACTGGAGGCCAGAGGCTTTAGCACATTGGCGCACTAGAAGTGAGATGTTATGCGTTGGTGTGAGCTTCCTTTAATTTTTGCAATTCCTAGCACACGCGCAAGGCGCGCACAGGGCGCTAGACATGCTGTTGACGGAGCGCACAGCGGCGCGTGAGGTCGCGTGACGCTATCACGTGGCATTCAGCGAGAATGCAGGGGGTAAACCCGTAGATATGCTTGGTGAGTCCACCACCTGTCTTCCCCGTCTCCGCGTGGGCTCGTAGCTAAATCGCTAAGACAACGGGCTCTCGCTTTGTTACGCTATTAGTTCCAGGGTTGATTCCTGGAGGTGCTAGTAAATTTTTTTATTTGTTCGCGGGAGTTTCCTGTTGACACCAACGGTCGCGAAAGAACCCTTGGAGGGTAGAGGTATAAAGTTTTGCTTTAAAACGACTCCACGGTACGGTTGTTCGCTTGCAACACTCAAAAGACATGGCAAATTTGCACTTGATGCAGTCACGCATGCAGCGTGCGACCAGCACAGCAATGTGGTCCCGTAGGCAGCTGTGGCCATCACGCCGCGAAGAGAACAACTGACCAGGAAGGTTGCACCATGCATTCTAAGAACTATCGAATGCTTCATTAGGGTGTTTTAGCTAAATAAGGACCGCGTTGCCGCGACCGTGACCATGGAAGCAACGGCATGACGGCGCACGCTCGGCATGGCACCGATACCCCCTGTGTACGCGCTATCTTACCGACGCGGTCGCAGCGACACGGTCCGCTGAAGCAGCCTATTCTATATGATATTACAACGGGACATCTTGTTATAAACACCGCGCGGCAAACGCTCCACATACTGTAATCGAACTAAAAATCATGCAAAAGACAGTTTCACAGCATTTTGCAATGTGGTAAATCCGTTCACGGCTGTGAGAGTGGCAGAAAGTCGCTGGTCACTGACGCCGTTTGAAGGTGGTGAACCCGTCTCTGGCGCTCCCCGATTTTAAAGCCCAATCGGTGTATGACCGGTGCGTGCGGTTTAAGCTCGAGCGGGTTTTATGATTTGATCACACAGACGCAGTGATCATTATGATTGATTGATTGTGGGGTCGACGCCGACGCCGACGCTACACAGGCAATGAGGCGTTCCTTAGTGGAGAGCTCCGGATTAATTTTGACCACCTGGGGATTAATCCCTAACGTGCGCCGAAATGTTGAACACACGGGTGTTTTCGATTTTTGCCTCCATCAGAAAAGGGGCTGCCGCGGCCGGGAATCGAACTCGCGTCCTTGGGCTCAGCAGCACAACGCCTTCGACAATGAGCCACCGTGGCGGGTCGCCGTGATCATTAGTGGTCAAGTGTGCCTGTACCGTTTGAAAACCCGCTACGCCAAATAATTTTGCTTTGTGGCTGTAAAGCTCGCGGCGGTCATAGGAACCTCCGCGGACCACGGCGCGCGTCTCAGGCCGCCTGCAGCAGATCGAGAGTTCCCGGCGGCCACCCAGGCGCCAGCGAGCATAGCGGGCAGCCTTCGCGGTTGGAACAGCTCTACCACGCTCGTAAGCGCCGTGACAGCGGTTTACGTCAGAGGCACGAGCGGCTGTCGACGGAGTGTCAACCCGGTACTTTGGGAAGCAGAACCACGCGTTCCGGGCCGCTCACGTGGCCCGAGACGGGCAGTTAGCCCCTCATTATTTGTCACTTATGCACTGTTTGCGAGATAAGCGCAGGAGCGCGGGCAGTCCCGGAATCGCAGACATTCGTTTCCGCGTGGGGCGTCTTCGGTCCGTACTGGCTCGGAACGGAGCATCCCTCGGCGGGCCGCTTGAGTGGGTTCGCAAGCGACGCGATGACCCGCGACCGTCCTAAGATGTGACGGCACCGCGCCTAAGCACGCGAATCATTCCCTCTTCCTTCGATCGACCGCTTTGTAATTTCGCCTTGTCTCCACCTGGGTTCGTCTTGTGCTTCTCTTTATTTCCCCGCGGAAGAGCTCGTGTGTGGCGTAGTTTACGCCAGGCACTGCGCGCGTGAATGACCCTGGTCAAACGGCAATGCAAGTGTCGACAACCAGTGGTGCAAAACGCCGTTCGCAGTAGTCGACTCTGCTTTCCAGTGCAATCAAAGCGGAGACGTGCGAAGCAGCATCCACGAATCGCTCCGTTTAGCCATCACGAATGCGTCGCACCACGTATTTCGCCTCGGTGGCGGTCAAATGCGGTCTACCTAGCTGGGTTTTGGCGTATGTATATACGCTGTTACAAAGCCTGTTGTCATGCAGGCGCACGTTATTGACCCTGCTGTTCAATGTCTAATATTATTGCTTCCGCTGCCGTTCCGCGCCCCCCCCCCCCTTTTTTTTTGCATGCGACTTCCAATGTACCGTGTATGAGAGCCTTTTTAGAAAATGAAATAAGGCTGCAATTTATCTCAGAAGAATTTTGTGTTGAGATGAATTCTGCAGCATGGCATCTGAACGAAGTTCGTGGCATTTACCCGCAGAAAAAAAAATGAGGTCATTTTTTTCTTTCTGCTGGCATGTCAAGAACGCACCCGAACATCGTTAAACCTCTTCTATCACGGCACCAAACCCACCACTCAACGATCACGTACCGCAAGAAATGCACGTCATTCCAAAGCAATATAAAAAAAGACTAAATTCCTTCATTATGCTTACATAGGAATGAATTGGTACACATACGTGCATGAGTGAGTGAGTGAGTGAGTGAGTGAGTGAGTGAGTGAGTGAGTGAGTGAGTGAGTGAGTGAGTGAGTGAGTGAGTGAGTGAGTGAGTGAGTGAGTGAGTGAGTGAGCGAGTGAGTGAGTGAGTGAGTGAGTGAGTGAGTGAGCGAATTTAGCACGACGATGTCCGAATGTATTTCTGAGTTACATTTATAGCTCTACATTTCAGACTTTTTTTCTTGCGTATACGCCGAACTGTATTTTATTTTGTAGTTGTGGGCGTCCTTAACGTTTTCGGCAGGGCAACTGGAGCGCAAATAATTTTCTTAGAAACAGGTACAAACAATTATTCGGACGTAAATGAGTATCGGGCCTCACCGAACTGCTCAAAGCAAACTTCCGGACTCTGTGCAAAGACCACACCACGTGGCAAGTTCTCCAGAACACCAATGATTCCAGACGCTTTGTTCGATCTCGGCCATAGAGTTTCTTAGTAAAAAACTCTATGATCTCGGTTACCAGTGCCGCCTTTTGCGTGTAGCTGCGCGCATATTGCAGCAAGACGGTGTACCTTCGCAGGTATTAAGCGTCGAATGCTCGCTTAGTTGGATCAGCTGGTTTATGATAACTTAAAGCTATTTTTTTAATTCCTACAAAAGTTTTAAAATGCACATTCTGGTTAACTGGTGCCTATATTTAACGCTGCCAACTTGCCGTTGTGAAATCGTCTGAAATGTTTCATCAAAGGCGGCTACCGGAGATGGTGGATTGCATTGCGTGTCATTATTTCGCCGCTCTGCGCACCCCCTCCCCCCCCCTCCCCATTTGCGGCGTCAGCTCACCAGACCTTGCAAGTGCGGCCTATATTCGCAAGTGTGGTGCAACCACGAGTGCCCATCATCTCCGTTTACGTGGACCTTCAGTCAGTGCGCCTCCTTTTCTGTTGCGAGGTTTATAAGTGCTAACCCCTTTTGAAAACAACGCAGAGAACAGGGACACCTCGCCTGTATACCCGTAGCCAGTGCCGATTCTTTTCGAAGTATTTGCGTCCCAGTCCGCTGACAGGTGGTCCCAAAGAAAGGCCCCTCAGTGAAGTCACTCGCACTCAATCACTCGGTTCTTACCGACTCACTCGCCCTTAATTCACGAGAAGCGCTGCGCTTACTGGCAACGCATCGGCTGCTTAATGCGGCTCATTAAGAAAGCTGCTTATTCTATATATATATGAAAAAAAGCTTTAACGCTTCTTTTCTTTTTTTTTTTTTTCAACATACACGACTCCTTTTGCACGCCTTCACGGCTGAATATTACATTGAAAAGGCTGCTACCGAAATTATCGCATCAATAGCTCCCCAAATAATAACTAACTACGCCGGCTTCTTAACCCGCCTCCTGCCGAAGAATGAAGTGTGGACACAGGCCCACAGGCGATTCTAGTCATATGCCCGTGGTTATCGCCAATGCGAAGCTGCTGCGGCCGCCAAGTGAAGGATGCTACGCGCGCTGGCGACCCCGTCGCGCCTTGTCCCACTGCAGACGCGTTACGCAAAAACCACTATGTATAGCTCCACTTGTGCTGAGAAGATTGCGCAGCGTAGACGCGCGCAACAGAAGGCGGCCCCTGTCGTAAACGGTTGCTTGTTGCACAGCCGAAAACGACCGGGCCGAGCTGCACGCTTTCCGCGTCCGGCAGGCGGCTTGCGGCGAAAACGTGTCGGCGGCTTGCGGCGCGCTCGCACGCTGACCAAAGGCCGGTAGTAACGGCGCGCCGGCGAGGACAAAGCCGGCGAGCTGCAGGTGCGATACATATACAGCCCCTTATGGACGGCGGCCACGGGGCGCACGTGCACTCACCCGAGATGAGCGTCGTGACGTGGGCCAGTACGAGCAGCGTGACACAGTGCCTCCTCCTCATGCTGATGGCGATCTGCGCTTCCTCCTGGAGTCAGGAATTCCTGCGTGAGAACACGGAGCTTCTTACTCTCCACGCTGACCCTTGCCGCGCTTTCGGGCTGCCCATGCAACCGGAAGCTGTCGGGCAAAACACAATCCCGTCAAAGAAAGAAAAGTTGCCGGCGCTTTCCAAAAAAGGCTGCTGCTTTGGGAACCGTTTTGGGTGTACGCGGCGATATTGAGTGTTGTCTCAAACTGCCACGGGTAACGCCCAGCGGCCCTGCGTGCTCTTTGTTTCGGTGCGCCAATGGGCACTCGTGTAAACCACTGATGGTCCAGAGCTGTAATACGATCTGCCAGCGGCGTCAGCGAAACAACCCGGTTTGTGCAAGGGTTCGTAACTGACCGCCGTGCACGGTGTCTCACCCTATATACATGTCGCGACTCAGCGGGGATAGGAAGTAGGCGACAACACATTTATGCCTTCCGGCCTTCGATGAGGAATTTTAAAGACGACAGTCTTTCTTGGGCTACTTAAACCCAGAAATTTTGGTCTGTCTGTATGTCTGTTTACCGGTCTGTCTGTCTGTGACTCGATTCAGCCACCCGGCCAAAGGGAAATAAAATCTGCGCAATAGTCCGTCTAAGTCCGGTTTATATGTTCATACTTGTCAAGATTGTTATAAAAGAACAACCCATTGCGCAAATATAAGACAGAAAATTAATACACAAGAGATATTTACAGTGTTCCTTTAAAAAAAATTTAGATGGTTGATTTTTGCCTAATGAAATACTACATCCACTGCAGAAAAAAAAAATTCACACTGTCGCCTGCTGTCGCCCGCGCCACTATAGCTTCTGGTGGCATTTTGAGAAATCAAGCGGCAACAGTTACGAAAAATTCCACTAGATAGGTTCCACTAGATAGGTTCCACGTTCTGCTTGGAACGCACGTGGACTAGGGAAACGCTGTTCTGTAGACGTTGAAGTAGGGCGGCTCGTTTCACGCGCGTCTCCGCCGTACGGCAGCGCTGGCATCGAGGCACCCGGCCTGGAGCAGCGGAACGCGGTAAATTTAAATTGACTTGAGCAAACCTTTAGCTTGTTTACCTTGGGAGGGGCGCGGCGCGACGCAAGAAGAACACCATGAGAGGTGAGCGGGAAAGGGAAGGGAGGCATTTACTTGGCAAATGTCGACAATGACTCTCGTCTTTTGTCGACATTTGCAACGAAAGGAGCAGATACGCGGCCATTTTTTGTTTGTGGGCGATGGTTTGAAGCTTGTGGCAGATTGTTATTTGAGTTAACGTATAGCGAAACCGCAACAGCAAAGCAAATGTCACATTGACATTTATTGGTTTCGTACACAGATTCCCACGGGGAGCATTTTAGGACCTCGCAATGAAAGGGTTACGTCATGGGCTGGTACGCCTTCAAAGGTTAATCACAGAAAAGCACGCAAGTGTTCCGCAAAGTTCCCTACACAGTTACACTGAAAGGAGAGGTCTTTTTGTGTCGCATGCTCGGAATCGTGTTTGCGAAATAGTCCCACTCTGTCTGAAAAATGCAGCCGTTCTCTCAGTGTGAGTGTAGTTTGTCGCTACAAGATATCAAGTAATAAGGACAATCACTAACATTGTCGTTATTGTCGTCAATGAGATTCGACATTGTCGTTAATGAGATTCGCATGAACTGTGCATTAGCGTTATTCCTTTCTTCTGCCATGAAAGATAAAAAGATGACGAGTGAAAGCTTCCGTTGGAGGACGAACTCGAATTTTGACCTCCGTTGGCTTTCTGGCAGTTTCCTTTGTTTTATATGCAAGAGAAGAATTTGCGCTTGCCAGCTTCCTTTATGAAGGCAATAAAACTTACGACTTATACGGCGTGGTACAGCTATACGCTGCGTACAAGTCCCTCAGCATGTTCCCGCGCACGTGCGCTTACGCTGCTGTCATTTGGACTTGGGCCGCCCTGTGTGATTAGCTCGTGGAGGGTAGCGAGCCGAAAAGCGGAGAGAACGCAGCAGCCGCCCGTGGCCTGCCCCTCTCCCCGTCCGCGCCCTCGCTCTTTCTTCTTTTGTCCTGCCATTAAACGCGCGAAAGAGTCGAGCAACACGCATCACGAGAGAGCAGCGCCATTGTTGAAGCGTTTGCACCTTTTTTGCGCCTACTAAAATTTGGTGAGATCTCCTCGGAGCGTTATAGAGCCACCGCGGCAGGGTTCTGCCCACATTTTTGTCGTGAGTCCAGTAGCGCGCACGCGAAGGAGCTGCAGGAAAGACAAACACGCGTGCACATACACGAATTCTGGGCAGCCGGTGACCCATTTTGGGCATGTTTTATGACTGGGCGCGTTTGTGTCCATTGGCGTATGCAGGGCGCGGACAGCAGCGCTGGGCGTCATTTTTCTGGCTCGGCTGGCAGACCCCTCAGCCGTGACGACTGCGCGCCTCTGTTATTTCCGGCTCAAAACTATTTCCACCGGCCGAAGAAACGCGCCGACACGAGCGTCCGCGGGTGCCTGTACTGCGTGCGCACCGCGAGCCACTCGACGCAATCTCGCCGGTGACAGCTGGGGGCGGCGCAGTTGGCTGCATCACGAGTCGGTGTACGTCGCCACTCTGATGAACTTGGGTTGCAGCGCAGTAGGAGCCAGATCGTTGAAGTGCTAGCCCTGCCGCTTCACGCGTATACGCCAATTGGGAACAATTGTGACAGCAGTTTGGCGGGCACTTGGTTTTAAACGGTCCTCAATGCGACCATTAAACGATTGCTTAGTGGCGGTTCACAAATGAAACTGTTAGCTCCGTTTCGGATACCCTCAGATGCCTCTCGTCGCTAAGTGTTTAAAAATAATTTTGAGGTTTGAACGGCCTTTTTGGGTCTAAAGCTGGACTGACAGTGAGGCATGATGCGATGGCAAGAAACTCTGTGGTATTTCAGGAAAGCTGGCATTCCTAAAACGCTTCGGTGGTCCCGTAAACTAAGGCCTTCGTATGTGGACTCCTCGAGAAATCTTGCCGCCGAGGCGGGGACCCGTACTTGCAACAACGTGCGTATATAGAAGCGGAGCGCCTTGGTCACTTGTACAGAAGTGGAAATTACCACTTGGAGCTTTGTTTCGTATTTTATTACGCCATCATTCAAGAAGGGAGGAGGCAGGGAGGCGAAATAAAGCGAGATTTAGCTGATGTGTTGACCATGCAGCCGAGGTAAGAACCGGCTACGTTTAAAAAATGAAATAGATAATACACTAAGACGAAACAAAAACCTAGAACCAATGCCTGATGACGAAGAAACCTCCCACAGCGTAAAATAATAATAAAAAAGACAGGCGGTCTCGCTGTGCAAACCAGGAAGCGTCGTACAAAAGTAGCATACATTCCTGCTTGTGCAGCGTCGTCCAGTACCTCACAGCAGGTGTGTGCTACTCAGTTGGCATGCCACTTCGCTTCAGAGTACGCCCACGGGGTTCAGAGAACTGGCGCAGATTTCTTGTGGTCGCCCCTATAGTAGTGCTTGCTCTCAAAGTCATTGATTGACTGATTAGTAATTGCTCGGTGCATGCCCCAACATGCAACAAGCTTGTAAAGCGTTGTCAAATACACCGGGGGGTATGTGCTACTGTGCTGACGTGTATCACTTTGCCATAATAACGGCAGCAACTGTCGGGAGTGCATTGGCCTAAAGTTTTGCTTTACGGTCTTACGACCCCGACCAGTACCCGATACTTGGCGTGCAATGAGTACTTTTTTTTTTCTTTTGGGTACCGGTTGACGGCGTCAGGCATGCATAACACCGTATACGTTTAGGCTTAACGTTATAAATTTTCAAGTAGGGCCTGATGACGTGCCAAGATACGTAATACCAAAATGTACGTCGAGCTGTGGGCAACAACTGACGACGTTAAGACCTCAAAGCGTGACGTTAAGCCTAGGAGAGGTATAAACTGGGGAATTCGGGAGGCTTCGCAAAAGTGGCTTCATCAATGAGGCTTCACGAAACAGTTTTCGCAAATTTTCAGCGAAACTGGCAGACGTGGGCAAATGGCGCTTTCACACTAAGGATGAACTATTCCGAACTACGGTACATTCGCAAGCCGCATGCCACACCTGCGTCATTTAATGCGATTTAAGTGAGCTGTCTCGGTTGAATAACAATTAAATGAACTGGGGAAAAATAAAAAGCAGCAAGCCTAGCCAAATGCTCGCCCACCTACATACCTGGACTTCGATGCCGTCGCAGTTGGGGAAGGATAATTTGGGCCGCCTAAGGTTCTCTCGTCCACATCCTCTTTCGCGTGCGCCGAAATCCATTACAAAAGACAGCTCATGAGAGCATGAGTAGTTCATTTTGTTTGCTTCCGTTGTGCATAGAATGTGCAGCTCTCCAACAGCAGCTTTAAGAGCAACGAATAATTTGACAAATGGATGCTTAAAATAATTACAGCAGTAGCAATAAAAGCAGCCTTACCCTCGGTTGAGCGGCATTGGAGCAGGCTGGGAGGAGGGAGCGCACAAGAGAGGGGTTGGTGACCCCGTTCTATGCGTTTTGTTTCTGTTTCTTTTCATCATTGCGTAAGCATTTTTTGGCAACTTTCCGGCGTAATACGTGCGTCCATCCGTTCATGACGCGTGGCACGATGCGCTCCGTGAGTATACGGGGACCACATGGGATATATAATTAGATGTCGTTAATAAACGGCTCAAGAGCCTAGAGACTTTAAGGCAAGCATACACATATTTGTATGTGCAGAAAAGAGCCAAGGGAAAGGATGCTTACGCATTATCTGACGATTCTCGTTCGGGAGTTTCTACTATATTTTTGTTTCTGTTTTCATTACAATCCCCGTGATCTTTATCCTTTCCAGTCTCTGCTTTTCTCTAGTCCGGACTCCCATGCGCGCGCAGGTCCTTACCCACGCACGCACGCACATGAAACAGAGACGAACCTGTACAGTAGGCTGGGGATACAGCAAATCAATGGAGCCGAAGCGACGGGGGCATCTTGGCGTAGGGCTACGAGGTGCACCGAAGTGGATCGGACTACGAATTAATCCAGACCACCTGAGCATCCTTACCATGCGTCGAAATATCGTGCACAGGGGCGTTTATTTTTTGGTCTCCACCAGAAACACAGCCGCCATCAGCGGGAACCGAATCAGCGCGACCTCGCACTCGGTAGCACCGTAGCGCCATGCCATAGGTAACAAACGCAGTTGTTTCTGACGAAATTATCCGCTTTTACGTACCACAGCGTGGTTCAGTTGCGGTTAATGAATGTCCGTGTACCGACGTAGCCTGCAAAGAGCGTAAGGCGGTGTCTCGTTGCTTCCGAAAGGCATCCGCACTGCCAGGATTCTTCCGGTACCTTGGCTGGCTTCGCGCCCGGCACGAGAAGCCCGAGTGTTCGTGAAAACGGGCAAAGCCTTGTCCGGGTTCTTTTACTGCCGCCCTCGCTTTCCGCGCCGGGAACATCGTGCCAACGCTCGGTCGCAAAAAACAAAACAGCCTCAGGGGCAGGCAGAGTGGGCGTTCAGGCTTCCGTCGTGGCGTCGTCTTGCGTACCGACTACCGAGACGGTCATTCGCGCTCTAAGAAACCGCGAATCACGCGCCGACCGAGTGCGGCGCTCCACCGGAAGGAGAGCAAGTGCGAGAGCTGTCCGTCGACTCGGCGGCGCACATCTGACGTAAGCCGATGAGGAGAGCGGAGCACTGCGAGGCCGCCCGCCCGACGTGTCTAGCCAGCGGCGTGTCTGCCGCCTTGCAGAGTATACAGCAGTCCGAGCTCGCGTGTCGTCGCCAGCGTCGTCGTGGTCGCGTGAGCGCTGCGAGATTTCGGTGAATGACTCGATCCGCTGGGGCGCAGCTCCGCTTGCTGACCCGCAGCCGTCCAACGGCGAGCATCACGTGGAACAAGACCAGCCGCTTCTTTTCTCCGTAGATGTTTTTAAATGCAGAGCATTTCTTTAACTCACATGTAGCGTCCGGCGTCCGTCCGCAACAGCTCAGCGGCAGGTGCACCCTCTCCCCCACTCCTCCTCTCCCGCATCACGCTACCCTCCTCGCTCTCAACAACAGGTTCGCACCCCTCCCCCGTACACTATATAAAAAAAATAATACTTATCGGCGCCAGGTTTCGATCCCACGACCCTGCGGGCGGAACGCAAGGTACATGGTGCTCGTCCCACTGCGCCACAAAGCCGACACAGAATCAAAGGCTACGAACGCGCCTTATATCCTTGACTCATTCAAACTACGTCAAGAAGCTGCTGATACAACGCATTCACTACCTGTGGGCGGAACGCGAGGTACATGGGGCTCTTCCCACTGCGCCACAAAGCCGACACAGAATGGGAGGCTACGAACGCGCCTTATATCCTTGACTCATTCAAACTACGTCAAGAAGCTGCTGATACAACGCATTCACTACCACCAACTCCCCAAACACTAAACGTTAACGCAATACACCCACCCCCTATGCGACGCATTTACTCGAGTCCCCCTCGCGGGGAGATGGGCCCAATTTTTTGTTGTTGTTGTTGTTATTGTTGCGACGTCATTTTGCGCCAAGAGCGCATTCGTTAGCTTTACACACAAGCTTTCTGAATTGCGCTAATAGCACTGCGCGCCTCTTCACAGATTCTAAGCACACGCCTGATCCGGGCTTCTTCAACGATGAGCGCGCGTTGATCCATAGTGATTTACGGGCGAGAAAGAGCGCGGACATTTTCACAAAACACCCACCTGTCTCTCCGCTCTTCCCCGTATTTTTAGCACAATAACATCAGAAAACGTGGCCAAATAACGGCGTTAGAAACGGGAAAGGAGCGCGAGGAAGTTTTAAACACGGGCGCTGACTTGAGATTGGTCTGAAAACCTCCACAGAGTTACCAGGTCGAGTTAACAAGCGTATCTTGAACAGAAATATACTAGGAGGTGACTGAAGAAAGAAAAGGAGGCTAGTGCACCTTTGGGGGCGTCCTCACATATACCCCTCACAGCTGGAAAACAAGGTTATGTGAATGCTCAAATGTTCAGATCGCGTCTAAGAACAATATTCGTGGAAAGCTCGCTCGGAGCATCGAATGGAATTTAGAATTGCTTAATAAAGCTCGCTGCTAGGTTAGTTGGTTTATATTAATGAAAAAAAAAAATGTTTTATTAACGTATTGAATCAGTTAGCGCGTAAGACCAGCACCCACTAAATGAGACGCGTACGTACTTTTTTAATGACGAAAGCCATTCCGAGAGACGGTTCTGCGGACGTCGCGGCTGGTTTTCCTGTATTTGTCATTTTAGAGGACTAAAGTGTGTGCTCGCGGTAAGCTATCCACGTTGTTGGTCACGCTCGGCACCCGTGATTAAGAGGAAAGGCAGGGAAAGCACTAGTCGGGCTTCGTCGCTGCCGGCTTCCCGGGCGGCCTTGAAATACGTGGGTGGCGTTGGGATGTCAAATACGCTAAAATGGCCAAAAACAGGATGCAGGGCTAAAACAGGATACAGAGTGCGCCTTATGTTAAAATGGCTGACACGACAGCAGCGGACGAAGGATGTCGCCCTGCAGGCGCAAGCAACTCTGAGGCATCGTGTTGTTGATACACCGCTTGCTTGGAAAGTGTTCGCGGAGCGATGCGTCGTCGTTTCCAAAACAGCGCAGAACAACGGAACGCGAGGACTAGAGGTTATGCACGTGCTTCTGCGTTATAACTGCACACGTTGTTTGGATATTAGTTTCTTGTAACGGTTTCTCTGAAAACGTGTTCACAGAGTTCACACGAAATAACTCCCTGCCTGTTCGTTGATACTTTGAGCCTATTGCAAAACTGATATCCATAGTTCCGAATGATAGGGGGCCAATCAGTTTTCGCCATTACACTCCCTGAGGTGGTAATACGAAGACCAGTGATGTTTTCTTCTTCTCATTGTGTAACGTCCGTTGAAGCCCTCAGGGGTGTCGTTTTAAGAACACGATCCCCCGCGGTGGCTCAGTATATAGCTAAGCCGTTGTGCTGCCAAGGCCAAGCACGCGGGCTTGATCCCGGCCGCAGCGGCCACTTTTCGGATGGAGGCGAAAAGCAAAAACGCTTGTGCGTCGAGATTTCGGCGGACGTTAAAGATCTCCAGGTGGTGGAAAATGATCCGGAGCGCCCGTATCCTATAGGCCTCGTAGCCTATAGGCGCGCCTCGTAGCCTATAGGTGCAGCTCCGTTGCTTAAAGCCGTCGAAATTCGATTTTCTCCTTGTTTCAAAAACTATTTTGGACTCGGTTGTTTACTGCAGAATGTGTGCTGGCACCCACTCGCCATCGATGCAAACTTGTCACAGAGGGTCGTCGCGTTTTCGGTTCATTGCAAAACCCCAGCATATATGTACTGCACGTAATAGGATGTTAACCATTTAGCTTGCGTGCTTTTGTTATTTTGTAATAGCAGGCATGTGCAAAAATGTGGCAAAGGAACATATTAGACAATCTAGACGGGCAATGTGTACTCCAATGGTATACCCGGGTAAAGGAGCTCATTTTTCGCCAGATCCAACGACAAAATGGAGCGTGGAGACCGCATTCGAGGCAGAGCGCACGGCCGTTTGGACACTTCGGAATTTAAGCGAGGCGGTAAATTAGAAACGAGAGGGGACGCTTGACCGGCACACCATGTTATGCGCCGTCGTCAACTTTATAGGTGTACTCCACAGGCGGCGATTCCGTGATGGCTTTGGCCCGGAGTAGCCGGCCGGCCGCGTGTGTTTCGTGAACCTGAACCACTCACCACAGTAGTGACCGGTAGTTCGGCGCAATATTTATGAGCCAGCAGCTCGTACTACTTACCGAGCTGGAACGGACGAGCTCACGAAAGCAGTTCTGCCGGTTATATGCTTCGCAGCTGACGTGCGGAGCAGTAAATGCCAAAGAAGCGGCGGAGTCCGCTGCGTGGACAGCTCCAAAGCAGTCGTTTTTCCTCCGCGCGAAAATATTTGTAATTGGCCAACGGGCCGGCCCGTCCCGAACAATGGCGCACAAATCACTTTTCTCCACGCGACCGAGCAAACGGAGCATTGTGGGGAAGGCCGCTATCTCGCAAATCCTGGCCCGGCATCGATTGGAATCGCGGTGGCGGCGAACAGGAACCGGGCCCGTCCCACGATCGGAATCCTCCCCCGGCGAGCGGCGCGGCCGTTTTGCGTGCCGCATTTGCGTCCATCGCGGGGCCCGTCCGCGGACACAAGGGTCCCGACTGAGCGGTGTTCTCCGCGTGTCGTTGATAGATGGGCCGTCCGCTAAATCCCGATGTAAAGCGTTTTCCCGAGGGAGCGGCTCGTGTGTGTGGCATGCCGGCGCACGCGCCTGATTAGAAACGGCTGCCGTGCGCACACACGCATCCGAGTCGGCTCATTTGTTTCTTCTCGGCGTTGGCGGGTTTGTTAGCTTCCCCTCCCCCCCTTAGCGCGGGAACAAAAAGCGGGGCTTCCCCCCTGCGCCGGCGTCCGGTGGCTCCTTCAACAACGGCCAGGTCGGCCTTCCGGTCTCGGGGTCACCCGCTTCAAGAAAGCAATCGCACAAAGCGCCGCGCAGAAGAATGCGTGCGCACGCACGCGTGTCACTTAGCCCGGCGCGGTCTATTTCTTCTCGCGCTCGGAATAAGTTTAGCAGCTTCCAGCGGGATTAAAGGAGGCCCGCGCGATCAGAGCGAATGCCGCGCGCACTGTCACGTGTTATGCGGCGCTTGCAACTAGTGGCGTACTGACCCCACGCGTGGCGAACGAACAGTGCAGGAGGAGGAAAACTGAAAGGCCTACCCTATATTGCGCCTACAGCGGAACGCATTATGTACTGCCACGTAGTGCGTGCAGTGTGTTTTCCGGGAAATCAGGAAGCCCGCTCGTCGCATGCATTCGAGGTCGATTTGGCGACCGTCAATGCTAAAGGCGCGCGCATTCCGGTATATTTTTACTTCAAAACGAATTTTACAGGCGCGTTGTTCTTCAGGGTGTACTGTCTACATAATTCTGGCGAAAACGCGTCCACAAATTATTGCTGTTTAATTCACAGGTTTCATGCAGTTTTGACATCCCAAAATCTTTTTTTTTTGTAATGCTCATTACAAATGAAATAAGCTTAGACAGATTTGTTCTACCTATTTGGATATATTAACACAAAAATTTTGTCTAGAAGAAGATATTGTTGCTGACTGATTTCCATCTTATCTTCTTATGGCCTTGATTGCATTAAAAACTCACCTACTCGTGAACGGTTTCTCAAAGAACACTTCGGATCCTGCTTTGACCACACAAACATACGGACTTCCCGCCATTCTTTAATCGTCTAGGTAATCATACACTATTTTGTTGCTTGCCGTCTTTCGAAACGGACGCCTCTTCCCATATGCGACACGCAGAGCTACAGGCTTAAAGTGGTCACTACGAAGTCCCAATAGTTAACTATCACAAACAAGTTCGATAGAACAGCATAAGTTTAAGTATTTAATCGGCTAACTCTTTTAAACAACAATTCCCCGCACAAAGCTTATGTCATTACTTGTAATCAGCTTAATGCGTTATGGAGAAGTAACTAAGGAGAAAGCTCAGCTTGCCGAACAAAGACACTTTTCAGGCTGTTACTCACAGTTACTGGTAGGGCAGACGCTTCAAGCTAGCTCAGAGTAACCAGACCTTAGGTTAATAACATATAGCTGGCAGGACTAGAGCTCTTCTCCGCGTCGAGAAACGCCAGTACTTTTCTTTTCCTATCAGATTTGCAATTACCCATCAGAGAACCCAGGAAAGACCTAGCTCTTAAAAAACATATACGCGGGAAGACTGCTTCAGTTTCTTTTCGAGAGTTCTTTTCCCGGTAAACCGATTAATGTAGCCGATTCGTTCAGCCATTTTTTACCTCGCAACTATGAATGCACTCCGCTCCCTATCATCGCTAGCTGTACCCACGGTAAGGACTTTCTACAAAGACGCCGTAAGGACGGTATCGAAAACTATGATTTTAGTATTGCCAGTAACACTTCGAATTTGAGAGAAGCCTCTTTCTTAAACCATTGTAGTTTTACCGAAAAGTTTCATTTTCTCTAACCGACAGTTCGGTTTTTATTCGGGCAGAGGCAATTAGATATTGCTGTTATGAGAATTTTTACATGGATTAGGCGCCGCTTTAAAGCATAATTCATTCAGTGTATGTCATCTTTTTCTAGACATTACAAAATCTCTGACACAGTTAAGCACGATTTCTGTTTCAGAAGCTCGTGCCAATCACCGGGTCTCGGAGGGCCATTTTAAAATTTTATTGGGAGCAACCTCTGTGGACGAACAAGGGTAGTTGTGTGTCATAGCCATAGTTACAAGCCAGCTGCCACTCAAAGCAAGAGCATACCCCCCTCCCTCCCCACCCCCCAAGGTATGACTTGTTGAAACAATGTTTCGCTGTTTTTATAAATTATCTCTCATCAGCAACTTCAGAGGGTGGTGTGTTTCAGTGCGCAGACGTTTCGGTGTTGCTCACTAAATGTTATTCAGCGAAGTGTTTACGAAAGGATGCAATGGTACTCTGATAACGTCTAGCCATCAATGTAAATAAGATAAAACAGTTTTATTTTATAAACCATTTGAAACAACACTTTGATAAATTTTTTCAGCCGCTTTTTTTTTTTGACCATGGGATTGTTCTCTATGACAGCATTGCTCTATGATTGTTCTCTATGACTGTTATATACCTATAGGTATTCATTTTAACAGTGGTCTGTGATGGCAACCTCTTCTAACGTAGATCTTCCCTTAGAAGTGTGGCGTGGTTACTATACAACTTCAATTAGCTCTGTCTCATTGCCTGTAAAGAAAACTATTTTTCATATTTTTCATATTTTTAATATTTTACAAAACTATTGCTCATACAGAATGTGCAGGATTCTGCACCGTACGGATGAAACATCTTCCATCTTTCGCAATGACCACGAAGACGTGGCTGCCATCGACCGACTCAAGCCCGCTTCTCGGGCCCTATATATAGACCAGCATCCAGCCTTCCGGCACGCAACGGTCCACACTCCTGACACCCGTTTCTCTTCCGTGCATGGTTCGCCTTGCTGTTCACTGGGTTTCGGAACAATCGACTACCGTCAGGGGGGAGGGCAATTTATGGCGGTCAAGCAATTTCTGGCGGTCATGCCGATGACGACGAATCGTGACCTGCACGAGCACCTGGCCAATAAAAACAGCGGTCGTGAGCTCGGTCAGTCACCATCTTGTCTCCGGTGTGAGCGTTCACGTCGTTGCTTCGTCTAGGCGCAACAACGACAATTGTGGTCACGGACGTGATATGAACACACATCTTGACTGGCACCGGCATCGCCTCCGTAGCGTCCTAGAGAACCGTGCTGAAGCAATGTTAATCGCGGGCCATTCTTCGCCGTACCATTCGCCACCATGACTCTGTCTCCCGAAGAATACTGGCCGCCACCACTTGAGCGACCTGAGCCCCGGCGGCTGGCTCAGGTATAGGTCAGATTTTATGTCAAAGGCGTCGCATTTCCCTTCCAGCGATTGCAAGTCCTTAAGGAAACATTGCCCATCGACATTCTTGGCCGGTTGCACCTTCCCCGGAACGTATACACATGCGATGCCGTGCGGCTTGCCTACGCCGATTTTGTAAAGAGATTCCACCATTCTCGGGCATCTAAGCACTCGCGGAAGCGCAGGCTGTGTCTGCTCGAGCTCGTGCCCCCGTGCCCGCGCGGGTGTCTTCACGGCCAGCGGGCCTTGCTCCACATAAGCACCCACCACTCGTCCCGTACACACGGGGTCCTCGCGACGAAGCTTCGCTTCACAGCCAGCTGTCCCCGACGCTTCATCGCCATTGATGCCTCCTTCAGCCCCCGTTGCTCGCAGCTCTCCTGAGTCTCCCGCGATGGTCGTCATGCAACGCTCTCACCGGGCATTTTGCTGAGGCTCCGTCAAGCCCGGGTGACACCTTCGATGCGCAGCGTCGCGTTCACCTCCTTAGCCCGATTTGCCGGGACACCGGCTGCACGGGGCTTCACACACTAAGTCATCCGTCGATACACTTGCTCACACGGAACTTTCTTCAAGCCTGCCCACATACACGGCGCCCCGCAAAGTTCCACCTACCAGCCTTACTCACCCAGAAGAGCATTAGTACATATCAGCTGGTTCATAATTCAGGGTTATGTTCATAGTTACAGTTATGTCATTGCCACAGTTATGCCGTAAAATTCAGAGCAAGCGCCCTCATGTAGGCAAGTCGAGATCACTGGCAAAGTGGAGAGGGAGCGCTATGCTGGAATGGCCCCAAAATTCAGGATGGCGGCGACAAAGATACCCCGCCAGGAAAACAAAAAAACAAAAAAACAACAACAACGGAATGAACATGGACCTAACAGTTTGCTAAAGAATGTTAGTCATCACTCTCAAAGCCATCAAAAGACTCCTCCGAGTCAGTCCCAAAGAAAAGTTGTATAGGGATGCAGGTGTAGGAATGCACAGTATAACCGACACAGCCAAAAGAAAAACGAGAAATGGCACTTATAGATCGGGACATGGAGGAAAGAAAAGCATCTGGCCATCGATCTGCGAACCAGGATTGGGTAATTTTGGATTATAGACTGGCCATGGCACGAAAGTTTTGCCTGGGCGCACTAGATCTTGGGGCGCGAAGCATAGTCCTAGGGGGGTACTTTCCCGTAACGGCGCGGAAGTTTGAAATTAGCAATGGGTTTGGGGGGGGGGGGGGGGGGAGGGGGGGGGGATTATACGAGTTGGAGCGCTTATTCGGAATTTTATGGTATTTATATATATCACAGTTCAACCGGTCCCTGGTGATGTGGCTTACATATTATTAGCCGAGTTACGTACCTAAGGTAAGCTTTCTACCTTGTTTGCAGAAAAAGAAAAAGAACATTCCAAACGGCTCCCATAATTCATCATTGCAGGTCTAAATGTTTTATACTTTTGGGTAACGGCGGTGCTATGAACAATAAATTGAAAAATTGGAAGGAGAAATAAACATTATAGGAACTCGAAAAATAGAAGAAAAGTATTGACCAGAAATATTTAAATCTAATTCAAAGGACGTTCCGGCACCAAGACGGGAGCCTTGTTGCCATGAGGCTCCTGGGTGGGAGAGTAAACGTCCTTTGATTTAATTTAAAAATGTTTGGTCAATGCTTTCCTTCTCTTTGACCATGACCTATCCCGACAAGACGGGCTTTTGCCAAACCCTTGATTTTATACTGGAAAACTAAGGGGACAAATAACGATGTTGGTAATGATTGTGGCCTGGGGTTCAACAACGGCGCCTGTTAAAATATAGAGCACAAAGGTGACGAGCCCGCATCATATTGGAAGGAAGCCTGCGAGCCTAGTGCCCATTCTTTGCGGCTATAGGCGAACGTGAGCTGTTTGGAAGTGAGCGTTAGCAGTGTACGGCCCTTCATGTTCCACTACAGACAAAAAAGCTGGGAACAGCTGATGCTGTTATTGGCGTACTGTTATTGGCATTTGAGGTGACGTGCACATCAATGCGACACGAGCAGTTTTGGATAGAGCACATGAGCAAGAGTGCGTACTCCTAAGCGATATGACTACAGGCACTGCTTCCTTTCCTATCACCTAAAACATACCAGGCACGCTAGCTCCTCCCTGTGAAAATGAAGAGAAAAGCAAGCGAAGGCCATAAATTATACGCGCACGCCAAGAATGACGCGCACTGAAACGTGGTTGCAACAGGAGCACGTGTAGCAGCTGCTATTTGGGCTAGAACGCGCCGTGGAACATGTTTCGGCGGCAGCGCCGGTGCTTACACATATGCAAACCGCACTGAGGCGGCGCTGGCGGGCCCAGCGCCCCTGAATGGAGCGGGTCGCAGTTTTCGGGATCCCCGCAGCGAGACGTGCGGGTCGCCGTGGGTACCGTCCTCGCTCCACAGCGCACGGGGGATGCCGACCCGACGCCGCAGGTGGCGCCTGCATTAGCCCGGCGCATTCGGTGCCCAGCACACGGAGCTTCCATCCGTGTATCGGGAACGCGCGTTGAGCTGTCAAACAGGGCGGATAACCAACTCGATGGCCATTAAACTTGCCCGAAGAGACGCGCCTTCCTTATTCGCGCGATCGGGCCACTTGTGAAAGCCCATTACAGCTGTCCATAACTCGAACACGACGCGCTACCCGTAAACGTTGCGACGGCCGGGCAACTTGGCGGAGGAAATTCACACAGCAGTGATC
This sequence comes from Haemaphysalis longicornis, assembly GCF_048455015.1. Taxonomy (NCBI): domain Eukaryota; kingdom Metazoa; phylum Arthropoda; class Arachnida; order Ixodida; family Ixodidae; genus Haemaphysalis; species Haemaphysalis longicornis. Next base: position 330,282,475 of record NW_027526203.1, read on the forward strand.
CTGATCGTTGCGTTCGTGTTTGTTTGTCGATGCAGCCCGCGCATAAGGATATATTGATTTTTATTGAGTCCCGCCCCTGTGTTGTGTTTAATGAGCACTGGACCATCAGTGCAAGGGCAGCGAATGCACATAAAAGGTGCCCAGCCGATAAGTCAGTGTGGGGCGACTGTATTTACCTGCTCCTTTCACACGCCTGGCTCTCCCCTCTGCGGCACGTAAGTCCCGATTCGAACTTCCTGGCCGTAAACGCACCCTTCCAGCACTGCACACGAGCCGTTACACCCCCACGTCGTGTCCGCTTCCGTCACCATTCGAGCAGCGCTTTCTCTATCAACCATCCGAGCCATTTCAGCAGCCTTTGCTGCTGGAGGATACCTGATCAACTGCAGTCATGGGCGTCGGCAGGGTGGTGTGATAGGCCCTCCCCCCCTCCCCAAGCCACACTAGCACTTAACCCCTCCCACCTCTCCCCTTGCCCCCACCCCCTATGCAACGGGTTTGCCCCCCTCAAGACAAAGCCCTGCCGACGCCCGTGACTGGAAAGGTTCTTTACCCTTTCCAAATCAAAAGCCTTATTTTGAACTGAGGCCGCAATCACGCTTGAGCTAGGACGCCGCAGGCAGTCCATTAGGGCAGACGTGTTAACTGGCTATAAAATTCACGATTACGCAATCGTGTACTTGCTGTCCTATGTGACCACGACTCACCCTTAGCTGCACAACAGAAACACACGTGAGCAAGCATGTGGCTTCTGCCGACGCGTTGGCCTAGCCACCTGAGGCAGCGTGACTGCTGTTCGGGTACCTGCTCTCAGGATTGAATTACGTATTTCCCCTTCAGGACAGTAGCAGTTCGCTACCGTCATACCGATGCTTAATTTCAAGAGGAATATGTCGCCCCCTCGTCCTGTAACCCCGTTAGTTTTTTATTATTATGCAATGGCACGATGGGCACCAACATCTTTTTTTTTTCGCTCCGGAGTGTTATTAGCCTCTCTGTACAACGTTTTGTGCTCAAAACAAAGAAAGAGTGGGCTTTCATCCGTGAAAGCTTCAGCTACACTCCAAAACACACCTGAGGTTCAGATTCACCGCAATGCACTTGATCGACCGATCCATGCAGCATAAAATTAAATTTCGGCGAACGACGATATCGAGCATAGGATTTGAGTCCAAGTTCGGTCTGCGTCGTGGCATCACGCAATGCAACCATTCTTCCTTGCGCAGTGTCACAAGGCACATCGCATTTTCGAGTGAAATGGTATGCAAGTTGCTGTCATTCGCCGAATTTCCTTTTTTTGGCCGCATGGATTGGTCACTCGAGGGCATTGTGGTGAAGCTAGACCGCGGGATTACCTTGGAGGGTAGTCGGTGACTAATGGCTTCAGAGCGCGTAGATATAAACAAGAAAATTCTGTGCCCTTCCACTCTGTGAAGAAGGATGACCAGCGCAGCTGTGGTGCTGAGCCTCAACGTGGACAAAATTATGCTTTGACCGGGTCGTAGTCCCAGGGGGGCACGAAGTAAAATACGTTTGTTTGTAATTTGCGATTGAGCATACTTCCTGGTTAAGTACCTGAATGAAACTTTAACGAACTAGAGTTTTATTACAGTGGACAAACATGGAGCTGTTCGTTTCCCTCCGGAAGAAGACCATGTATTGACGGCAGGCGAGAATTCCTCAACATCTGCAACTTCACTCTGAACTGTGTAATTTTGAGAAGTAAATAAAACTCTCATCGTAATGTTGCAGTCGTCTTTGAAGCTAATTTTTACATAATTTATTTCAAGATAGTATCAATAAAACAAACGTTAGAGCCACTTTCTGCAATGATACTCCTTCCGAAGATGGACGTTCTTCACTGTGCGAAACCCAATGTGGGAAAGTCATCTTACAAAGACCAAGCTTACAACGATCCCCTTAAAGCCGGCTTCACCTCTAAACACAAATGCATTGCTCGGGACTTATTGTTTTGAGGCGAATTAAAGCCGTCTTATATCAAAATATGAAGTCCCTAGAACTTTTTTATTCTTTATAATTTTTTTCCATACGCTGTAGGTGTGGCGCACAATTTTACGATCCCGGGGATTTGAGTGGGCGCCGCAACGTGGCGCTACGCTCGCGTGCGGTTCTTGTCTACATCGCTATGTTGCCGGAGACGATCTGCTGGACCCCAGCCATAGACAAGTTTGCTGTAACAGAAGAGGCACACACAACTTTGCTGCGTCACTGCTGTTTCACTGCCGCCTATACCTCAAGCTTTCATAGATAACCCAGTTGGCTATGCCCCAGTGTACATACATACATACATACATGCATACATACATGCATGCATACATTACATACATACATACATACATACATACATACATACATACATGGATGCATATATACATACATACATACATACATACATACATACATACATACATACATACATACATACATACATACATACATACATACATATAAACGGCCAAGGGCGCAGCCTTGCCCGTCCTCCCTTGGTCTTTCCAGTTGGATTTGAGGGGACTATAGGCCTTATCCTTGCACTTCCATCTTTCAGAAAATTCCAAGTTTTTGTTACTACAGCCAGAATATATTAGACGCATCCGTCCACCAATGGTTGCACTGTATCAAAATTTGGAATCGACGTTTGCTCTGTGCCTATAACTGGCGCGAAGTTGGAACTGTTTTCCCGCATACCGACTGGAAAACGGTGCTCGACCGAGGCGCGTTCACTGAAGCGGGGCCACTGAATGGATTGCAGAATTGGACATTGCTTAACATGCGTTTTAAAACTTGTGGTTAAAAGTTTAATAAACAAAGTTCTGATACTTATTGCACTCTGTTCCGCTTGATGGTTAAGCTGCGAACAGTGCGTTTATGTTCCCCCGAACAGCTCGACAACAAGATGGCGCAGCTGGGGTGAAAGTAGCACTGAGCCTCGTCGCCAATGTTCATTTCGCTCTGCGCTCGAGCACAGTCACACCTAGGGCCAGCCGCCAGGAGTGCAGACAGAGCGGGAAACAAAGCCGTCGGTCGGGACCGCCTCGGGCACGGCCCGGGAGCGAAGCGGGACGTGGCGGTGTGCTGCAGCGGGTTAATTGTGCCCGCATTCGTGCCTTGTCTGGCGTTGCCATGCCTGAGGGCGCCCGCGGAACTCAGTCAAGGACTGAGCACGCTGCCTCAGTGCACTACGCGCGCGCAATCAAGGCAGCGGGAAGGGGGCCTCCCCCTCTTGCGGGGCCAGACGAGCGCATCGTGAGCGCCGCGCCATAAATTACGCGGCTGTTACGCGACGCCGGGTAATGGCGCCCGTTAATCGCACAATACGCTACTACGTCCCGGCCGCGTCCAATCCGCGTATCTCGCGCCGCGTACGCACGTCCATTCGGAAACGAGCCGGCTGCTCTGCGCGCGCTGTTCTTGTTGTAACGAGGCAGCAGCGTTTTATTCGAGAAATAGTGCGACCAGCGGCGCTCCTTCCGCCGCGGCGCGCAGTGTCTTTTGTGCGCACCCGTCTCCGATGCACTGCGAAAATTAGAACAAAGCAGCTCTTCTTCAGTGGCTTTTCCCTCTGGCCGCCTAAATAAGTGGCCCTTGATTGCCGTGGTGCATTTTCTGTATTTCCTCCTCGTGAGCTTCGTTCCTCCTTATCTGTGCCAAGGTCGAAGCGGCGCTCCTGTGTTTGGCCTTCTCCGCAGACTATAGAGCCCTTATAAATTGCGCAACCTTCTTCCGCCTCTCCCTCTCTCTCCCTTTCGTAGCCCGGCACACAACCGGGATCGAGAGCATATTTAATGATTGGATACCTTATGATCCACATCAGATGTTGAACATCGTGCGCATGCGAAGAAGCGCTTCCGTTTGTCTTGACGTCAACTGCGGGCAGTATTTTGCCGCAATTGCTGTTCCCGCAGTTTTCAGTAAAATATAGTAACCAGAAGGAACGTTATTTTTACGCCAAAATAATGTGACCGTGTAGCTTACCCCAAAAATAAATCGAACAGGAACTAGACATCACATGCCGTGTTGAACGTGCCGAAGATACTCATGGGCTGCAAGGCCGTGTGCACTGAAGTGCTGCGAGTTAATTCTGATTGAGTAGGGTTGCTTCACGTGCGCGGAAATGTCTTACTTTCGAGCGTTTGGGTAATTCGCGTCCAACAGCCATCGCGGTCGGGAGGGAATCGAACCCGCTATACCGTGTGTAGTACACTAGGACACTCGTGATCCAGCTTCACCACAATGCGCCAAAATTACCAATAATTGAGATAAATTGAGTAAAGCAGGCCAATGGCGGGGCTCATCATGCGATTCTGACCCAGGAAATGAGGTCATAGTGATCGGCCCTGCCCAGGGATCAACCCTGCAAAGTGAAAGCAGAACATTTTGCATCATGTGATGCCACAACGCAGACCTTTCTTTTTTTCTATCAGATCGTACGTCGGGTGGCACCTTTGGACGCAGCAATTAGTAATTCAGGTAAAGCATGACGAAGCAGAGCTGCGGAATTGCTTTAAGATGTGGGCAGTAGATCCATTGGGTCGCCGGGCACGTATTAGAAAAGGAAACGTGAATTCTCGGCGCTTATGAATGCTTACGGATGTACGCACGCAGGTAGGCGCCTCATGGCCAAAGGCAGCTGGGCGGTATATTTTCGATGTATAGCCAAGCGCCATTGCTCGGAGCGTTAACATAGAGCGGCGTAGGCGTAGAAATTTTCGTACGCCAATCAGTTGTCGTCGACTATTACTTTTTCTTAAGTTTTTCCGAATCAGGGCGCCACTGCTGCACAAATGCACGACGGCGCGAGATCTAAACAATTTTTTTGGCCATGCTATTATCTTCTTGTGCAGATCACCAAAAAGCGCCGCGGCGTGTATCGTCTAACTGTTTCAAGTTGAACATGAGAACCAATTTATGCATGGGCTTTATGGTCCAGCGACACGCTTATGTGGCTAAATGCGTACGTGTGACCCATACGCAACAATCGAAACAGTGCAATGGCCTAGTGTTAAGATAAAGACAACTTGTGCTCTTTGGGTTTTTTTCAACCCCAGTCCGGCTCCTTGCACCTTGGACGTTATGGTGAAGTGCCGCGCTCGATCGTTAACAAGGAACTGCATCGCTCCGCAGCACTGCAGTTTTTATGGAGCCCGCGTGCCCTCGGGGCGAGCAGTAAACCGCGCACGAGCAGTTGAGAGCGCCGTAGCCGCTTCGTTCGCAGCTCGACGCATCCCCGCGCGGGTACGCCGTGCCACCGGGCTGGCTGGCAGAGCGTGGGCAAGCAGACGCGTCTAACGAGGACGCCCGCTGCTAGCCGTAAAACGGTTGACCAGGGGCGCAGTGACACCCAGTTATCAAGCCGGACACGCCGCCAGCTTCCGTGTGGCGGATCTGGAGAAGCGTAGATGAAACGGAACAGGGGACACAGTGGTGGCCGTTTAAATGCCCGGTGGCGCGGAAGAGTCGGTCAGATAAATCACGCCGGCGCGCGCGGAACGGACGCGCCTCCAGTCAAGGTCAGTCCGGCAGATGTGCTCGATATACGGGGGCTCCACGGAGCGTCCGTCATGGCCGTGTCAGGCGCGCAATCCATGCGTGGCGTCGGCGAGCAGCGCGTGCGTGCGAGCGCCACCAGGCATCCTCGGCGGCCGGAGGGCCGCTCGGCGGCATCCCTGCTGTCGATCATTCCCGCGCCCCGCAGCCCGGTATGCGCGTAGCGTGTTTGCGCAGCGAACTCCGCGGCCGCGAGCCGGGCAGCGCAAGAGAGAGCTGCGTGGACAATCGCAGATATGGGCGGCAAACAAAGGGCCAACTTGCGCAGGGTACTCATTTGTCGACTGGCTCTGAGAAATAGGTCGATATGTCATTGGGGCTACTAACCAGCCAGCGCCATTTTGCCGGCGCGTGTGATCCGCTGAGTGTACCGTCAACACCGCAGCGAGGAATACGGAAGCGATGCGCTTATTGACAGCCAACGTGGCACAGAGCAAATCGAGCGTGACAAGCCCGCACCGTCAGCGAAGGCGCCCATTGCATCGCGATAAGTACCGGTGTGCTCCGGGTCCCTTCTATGGCTGCACACGACTCGACGTAAACAGAATCCAAATAAGGTTAGATCAGTTGTGCACGCCTCCCCAACCTCACCTCCCTGCTTCCCGCATCCTTGCGTCCGGCTCTGTCGCAAGGTAAGGTCGCCTTTCGAGCTGTGTACACAATAATTACAAAGGACAACCTCTAACGATACAAGGCGTTACGCGGTTGTTGCTACCCAGCAAAGAATGCTCACGCACTAGCACAGACCTGACACACTTGAGCCTTTCAGCCAGCAGAAGCAGTCGGAACCATCGGGATCAGCCACATGGCAAAATTCTTGTCAACACGGGCGCCCGAACGAGACTTTCATTAGTACCACGACTGCGTATGTTTATTCCAACCGCTATATTACCCGGCAGTGTCGCCAACAGCCAGGGCCAACGAGCAGCGTGTGCGGTACCACAACAGGCAGCACAGCGCCAGAAACCGAGGATAGAAATGCAATACCGCTATTGGTAATCAAAATGATACACTGTTATTGATTCACCGCGGCCGCACATGGCGCAGCGCTTCACGCTATACGGAACTCACAACTAACACCGTTCCGCGCTACACGAGCGACATTTGGCGATGGTTCGCTTGGTTGACTGTCTCAAACGAACTCCTTTGCCTCCTGTATGAAAAATAAACACCGACGAGAACGACTGCATCCGTATAACTGTCACCCACCCCCATTGTCTTCCCCTTGTGTCTGGCTCGATACAAGCAATGTCTCTCCCCAGCCCTTCCCGCTGCTCCAAATAACCTTGTGGTAGTATTACAGCGGTTTTCTTTGTCTGTTAGCCATTGGTTGTTTTTTGGCAAACAAGTGGCATCGGAAGGACGACCCAGTACGAAGACTTTTTTCTTTTCTTTGTCAATGTTGGTAAATTAGAGCCAATCAAGCGCGCCTATGCACTCTCCGGCGTGGTCATGAGCCGTCGTTTAATAATTAACTGGAAAATAGAAAGGAATAACCTCCTGTGCCACTGTCAACCGGCTATTTCAACGTACTCAGAAAACAAACAAGCAGGCAAGCAAACTGACAAACCAAATAGAAACAAAAAACATACAAACAGAGAAACACCCAGCGCTATAACAGAAAACAGACAAGAGAGAGAGAGACAGAGAGAGAGAGAGAGTCGCAAGAGGCTATCTCGCTCCTTATATCCTTGGCATCGCGAGAAGCGCCATTCTCCGCTGTTCAGGTTTCCGAATTGCGTACAAGCGAAGGAAGGAATTACGTAGCGGCGAAACAAAGGCATGCTAGAGCAATTGTCAAATGTGTATTCAGTAATGGGCGAACTAAAGCAACCGCGCCAATTGGCTTCAGCGGGAAATCTCTAGTTAAACAAAATTTCGTCATCATCATCATCACCAGCCTATCTACGCCCACTGAAGGGCATAGGCCTCTCCCATGGACCTCCATATCCCGGTCCTGTGCTACCTGCGACCAATTTATCCCCGCAAACGTCTTCATCTCATCTGCCCATCTAACTTTCTGCCGCCCCCTGCAACGCTTGCTTTCTCTAGGGATTAAGTCTGTTACCCTTAATGACCAACGGTTATCTTGCCTTCGTATTACATGCCCTGCCCACGTCCATTTCTTCTTAATTTCTACTAATATGTCCTTAACACGCGTTTGTTCCCTGACCCACTCCCCTTTCTTCTTGTTCCTTAACGTTACATCTATCATCTTCCGTTCCATTGCTCGCTGAGTCGTCCTCAATTTAAGTTGAACCCTCTTAGTGAGCCTCCAAGTTTCTGCTCCGTAGGTGAGTACCGGTAAGATGCAGCTGTCGTACACTTTTTCAAAATTTATTCCCATTTATTCAGTGAATAATTTTATGGGGAATCCGGATATATCGAACCGATATATTTCATATTATTTCTGGTATAGAATATTCTGAAAACGCTCTTGCATTCTTTTTGCATAGATATGTGTTGTGTACATCGAATTATCGATTACAGCGAATTACTTACCGATTCCCTCCAAGTTCGTTCTATAAGTGCTCTACTTTGGGTCTGCTTTGCCACAATGCACCTGGATGACTGACCGCTGACCCCGCGCAGTAAAGAACATTTAGGCGATGACACTGTACTAAAAAAAAGGCTGCAGTCATACGAGCGAGCAGCGAGCGAGAGTTCTTTCGAAATAATTGCCACAAGTCACTGCATATATGAATTGAGCGGACGGCACACTTTTAAGGCTGGCCACATCAGCGCGACATTTGTCGTTTTCATTCCAACACCGATAACACTCGGTGCACCCCGTACCCTTAGCGCTTGCTATAAATAGCGTGGGATCTGCGTGAGTTGTCGCGCTATAAGTACCTATTTTTATTAATGGTATATTGCCGTTACAGTGACTGAATGCGTCTTTGTGTGGTCGAACATTTTAAAGACGATAAATTAAATTCCCGGCCAAACAATAACCAATCATAAATAACGACCGGCAACGTGATACCACAATGAATCACATTGCCGATCACATTCTTTTGAAGGACGAGCACTTCTCTAAGGGGCTATTTCGAGGCAGTGCAATAAAAAATATTTACAACGATGCTATTGACTATTAACACACATCCAGGAGAGCGCGGAGCTAGTGGATTCTGTCGAACTTCCTATCAATGGCCACATGCCTTACGTACCGGTGATTGCCTTCCAGATGTGCCGAACACCCGCAACGATGTGTCACAGCAGAAAGGACTCCTTAATCGCGTGCTGATCTTCTGCCTTCCAGATGTGCCGAACACCCGTAACGATGTGTCACAGCAGAAAGGACTCCTTAATCGCGTGCTGATCTTCCACGATTATGGGTGGTGGAAAATTTCGTACTTAAAAAGGCCATAAAACAGTTTGTCGTAGTGATCCTTTCATTCAACCAAGGTAATTGAGTTCATTCAATGGATGCGGCTCCACACGAGAACATAATGAACTTTTTATACATTGGTTCACATGGAATATGTTTTCCGTGTTGGTTTGGTTTGTGGCCTCTTAAACATGAAAAAGACCTTCAAGTGGGAGATCAATACAAATAAGTTCCGAGTCTCTATCAGGTGTCGTTTTTCATGTCTCCCTTGCATTGGAGGGTCAAGACAGTGGAGTACAAAAGCGCAGCAACGCACCTAAATTCGTTAATTTCATTGCAATGTGACTGACCGCAAACGAAAGGCATTGGCTTTCGGTGAAAGCGAGCCCAATTGCAACTGAAAAGGTCGTTTAAAAGCAACACGTAACGACCTTGCTGCATGAGTCGCAAAGAAAACGTAAAGCCTGCCGTTGGACTTTTAATTTGTTTCGCATAGAGTCACGCATACGTTACGTTAAGCAAGAAAAAAAAAAACCGGCCTGCGCTGAATCCTGCAAAATGGTGTGCGTGTGCGAGTTATCTTCGCTTTCAAAAACAATTGCAATATTTAATTTCATTAACGAAATGTTATCTTGTGGACAAAAAAGCCGTACAGCCGCCAACATGAACTACGAGCTAATCGCCCCATCAACTCGACAAGCCTCCAAGTAACAATCCTTGCCGAAAGGCGCCAGAAAATTAACTTGCCCTCGGTGGATAATGGGGTAAGCAAGTTTTCATTTCCCTTCCTCACTGATCCTGCCGTTTTAGTGAGGGCGCACTCCTACCCTCGATTTTGGGGATGTAATATGAAGCCTAAGCAACGGCTTAGTCTTCATCTGGTCAGCTGAAGAACTGCTGGCGGCGCAGCGCTAGGAATGCGACGCGGGTTTGCGCCGGCCTGACGCCAATCAATTTAACGTTGCTTGGCATGTCGTTAAGACTAACGTCAGGACTGCTAAACGTTAAGCTTAAACATAGGCCTAGCATGGATGTTGGGCAAAGACGTTTAGTCACAGTAACGGAGAGAAGAAGGAAATAACACCACAGTAAAATGATCTTAGGCCACCATGTTAAGCCACATGCCCGTAGATGTCCACTGCAACTCGCATTAAACTCGCCAAAAGTCGCACGTACCCGCAGAGATGTACTGGCCAAGGATCTATAAAACGGCTAATCAACGAAATTATTACAGTTAGTTAAGAAGTTGAATCGAACAGTCAATCCATGAATTACTTAGAGCATTACTCCAACACTACGATGGTAGACCGCAAGAAAACTGTCCGCGTGCTCTCTGAGTCCTGTGGACGTAATCTGAAGCCTGGCAAAGCAGTACATACATACCCACAAAACCGTAGTGATGTACTGGAAAACGCTTAATGAGCAGGGATGTACGCTGCTTTCGCACGACATTCCGTGCATGGTACAGCCAAACCGTTTGTCATTTTTTTTTCATCATTTCGTTGCTCCTACACAAGTAGCACATATATAAAACGCACACATTCAGAAAGAAAGAAGCAAATTTGGCATGTTCGTAAGCTGCAAGAATGGTATGACGCACACTGCGTAAAGGAGATTAACTATGCACATTAGAGATAACGAAACACGGAGCGCAGCTGGTCTGACATCGAACTAGCTCGCAGACTCAGGGCGAGTTGTTTCGGGTTCACCGGAAAAAAGAACACCGACGGTTGTCCCAAGCTGATACAAGCTAGAGCGACAGCTGTCGACGTACGGCTATGCGATTGTAGCGGTTCTTCAAGGACAATACTTCATACAGCACGTCTTGAAGTTGTCGCATAAAAACAAGAGATAAATATCTGCTCCTTCGTTGCAAATGTCGTCAAAAGACGATAGTCTTTGTGGACATTTGCCAAGGAAATGCCCCTCTTTGCTTTCCCGCTCACCTCTCATGCTGTTTCTGTACCGTCGCGCTCATCCCAAGGTAAACACACTAGAGGTTTGCGCAAGGCGATTTGAATTGACCGCGTTCCACTGCTACAGGCCGGGTTCCTCGATGCCAGCGCTGCAGTACGGCGGAGACGAGCCTGAATGGAGGCGGCCGACTACAAGGTTTATAGAACCGCGTGGCCGTGCTCCACGTGCGTTCCAATCAGAACGTGGAACCTAGCTAGTGGAACCTTTCGTTGCTGTTGCCGCGTGATTTTTCATATGCCGCCAGGAGGCGGCGGTTTTCTGCAGTAGATGTAGAATATCATTCGCTATCGAAAAACCAAGCATCCATGAATTTTTTAATAAAGGAATACTGTAAATATCGCTTGTGTATTAATTTCCTGTCTTATATTTGCTTAATGTATTGTTCTTGTTCAACAAAGTTGACAACTATGAACATATAAACCGGGCTTAAACGTTTACATTTGGCTGTGAGTATATAAGACTATTGCGCAATATCAATTTTACTTTGGCCGGGTGGCTGAATCGAGTCACAGACAGACAGACATACAGACAGACCAAAATTTTTGGGTTTAAGTAGCCCAAGAAAGACTATCGTCTTTAAAAATCCCGAGCATGGACACGTCCCATGTCAGAGGTATTTACACACAAAGGTGACCCTCAAGATGTGCTAGTACGGTATTGTTTGTCCTTGCCATCTTTGGACAATCTTGTATGTGGTTATGGGTCATGCGTCTTGTGTGAGCGGGCGTTTGTCTTCAGTAGCAGAGGCATGTATGTTTGGTGTCACTATTTCCAGACGCGGCAAAATCTACAAGCCAAGACTAATTGTTTTTACGCCTCCTAAAGACATGTAAACAGGCCACGAGACTTGGATACATATTCAGCAATGCCAACTTGTTGTCAGCGAGTACTATCGGCCGAGTGATCGTGATTTCAGCTTTGGGGGGAAAAATGGTCTGGGTGCAAGCCCGAGAACTCCGGAACTGGCCAAGGAATTTTGTTTTTAACGTTCGCGCTCAGCCGCGCATACGCCGTGGTACTGGCGATGGACACACGGCGACGGACACACACTGAAAAAAGTAACCTCTACTGACAGCTGTCAGTGCAAAAAAAAAAAAAAAAAGAGTTTTATACACGTAGGAGCCAACCGGGCACGTTGCAGAACTTCGGTAAAAGCAGGGTGGTGCCGAAATAGGACTCTCACCGCGTCCCCCGTCCACTACTATTCCGATGTACCAACTGGTCATGTTGCACTCGTATACACTCCATTTGCCTTGCAGATCCTCAACTTGCCTGAACTAATCGAGTGTAGAAGTAATATTTTGGAGGTGACCATTACGCACCGTGGGCTACATAAAAATGAAGAGGACAGGCCAAGTATAGCTACAGCAGAACGTTTCCAACTTGCTCTGCGTCCAGTTGCCCTTCGGTTCATTCAGCGTAACCACGTAAATTCAGAAAATATTCTCGCACCATGGCTATATCTGCCGCGCTCAAAACGTCCGCAGAAACTGCGTCTGGTGGATGCACGCTTCCAAAAGACACAGCTTCCGCTGGGGTGATGGCAGCACGTTATGTTCTTTCTTGCATTCAGCATCGCTCCTTCGTTAACAGTTGCCGGAGAGGGCCCCGACTACGACTGGAATGAACCTATAACGACAATCGGTAAGCCGTCGGGCCAGCTTTCCGAAGCTTTCGCAGCGTTTTTAAAAACGTCAACGCCAGGAAGTTTCGATCACCCACCTGGACTCGGACTGCGTGGGCGCTTGTTCTGTTCCAAAGGCGGGCGGATTCCGCGTCGGTGGAGTGCGGGGAACAGTCCCGTAACGTGGCTCTGAGCCGAGGTCGGGCACGGGAAGCACGGGTTCTTGGCCGCTTAGGTAAAAGGGCGGCCCACACGCGCGCGGAGAAAGCCGACTCCTCGGGGCGGCCAGCTGATGGGTGCTGCACTCGGGACGCCGGCGTGCGCGGAGGAGCCGGTGGGGCGGCACTGTCTTCCACGGCGCTTCTCAGCGGCAGAGCAAATGGAGCCCCGCTCCGGGCGCCGCTTCTCTTTAAATTGCACGGGTCAGCTGCGTCGGCGCTTCCCCCTTGCGTCTTGCCGCCGCCTCCTCCTCTTCCCGCCTCCTTGCTCGCAAGCGGCCTGGTGATCTGGCTTCCCCGCCGTGCTCCCATTCAAAGCCGTCCTGCCACAGCGACTCGCAGCGGGAACCGCCAGCAGAAGCTTTCACTGTCACGCATCGGGTCCATACCAGCGGTCCCACAAGAAACGGCACACGCTCACGTTTCTCAGGGTTTCAATGCGCGCCGTAGACATCGACCAGCAGTGGGAGTCGGGAACTTTTGAAGGATTATCAAGCTGCTAAAAAAAATTGGTGCCGCTTGCACTAGTGGTGCAAGGGTTGAAGAAACAGCAGAGCTAGCGGCCCCTCTCCCTTCGTCGGAGACCCGGCTGTTGCACCTCGCCTTTATTTCCGAACTTGCCGCTGAAAGTCCTCCATGACTGGCAGGCCTGGATCGCTTCGTCCGCAGGCTTTCACATCTCTCCCGAAGTGCACCGCGTCAGCACGCGCTAGAACCTGCGGCCAAGTCCAAAGCCAATGCCCGTGCTACGAACTCAAAGGCAATGCCGTGCGCCCGGAATGCGATGACAGCTCAATCGGATAGACGCCGGTTTCTTAACGCGAGGGACCCAGGTTGGATTCCGACCACGGGAAGCGTTTTTTTTTTCCTCTCCAATTGGCTGCACATGTTTTTGTTCCCCGCCGCTGCTAACCCCGTGTACCTCGGGCCTTTGGGGTGGCCCGGTAGTTAGGTTCAAATCAAACCAAAATAAATCAAAACAAATCAAACCATTATTTTTCTCTTGAGAGAGGGAGGAAAAGGGAAAAAGCTGCACATTTTCAGCTGGCCAGAGCCCAAGACCCCCCTATGGTTGCTGGTATAATTGCTGGTTATGGTATGATTGCTGGTCCTTATGGTTGCTGGTCCAAGGCCTGACATGGCTGCTGATATGGTTGCTAGTCCAAAAACCCCCTTATGGTTGCTGGTATGGTTGCTGGTTTCACGGCGTAAAGGTCCCGGGTTTGATTCTAGGGACCTCCCTGACCACCTTTTTTTAGGCTTCGAGGTTTTTAGGTGCGGCAAACGGAAAATGCTCGGCCTGCACAGCTCTTCTGCTAAAAAAGAAAAGCTCCATGTTCAGTGTATGTATTTAGCCCCCTGCCGATTTCTCGGCCGACCTGCTTTTTTGGACGTTTTTGCAGGACCATAGCTCTCTGTAGTTTTAATTGACTTTTCAGGCTGCTCTAATATTGGGATGTTTTGCAGCGACAGCTGTCAGCAGGTTACTGTATTGGCCACTCTTACCGCGGGTACTTATTTTAGAACTGCGAGTGTCTGTGGTCGTGTGTGCGTGGACGCATGCACAGTCATGGACAAATGAAACGCGAACATGAAAATGTGAACTGGAACACACAGATAGCGCGATTTCTTTCCACGTAGGGGAAAATGACGCGTAATCACAAAAACAAAGTTGGGAAATGTGCCTCTCCAAGTATACCAATAATGCGCCGTTATTGGACCTACACGAACGGTATTTCAATTTTGCGTGTTGTGATTCATATTTTCGTGTTCGCATTTCGTTTCTCCATGACCGCACACCACCGTGTGGGCGTAACTGTATCTCCGTCACCGGTACGCCGGCGAGTGCGCGGCCTTGAATTGTCTTGAAAAGATTTGGATGTTTGAGGTATCTAACCCAGGGCCCTCTGCTCCTGAAGCAAGAAGCATAAACAATCGGAGTCCTTTTTTTTTTTTTTTTTTTTCGTTAGTCAGGGTAGCAAATGCAGCGAAACCGACCCCAGAAAGACGGAAAAGGAAAACAAGTTATGATTCCGGCTTCTGCGTTGAAGCCCTAGGATGTGATAGAGAACTTCATCATGGCTTGTAGTTTTTTGCGCATTGGTAAACAGGAACCCAGCAATACGTGCCGTTACGGCTCCAGAATCATCCCCCAATGCGCACATGCCGCACATCCACGCGGGGTATTGACCGAAAATGGCGATGCCAGTACCATATATCAGCAGGGTTGTCTGTCCCAGGCCAATGCCCCCATGGATACGTGACCAGTGCGGAAATTAAGGTGAGGGCTGAGGAGGCTGCATGCCCGGGACCACAGCTTTCTGTGCAAGTTTAACCATTAAAAAAAAAAATGTCGCTGAGCGTGCTTGCTGCCCATGTTGGCATCGAAAACCTACTGCAGGGGCCTCAACCTCATCTTACTACAGTATCTGATACACCAGTGAAAGGTAGGGACGAATGAGCAGCCCCGCTCCTTATGATTGGCAGAATTCGATTTCATTTCAGTTCAATTCCGTTATTTTTCACAGATGTATGTGACAAAGCTTTCTGGAACAAAAATACGCTGTACACAGTTTGACGAAGCCCAGGAAGTTACTATAAATAAAATCCCTGTGCTCGGCTCCCGTCTTTTCGTTACAGGGCATTTCGGTACAGTATTTGCAGTGCACGAACCTTCACGTACGCGGACGTTTTATTGTATGGACGTTTCGGTACAAAGATAGGTTCAGGCGTGCGAATAATTGACTAATTTCTGAAGAACATCCTGAAATGTTTAAAACCAATATATGTTCAATGTAATTATTCCCAGCCGAAGCACAGCCTTACGGGCACGGAAGCCTGCGTACCCCAGTCTCTGCCAGAAATTTCAGAGTATAGCGCTTGACAAGGAAGTTCATTGCGGTGACGACATGGTCAATGAAGTTAGATAATTAGTGGAATCGCATGAGGGCGCTATTGACTGGACTTTTCTCGTTGAAGTGGTACAGTTTTTTTCTTTAACTGGGGTATTGCAGATTCCAAGACAGACGCCTGAGCGGTCTGCTCAAAATGTTAGAGCAATTGGCTGTGAGCGCGAACACGGGCGGCGCTGCGAAGCGCGCCTCCGTGACGTCGGCTTAGGGATTCTCGAATTTGTCGTCTGCTTCACACAGGCTCGCTCTCCCTGCTGCTTCTTAGCGCTCGGTCGACGTCTGATGCTTGTCCGTACCAGACTTTTCGTGTGCGGAACTTTTTGTCATAAAAATAGGCTTAAAATCGCATACACTATCTCAAGGTATGAGTTAAAGTATCGTTTTCGATACTGCTGCGGAAGAAACATTGCCGGCGTCGCCCATTCCTGGCGAAGCCGGTCCTGTGCGGAGCGCAGAGTCGGAGCTAGACGTCAGCTTCTGTATTCAGCAATGTTTCTAACAAAGGAAACACACTAATAACCGACAACAGCGAAAGTGCTAGACCAAAACAAATTCTATGCGTTATGGGCTGTCGGCTTTGGCTGAAGGCATTACGATTCCCGGTAACCGTATGTAAAGTAAAATAGTTTTTGCGACCTTGCCGAACGCTCGAAAGTATTGCATCACATCACTTTACGTTGTAATGGCATGATAGTATGCCGACATGCCCTATGGGGCGCAAAAGGTAGGTTGAGTTCCGAATAACCTTTCTGTGGGTATAGGCCCGTGCTGGTCTTAACCAGTATGGGGGCTTATTGAGCAAAACGAGTAATATGTACGGTAAAAATACATAGCACTATGTTTGTTCAGACTTGGAGGGATACCTCTGTACATGTCTTACAGGGATATTGTCCCAATATTCAGATATGCGTTATAGTAAAACTGCACTGAAAAGGAGGAGGAGGAGGAGGAGGAGGAGCAAAAAAATTTATTTCACAGTAAAATAGAGCTGCAGATTAAGAATAATTTTCTTCAATTCATCGAACGTCATCCCGAGTAGGCCAGGATGTGTTCTTTACGCCTGAAGGGGTTGGAAAACAATAAAAAGCTGCTTGGGCTATGCATCGGTTTCCATTCTTGTTATACTGAAAACCGGCACGTATACTATTTATTGCGTTCGTTAACGAGTATATCAACCCTTTAACACTGTACGATGGTTACGATAGAAATTCGGGTCACAAAAGCCGCCTTCGAGTACTGTGAACAACGTTCTCTGCGCCGTTTCGCGTGGTGTAGCACAAATCTCTCCATTGAATTTGCATCTGAATAAACAACACGCACTGGGGATATGCACGTTCTAGCACGCAGCCACAAGGAAAGTCAATTTGTGAAATACTGTATGTCTTACAACCTGAAGAAAATATCCACATGAACTTTGTGAGCCTCCCAAACATCCCCAAACCTCCTAATAAGGCGTTCGTGACGCTGCAGAAAAAAATAATGCGTTGGGCAGAGAAAAAGCATTCATCCGATACAAGTCAACTACAATGAAAGAAATAGAAGACAGCCGTTTTATTTCCTGCTGTGCGATGCCCGTGTAGGGGCCCGCTGCTTGGTGCGTAGCATTAGACTGTTAAGTTTTCATAAGAGCACCTCAAAAAATACTGTAGGGCACCCTCCGCACTTCGAATACTTATCGAGAAGTTCTGAGCAGTGAACCTTGCAAACAAGCTAGAACTTGGACGAGTTACACACGATCATCTGACCGATGCTCTGAAGAAATTTGGTCTCTCGCTACTCGTGTTTTGCAAACTTGAGCGGGATACAGCTTGAAATTATTTAGAGGTGTCAGAAGCTGGCAAAATACCTGAATTACTGGAAATACGCTTTTTAATGCACTAGAGCATCAAAGTGGGCAGTTCTAGCACAGGCACTGCTGCCTCTCACAAGCAGACGACAGCGGCGCGTTCGTATAGCAGCGGCGCGGGTGTAGCAGACGACAGCAGCGCGAGTCCCTAAGCCGACGTCAGAGCCAGGGGGCGCCACTCAAACATCTCACTGCCGATATGGTATATGTTTTTGTAATGTTTCCGTTGCTCTTAGGTGATGCCACACTATTTCTGTAACAGTCTGCGAGGCTTCAAATTCATTTTCAAAACTATCCTTACTTATAGAAACTCCTCGCGCTCTACTATCGGCAAGAAGTTGAATTATCTAGCCACGTCATGGCGATCGAAAGGAACCCGCTGATAAATACCTCTTTTGATGGAGTGATGTGTGAATTAGGGAGTCTGAAAAGCCGACAGAGGCGGATGTAATTGTCATATTTGTTCATGTTTCAGCTTGGTGCTAGTCTCTCTCATTTGCTTATTTGTGGTCATTGTACAGTGTGAAGGAAGCCGTTTGTTCGTCATTATTCTGTAACAAGTTGCTTAGTTTGAGTCTAAATGACTGCTTTTCCGTAATGTATGGCACGTAAGCATTTATTTAAAAGTGAAATCGTCGTCTATATTTCCTATGACTAATTCCATGTTCAAAGGTTATGACTGTACATAGGTCCTGTTGAATTTAATGCGCTTAAATCTTGAGGCTTAAAGGCATAATGTTTCTTTCGACGAAAATGCCCCTTTGTTCTTTTACCTGTGCTACGTGCCGATGTGGCGCTTAAGGAAATATTGTATCTATTTTTTTTTCTTTTCATTTGATTTTGTGATGTGTGCTGCTCCCGGCTTCGGTGCAAGTTACCTTGGGAAGAAGGGCCTCGTCAGGCTGTAGCCTCTTGCCCTCCTCCTGAGGTGTGAATGTACTTTCACCCCTCGAAAACCAATAAATAAAAATAAAAAGAATACTTGTTATTGTGATGGAAAAGCCATTAGGCCATACAAACGTGTGCGTCAGATAATAAATTTAAATAATGTTAGAAATGAAGCCACGATATTGGTTTCCGGAACCCATAACAATTATGTATATTTTATCACTGATCAATCAGTACAACCTGTGGGTTTCGAAAATTTCAGTGTTTTAAACCAGTCGTTACTATACCCATCGTCGTAGTCGTCGTCGTCGTCATTAGGGCCCCGAGGATGTAGTTAGCCGAAGGCCCCAAAATTTCCTAATCCGACACTGTGCATGACACATGCGAATTTCAGTTTTTTCTTCATAAAGATAGACCTACGGAACTTTCCGCATGAAATATTGTCCGTGGGAAATAGTCGTAATCGCATAGCTGTACGTCAATGCATGTCGCTGCAAGTTGTATCACCTTGGGGCGATCGTCTGTGAAAAATAAGACGTCGGCTATATTACTGTCTTTGCTACCATTGCCTCTGTGCAAGTCGACAGCAGTCGATCTGTGCTGAGGTGTATGCCATCGCAGAAGGTAAAGCACGCTCTCCAGTGGGCTCTTTTGGGCACATCTACAAAATGCAGAGAAAGAGACAATATTTTCATTTATTTATTTTTATATAAATGCAGTCACCTTCGCTCCAAGCTACTATTTCTTCAGTACCAGGGTTCTCATGGCTGGGATGCACGTGCTCTCCTCACGCACTGTGTTACGTGAGCATTTCTGTTCGCGGACGTAACTGAAACAAAAAGATACAGTTTTTTTTTAAGTCATAAAGTTGAGATAAACATGCCCGCCGGGTTTGTCTCCACTTCCTTCCTTCCTTCCTTCCTTCCTTCCTTCCTTCCTTCCTTCCTTCCTTCCTTCCTTCCTTCCTTCCTTTCTTTTTTTCTTTCTATCAAAAAACTGTTTGTTTCAAGGATAATAAAATGACCTACCACATTTTCCCCTTTTCTTTCCTTGGCTTTCCTGACTACCTACCCTTATTTCTGTCTTAATTCAACGAGCCCCTCATTTCCCCTTCTGTTTCGCTACATGCAGTCTTGGTGCGTTCAACGCTGGTCGACCGCTCTTGACATGTTGTAGACGCTCGAGTCACGGCCCGGGGGTTAAAAAGAAGGTCCCCTTCACCCCGAGTAGCCGGAGTAGCGCCAGCTACCACCCCCAAGCACAGGACACAATTACCTTTACATAAATACCCTTAACAAGTGGAGGGGGGCACAGCCCCGCCGGTAGCGTAGTGGTCATCGCACCAGACGCGTATTTTGGAGGTCGTGGTTTCAGATCCCACCTGGTGGCATGTTTTTCTCCACTTTATTTCAAAATACTGAATCTGCGTCAAGGATAATAAAGTGACCTACAACATTTCCCCTTTGCCTTCCTTGGCTTTCTTGACTGCCTACCCTTATTTCTTTCTTAATTCAACACACACACACGCACACACACACACACACACACACACATATATATATATATATATATATATATATATATATATATATATATATATATATATATATATATAGCGAATCAGAATAGGAAATGAGGGGCTCGTTGAAAATAACACAGAAATAAGGGTTGGCAGTCGAGAAAACCTCGGAAAGCAAAGGGGAGGATGTGGTAGATCATTGAAACAGATTAAGAATTTGGAAAGAAAGAAAGAAAGTGAAGAAAAAATGCCCGCCAGGTGGGATCCGAACCCACGACCTCCAGAATACCGGTCTGGTGCGATCTTCTTTCTTTCTTTCCAAATTCTTAATCTGTTTCAATGATCTACCACATCCTCCCCTTTGCTTTCCGAGGTTTTCTCGACTGCCAACCCTTATTTCTATATATATATATATATATATATATATATATATATATATATATATATACAGGGTGTCCCAGCTATCATGCACCAAGATTTAAAAAAAGAGAAATTGCGTAACTCGAAAGAAACCGGGTGCATAATGTTTGAAGTACTGTGAAGAAGCGGAGAGTAATTTTTTCGTTAATGAGACTTAATTAATTATTTGTAATTAATTATCTAACTCGAGAAATACTGTCCTAAGCACTAAAGTGTCAATGAGGCACTTGTAGGTAACCATGAGGGGCATCTAACTGCGCTATTTTCAGCGACGAAATAATTGCGTACTCATTTATTTTGACTGATAAAGGAAACCCGCGAAATATGAAAAATACCACGTGACGACGCTTACGTGCGCATTGTAAAGCAGCGTCCCCAAACAAAGCTGATTGAAAGCAACTGCTTCGCGTGTTACCCGCCAGAAGAGACAGCGCATCACCTTGATAATAGCATGCATGGAAGGAGCAGCAGCAGCAAGATTCGCGGGACGCGTGTGCAGATAAGGAACAAACTCGGTCGCGATTTCTTCTTTCTTTTGTCTATTTCATTCTGGCTAACTAAGAGGCAACCTGTTTGAGGGCGTTGCTTTGCGGTTCGCGCGGAGGCGCCGTCACGTGGTATTTTTCATATTTCGCGGGTTTCCTTTATCAGTCAGAATAAATGTGTACGCACTTAGTTCATCGCTGAAAATACCGCAGTTAGATGCCCCTCGTGGTTACCTTCAAGTGCCTCATTGACACTTTAGTGATTAGGAGAGTATTTCACGAGTTAGATAATTAATTACAATTAGTTAATTAAGTCTCATTAAAGAAAAAAATACTGTCCGCTTCTTCACAGTACTGCAAACATTATGCACCTGGTTTCTTTCGAGTTACGCCTTTACTCTTTTTTTAAATCTTGGTGCATGATAGCTGGGACACCCTGTATATATATATATATATATATATATATATATATATATATATATATATATATATATATATATATATATATATATATCAGGGTGTCGAACCGGAACCGAACCGAACCGAAAACCGGAACCGAACCGGTATTTTTTCCGGAACTGAACCCGAACCCGAACCGTTATTTTTTGAGCACGCTGAACCCGAACCGGAACTGAACCGGAAAAAGAAATAACGGTTACCGGTTCATGCCGAAACGGTTCGACCCTCTGTTGTTGATATTGCACAGTCAATGCAATTCAGGCCTTTTTTTCTTTCCCGTACCATCAACTTCGTACTTGCTCGCACACTTTCCCCTCCAGACAATTGAACACTATCACGCTTTATGTAACAACAGGGGAAATGAATGAGCACCAATGTAGCATTGGTCTGTTGCTGCTGGAGGTGCGAGCGTAGTGCAAGCTGACCAAACGAAATGTCATTCTCGGCAGCTTGCAGGTGATATAAAACGACTTTGCCCTTCCCTAGCTGCGACTTCATTGGAGAAATCAGGCTGCAGGAGTGCTCCACTGCGCAACAGCGAAAGCTCACACCCGATGTGTGCAAACTTTTTGCATTTCATAATTTGTTGAAAAGGTCCGACACCTGCAAATTATTAATACTTGACAAGTGTGACCGCAGGAGCTGCTCAGTGGCTAAGCTGTTTGCTAAGCCGTTTGCCCAACTCGCTACATTGCTTCTACTGCTACTCGTTCCGGAGGGGAGTACTGCTGTGGACGAATTAAAGAGCGTCTACCCAAAAAGTCCCATCTCATGCTCCACGTGTCAAATTTCCCTTTCATTTTGTAACCGCATTATCTGTTATAAGATTCCGCAATGTAGCACACGGAACGATGGTAGGGGTTCAGGCGGTACGATGACATACTGATTGTAATGCACACTTTCGGTATCGCAAAAGGAATTGCAGTGGTCAGAGCAATAATGCAGTGACTGAGCGTAACTAAAGCTTACTTTTAACAAAAGTGTGGCTAACTCATTCGATAAGGTGACAGCTAACAAATTATTCAGGGTTACCAAATAATCTAATTCATTGGTAGTATTTATGTGCCTGTTGTAGAATTTTTCTGTTTTGTTACAAATATAAAAAATGTGCGCCATTGTTATTAAGCGCTGGTATTTGAACACGCCCGTACGCAGGATTAAATTTAAGGCCTCAAGGTTAGCGTGATGGGCGATTGCATAGCGACAATTGCGATTTCAACAAAAAAGGAAAGGACAGAAAATATATCCCACCATCATATCTCTTGGCGTTGGCTTTATGAATAGTTGCTAGGACAACAGAAAGTCTGAGCGATAAAGAAGGTGGTAAATCGTCGCCACTTCATGTGTTTTTCTAATATCTCCTAATTGTTTAAAGTTTCCTTTGCAATTGCGCCACTGCCCTTGGGGAGCAGCACCATTTTGAATGTCAGTTTGTGTTTTGATTTGACGGTCGTTTTAAACTAGTAAATGTTTTTTTTTATAATTTTAGTGATAATTCAACTAATCGAACCGGTTCGCGAACCGGTTCAAGCTCCCGAACCGGTTCGCGAACCGGTTCGGTACGTGATTTTGTCGAACCGGAACTGAACCGGAACGAAATTATTTCACCCGAACCCGAACCGTAACCGAACCGGTATTTTTTTCGGTTCGACACCCTGATATATATATATATATATATATATATATATATATATATATATATATATATATATATATATATATATATATATATATATATATAATGTTACGCACACCATCAGTGCCGTATATTCGCGGATGCGTTTATGACATTTCAACGGTCAACCATCTGAGCAAGCTGATTGGAAGAAGAGGAGAAAGAGGTTGCACTCCGGCTTGGCACCATCATTCACAGACCGCTCTACCATCTGCGCTCGTCCTACACCGTCCGACCTCACTGTAAACAAATCCATCTCATAACATATATATATATATATATATATATATATATATATATATATATATATATATATATATATATATATATATATATATATATATATATAGGGAGTAGTAGAACTTAGAAGATGGTAGAGAACACAAGAGAAGAAAAACTTCGAACAAGGTAAAAGCACGATTGTGGCCTACGTTTCAGCAAAGAGAACTTGCTGAGGAAAGAGAACTTGCCCTGAGGAAAGCAAGTTCTCTTTGCTGAAACGTAGGCCACAATCGTGCTTTTACCTTGTTCGAAGTTTTTCTTCTCTTATATATATATATATGGTTTGGAAACGAGGGGCTCGTTAGGAAATACAGAAAGAAATGCCGGCAGTCTACAAGGCCAAAGAAGGCATAGGGGAATGGTTAGACAATTTTTTACCGTTAGTGACGTTACATTTTTTTTATTAATACGTGAGAAAGAAAGAAAGAAAAACACGCGCCCAGAGTGGGGACCGAACCCACGCCTTTCGATTAGATCTCGAATGCCTTACCAATTCGGCTATCTGGGCGACTGTGTTCTCCTTCACTTTCTGGGGTATTTATATTTACCACAACTGTCGCCCAGATAGCCGAATTGGTAAGGCATTCGAGATCTAATCGAAAGGCGTGGGTTCGGTCCCCACTCTGGGCGCGTGTTTTTCTTTCTTTCTTTCTCACGTATTAATAAAAAAAATGTAACGTCACTAACGGTAAAAAATTGTCTAACCATTCCCCTATGCCTTCTTTGGCCTTGTAGACTGCCGGCATTTCTTTCTGTGTATATATATATATATATATATATATATATATATATATATATATATATATACATTGCCGAGAACCATGCATTGTGTTTATTTGTGTTTTGCTTTTACCGCCCGGCTGCGCCGGTCTGTGTTATCTCTGGGCCAAGGGAAGCGCGTGTTCCAGTCTTTCTTGCTGTGCCGCATGTCTTATCTGTTCTGATAGGGAGAGCATTCCGATCTAACGTGAACAGCCCAGAATAATCTTCTTGGATCTACAATGTTCTAGATGTGAATCGACGGTTCGAGAACCACGCGCGCCGAAAGATAAGAAAATTCCCCCGCATTTCCCCGAGGGGGAGAATGTGAAAGTGCGAATGCACGGTTGTCGGCCCGCTTGCGGCGCTTGCGCTCGGCCCCCGCAGCCCACCGCCTCGCCGCCTTCTCTTCCATCTCTTCCATCGGGTTTGTAGTATCACGTGTACACCACGCAGTTATCAAGCCGCTATAACGCCGCTGAGTCGCCAACGCACGCCGCTGACGACGTAGTTTGAATGCGTTAAAGATATAAGGCGCGTTACTAACACTGATATCGGCGTCGCGTCCATGGCTTAGTCGGTAGAGCGTCGCGCTGCGGCCGCAAAGTCCTCGGATCGAAACCTGGCGCCGGAAGCTGTTTTTTTTTATATAGAGAGGAGGACTGCGTTAAAGATATAAGGCGCGTTACTAACACTGATATCAGCGTCGCGTCCGTGGCTTAGTCGGTAGAGCGTCGCGCTGCGGCCGCAAAGTCCTCGGATCGAAACCTGGCGCCGGATGCTGTTTTTTTTTATATATAGAGAGGAGGACTGCGGACGCCGCCGCCGCCGACGCCGCCGCCGCCGCCGCCGGCGGTGGAAGGTTTGGGGTCGCTTATAAAGTGCATTCGCACTTAAAAGCCTGCAGAGCAGACGCCGGGGCAATCGATCGCCGACGCTCGCTTGCGTATACGTCACTTTGCTGACTGCTGCTTCGCCGTTCGCCGCCTGTGTATTCTTTGAGTTGTTAGGGGAGCCCAAATTCCCTCCAATAAACTTGTTTTCCTTCAAAACCACTGCGTCGTTATATATATATATATATATATATATATATATATATATATATATATATATATATATATATATATATATATATATATATATATATATATATATATATATATATATATATATATATATATATATATATATATATATATATATATATATCATCTTATGGGCAGTCGAAGAGCCTGCGCGACGACTTTGCTTGTCACCTCACACCTTTAAAAAGACCGAGTGCTCCACCGCTACGGCGCCCTTAAGGTTTACAGCCGCCCTGAGACTGAAATGCGAAGTGGCATGTACTTCAATTTTTGACAGAGTACCTGAAAGGCAATCTACCCGCGCGTTGGTCCCGCCCCTTTCCTCCGGCCTCCCCCGAGACCGAGAGCGCCGCGTGCCGGGGTGGACAGCACCGGGGAGGATCTCCGGCGGCCCTTCTTGCGCAACGCGTGCCGTGCGGCTTCCTCGTGCGACAGGCCCAGTGGCCCAGCTGGCCGTGCCAGTGTGGCATCTCGGCGCCGCTCCTGCTCCGGTGATGACTTTATGCCGGACTGCGCATGGCATGATCCGTAAGGTGCGCGCTCCTTCGAGCTGCTGCTCTTTTGTCCCTCGCAGCTCTTTTGCTTCCCATTGTCTCTGGGCCGCCGACCGGCCTCTGCGCGGCTTCAACATGTCGCGGCCCATCTCTCTCTCTATCTCTCTCTCCCCTTTCTTCTTTGCTTTGCGGCGCTGCCTCTTGTTTATTATTGTTTTTTGTTCAATTTCAGGCTAATGGAAACAAAGGATTCCCCATGACAATACTCTGCTGCCAGCAGGAAACCACGCCAAGCTGGCCACACACAGGATGCGGACGTGTTTTTCTGTGCGCATGCTGCTCGCGCGCATATAAAAGTAAACTGCATTCTCTGGTAATCGAAAAGTTGTTTAACTGTTACTAACCCTCTGGGGGCATGGTGCAATGTGCATTGTTTTAGAGCTGAGATGGAGAGAGGTCTGGTGGCTCATCTATCTGCTGTCTCTTATATATATATATATATATATATATATATATATATATATATATATATTTGAGAAAATGGTTGACTCCCGATTAAAAACAAAAAAAGCACCCTCGCCATCTCCACTCCGCGGATGATGGCGAGGGTGCGGAGTACGGGGACCCGAAATGACATCCAAGGTGCGCCCCGAGTGTCATCCGATTTGCGCCCCTACCGCCATTCGATTTGAGCCGTGAGTTGCACCTTGATTATTCCCTAAATAAAACTGCAACTCGCGGCTCAAATCAAATTTCGCTTGATTTTCGCATTATGGTGGTGTGCGCACGGATGGACGCGGACGGACATTGGGAGGTCCTAAGGGACTCCAAACCGTTACAGGAGAGGGGGTAAGCCGTTTTAGTGTCGGGTACTAACTCACGGTCGCAGCCCAATGTCTAAGACGACTGACACTAACTCTGTCTGGTCTACCAGACACAGGCTCGAATCCTGCCGGTATCTGTGTGATTTTTTGCGATTGTAAATGCTATGCACACGGACGCGGGCGGACATTGTGCGGTCCTAAGGTACTCCGCACCTAAAACAGTCGTTTACTGACGTTTCGGCTGGAGGACCAGTCAATAAACCACTATTTTTGTTTTTAATCGTGAGTCAACCATTTTGTCAAATATTTCTTCTGGCTCCTCGAGAAGTTTCTGCTACTGTTTATTTATATTATATATACATATCCGTTTGTTGAACCGAAAACATATCGATTCGGTTACGGTTCGGGTTTGGGCGATTTCAATTTGTTCCGGTTCAGTTTCGGTACGGCTAAATCACGTACCGAACCGGTTCACGAACCAGTTCGGAAGTTTTAACTGGTTCGCGAACCGGTTCGATAAGCTGACTTGTCATCGAAGTGAGAAAAAAATGTTTGCCTGCCATAAAAACAAAATACAAGAAAAAAATGCATATACCACTTTTTCCAATACAGTGGTGCACTTTCAAAGACAACTTTAAACAATTGGACCAGATATTATGGAAAAGAAATAAAGTAGTGGCGATTTATCAGCCACTTTCTCCCCGGCCCTTATGGTGTCCTACGGACTAGTTCGGGTGTTTCAACGAGGTGGATCAAATGCGACTGGTCAGCGTTTGTAATTTGGACGACAAATTTTTATATAGCTCCTTGTGCACAGGAAATAAGCTATCTGAAATTAGTTTGCAGGGAGAAAGACTCCTTTATGAAAAATCCCACATCATGCGTCGCAGGTGCGTTGGACAAATGGAGCGAAATTCCGAACTTTTACCTCTGTAAAGCATGAACCATTGCAACTATCTACGCCGATTTTTGTTTCTGTCGAGACTTTGAGTACTTCTTAACGACTTAACGTAATTATATTTTGTTTATCGAAATAATTCTTTTCAATAAAGATAACAAAAATTACACATTTTAAATGCGCCAAAATGTCTGGTTCTGTTTTTCTGCATGTAAACAGGCTAGGCAGTTCCATTTCTGAGTATTTTTTGTGCATAATCTTTAATATTTCGTGCCAATTTTAGTTGACGTTGAAAAAACAGCTCTATTTGAAAAGTACTCTGCATCGCATGTAAGGCCGGCATTTTGCTCGAATGTGAAAGCCGGTATAAAAAAAGGCCATCTTCTATTTTTTAGAACTTTCACAAATCGAAGCCAAAATTGTTCTTAATGACAATCTTCAATAACTTGTTGCATTATTTGTGCACTTTTGCAGTTACAAAGCACATAGATGACCTTGTCAGCCGTACTGCATTGACATACTACAATGTTTCGTAACAAACGTCTGACGCTAAATTCAAGACGAGAAATGTCTGGTACAAATTTTCCGCTCTAAGCTTCCTGAATAACTGAAGATCACACATGTCTTCGCAGTGATGATAGGTTTGGTTTTGTGGAAAGTAGGACAAAGGATGGGGCGTAAAAAATCGAATTCGTGGTTTTGCGTTTATTCGGCAGCCCAAAAGCGCAGAAATTAGTTGTTTATGAACTCTGGGTGGAATAATTTAAACTCGAAAACACTTATGTAAAAAAAAAGTTCGGGCCAGTCACCCCTCTGGTGGTGGTTGGCAAGCGAAGCCTTATACACCACCTAGCACGGATGACTACGGCCCGCTTGCGTTAATCATACGTTACAGTGTACCTGTATCATGTTCTCTATTATTTCAATTCAGCACGACGTTGAGAACGGCCTTATGATCGGTTTGATACACACTCTGACTTTGCGTTTTCACCACAGTTATATTCTTCGTGAACGTTAAGTCAATTCACGTTCCACAGATGGTAGTCGGTTGTTTGGTATCGGTGTTGCCCACGAGTCAAAACTCTTCGAGGTCGAAATGGGTCGAAATGGACGAACCACCGGTTTTGACGTTTCTCAATGTCGACGTTAAAGTCACCGACGACAATCACGGGCATAGCGTGTTTATTGGTGAAGGCCCAGTGCGTTCGCATGAAGCGTTCTATGTCGGTCTTGGGTGTGTTTGGCGTGATGTAGACTGTATAAATAGCGATGCCATCTTTCGTAGTCACGGCGCACACGTCGCCACAGTCGACTTCTTGGTCCGACGTCGTTGCTAACGTCATTTGTTAACGTCGTTGCTAACCTTGCTGACGTCGTTTCAGCTTTCTTTAACTTTCACTAACTCCTTGCGCATGCGCAGGGCGCACACGCGGCCGCTACACGTGCCGTGGCCGGACCGCACAGCGGCGCGACAGGTCGCGTAACGTTATCACGTAGCATTCATCGAGAACGCAGGGGGTAAACCCGCAGCTCCTCCCCCACGACGCTCCTATTTCGCTTTCGGCTCAATTTTTTTGCGTTCCGGAGCTGCAGCATAGTCGTCCGGTTGATTTTTGTGGGCTTCCTGTCGATGAAATGAACCGAACATACCTCCCGAGAACAGAAACGTGCGATAAGAATTGAGCATGAGGGTGAATAAATAGCGCTTCCCAAAGCAGCGTACTACCGTACTTAGCCTGGAAAATTTGCTACGTTCGAAGTTTCCGATTCAGCGCGACGACCCATTCGCGGCGGCACTCAAGGGACGCAGGAAATTTGTGCAGCGAATAGACTCCGCACATGCAGACACTACTTTTTTCGTGGTGCACTTCACACGTTTCTTGCATGAGCACTTTGCCCTTACGCTGATTGTTGATGCAGCCAACAACGGCGTAATCACGCCCGGACGAGTATCTTCTGTACGTCGCTAAGTAGAGGCAATGACGGCAACCTACCCAGAATTAAGAAAATAAACATTAATTGGGGATGAAAAGTTGGATGTCTGCTGGCACGGCGAAACGTAGCCTCACAGGCAACCCCCGTCAGGACAAAGCGCGTGTGGGGTGGCCCGCCGCCTTAACGGTTGGGAACGGAATTTAAAGGCAAACCTGACAGCTCTCGGATCAGTTTGAACGTTCTCCTTAAAGCACCGTTAAATTTGCCGCTGCTGATATACCGAATAAATGACACTTACCGATTTTCTATGCCGCTTGGACGTCTGATATGCACGCACGGCACGGAGCAACAGCGTGGGACTGCGGCGTCGTCTGCTCGCCCCGCAGTCCCCAAGAAATGCCCGCCACGTGGCTTCTCGATCGTTAGAAAATGGCGGCGCACAGTGCACGATGGAAATTCTTGTCTATGAATGAGCATTTAACCCTGGCAATATTTCACACATTGTGCTAAAATTTGTCAATAATTTTTTTAGTTATGCGTTTCAGGCACATATTAAAACGACTGTACTGGATTACTGGTACTGGTCACAAATGTAAAAAAAACTGGTACTGGAGTACTGGTCACAAATGTAAAAAAAAAATACCGAACGTGACCTGTGGCTCGAGACACGCGTCGAGAGACTTTGACCTCCAACGTATTTGTGCTCAGCAGGTCATATATCCGTCACCTCGTAGAGCCGTTGCTAGATATCACCTAGGGCGCCAATGTATAGCCGTGGCCACTCGCGCTGAGCCAGCTGTATGGCAGACGGAAAGCTTCCTGCGAGTTTTTCGCGTCTCCGCTTCTGTTGTTTGTTACCGTGACTGCCTTACTTTTACGCAGCTGTAAACGAAATAGACAATATAACGAGGCGGCTACAATCCGCTTCAACCCAAGGACGTGGGTTCTATTCCGGTCGCCGTGGCTGCTCTTCAGATGGAGGTGAAAAGCGATAACGCCCGTGTTTTGAGATTTCGGCGTGCGTTGAAGACCCGCAGGCGGTCAAAATTAATCCAGAGTCCTCCACTACGGCGCGTCTTATAGCCCAGGTGTAGCTTCGGCGCGCTAAATGAGCATGAAAATTTGAAAATCTGAAAATTTGCTTCAAAAGTATAACAAAGTGCGCGAAGGCAAACTATACGATGCTTGTGGGTGCAGGGGCGAGCGGTAATTAGAAACCTGTTTGTGTTACACCCCGTAATAATTGGTCCATTTTTGCGGTTCTAATCGAGGTGGTAATACGACTAACCAAACGTTTATATTACGTTAGTTTACACTGAGAACGGTAACGGAAATTCTGCAGGCGAAACACTTCTCTGGCACGGAAGTTCCCGTATACGTTCGTGCTGCACATTAACGACGGAAACAACGCAGGACACGATACACAGGGGAAGTACAGTCATGGACAAAGGAAATGCGAACACGAAAATACGAACCAGAACACGCAAAATTGAAAAATACTCTTCGTGGAGGTCTAATAATGGCACGCTATTGGCATATTTGGAAATCCACATTTCCCAACTTTGTTTCTGTAATTAAACCACACGTCATTTTGAGTTGCATGGAAAGAAATCGCGCTGTTTGTGTATTCTGGTTCTAATTTTCGTGTTCGCGTTCCATTTTTCCATGACTGTACAGTCGGCCAAATCTTTAACTAGCGTGCACGAGCTGCGACTTTTCATTCCTGAGCGTCGTATGACGGAAGCCAAGTTGCAAACAGCTCGATATTAAGGGATTCAGAAACCGCGATCAGCTGGCCCTCTCGTCTGCTAGGCTGTTCCTTTTAAGAAGCGTCATCAGATAGAAAAGTCGCCGCTCGCGAGCGCTAGTTAAAGATTTAGCGGATGTACACGGCACCGTATCTGGGTCCTCCTCCATTTTGTCATTGTGCTGTTTGTTCTTTCGCTCACTGAAACGGTTTGTTGGTTGTGTAAAGTGCAACGGAAAAAAAGTGACCATAACTCGCACAGGACTATAGTGCTCTCTTGATCTCAAAAAATTCGGTTTAGATAATTGAGTTGTCACCGCAGCGCTACTTGAATTGCTTCCCAGCTGATATCAAGGGGAAGCAGAGGATCGCAACTATGTAGCCATCATGGAGACGCAAGCGGACGAAGAATACAAGCTGAAGCGGAAGAAGACGTGTGTTCGGCGTGGAGTTTGCGTCAGCGGTTTGGTGGCGCCACCTGCATCTCTAAAAACAGCATTTGGTATCGTCAAGTGAACAGGGGGAAGGAGAAATCGCTCGTGGCATGCCTGTACGACCTGCAGTTGGCTTCAAGCCTAATGCGGTTACATTCCCGCAGGTCGGAGAAAACGCCGAGACAAACTAGTGTTAGCCAGATTTCACAACAGATTCCTGCAGCCAACCGTACAGTTTGCTCCGCGACCACCGCTGCCACGTGTCACGACGATTTCACAATGCGCTAAATTGGAATCTGGGAAAAAATCGCAGTTGAGTATCTCTGTGTCCTTTTGGTCGGTACTATTCACGGCACCATCGCGGAAATTTCGCCTTCAACGCAGAGCAGGATTCAGCTCTTCTCGCTCTCAGATCAGTTCTCCCCACAGCTTTCATCTTTGCTCAGCTCGTTACAGCTCAGCTCTCACTCTTTGCACACCGAGTGTGAAACAGTACGCAAATTTTATGTTTGCACAGTTAGCATAGTTATTTTCCGTTCTGTCGCACTTCAGCAACATCGATCCGAAAATGCCGGGTCGCAAGGAAGTCACGTTGCACTTAAAGGTGCTACCTAATCGTAAACGCAGAACTGCGAACCTGTTTCTAATAGTAGGCACTCAACGTTGAGTGGCATTCTTGCCGCTTCTAGGATTTAGAAAAGCTAAAAATATCAGAGCCCTTCCACACTGGGAAGGGGGAAGTCCAACGAAGACGGCGCTTTGCTGGAATTTGTTATGTTGGGATTTAGATATATATCGGGATTTGATATGTTTAATTACAAGAACAGTGGTGGGATCTGTACGACAATAACTAAGGACACACACGATTGGTGGGTAGAGACAATGACGTTTTATTGTATCAATCAATCAATCAATCAAGAGCTTTATTATCACAAGACAGGAAAAAGGTTTACAGACTATTTGGACCGATAGCCAGGAGGCTAGTTTCCGGTCCAATACAAAAATACACATACAAATGAGTCGCAGGTATCCACCAAGTTTCGAAGATAAAGAAAATGAACAAAACAGTCAAAGAATAAATGAAACACAAAACAGTATAAACATCCACCATAATCACAATCGCATCATTAAACTACTACATTCTGTTTATCCAAATAAAACATCTTGCAAGACAATTTGAAGTTCCTCGCAGTTTTCACTTGAATAGGTACATCGTTCCACACTTTGGCACCGTAGAATTCAATAAGCCTTTCGCCATAAACGTTATGACACATTGGCAAGTTGAAGTTGGCGTTGGATGCTTGCCTAGTGCTCCGAACAGGGATAGAAAAACGTGCTAAGGGTACAGGAAAGTTATGGTTTATAATTGTGTTTACTAAAAGAGATATTTTGTATTCCCGAATAGTTGAAAAAGAAAGTACACGAAATTCCTTAAAAATTGTATTGACAGGACGGTTGAATGCAGAAAATGATATTATTCTTAGTGCTCGTCGTTGTAATCGATATAACGGCGTAAAATATGTTTCATAGGTAAGCCCCCAGGCTTCCGTACAATAAATAATGTGGCACTGAAATAAAGTGAAGTATAAAGATCGTAACATACTACATGGGAAGAAAGACCGCGCTTTGGTTAACGTGAAACAACTAAACGCAAGTTTTTTACACACCTTTTGTATTTGTTCTTTCCAATGTAGGTGTGAATCAAAGACAACACCCAGATATTTGAAGGAAGTTACATTCTCAATTGGTTTGTCGTTTATATACACACTAAAAGAACTATTATCAATTACTTTTCTCCTCGAGTGAAAGATGACACATTTAGTTTTGTCGGTGTTTATGGTTAACTTACTTTTCAAAAACCATGAGTAGATACTGTCCATTTCAGCTAGTATGGTATCTTGCATTTCAGATAGAGAATCACCGCAAAATATAATTGCGGTGTCATCCGCATACATTAGTATTTTGGAGTTCTGTATTGCGAGTGGGAGATCATTTACATACAAGGAAAATAAAATAGGACCTAAAACTGATCCTTGCGGAACACCACATGTTAAGTCACTGTATGAAGAATGGTGATTATCGATTACCACTTTCTGTTTTCTAGATGAAAGATAGCTCGCAAAGAATTTAAGGGAGTTGCCAATTATACCATATTTTTCCGAGGTTGCACCAATCCCAGCGCAGGGCCTACTGCTAGGTGGCCGCCGAAGAGCGCGCGGCATTGCGCAGTGTCAGCGGGGAAGGGGAGAGAGAGAGAGAGAGAGAGAGAGAGAGAGAGAGAGAGAGAGAGAGAGAGAGAGAGAGAGAGAGAGAGAGAGAGAGAGAGAGAGAGAGAGAGAGACGTTTATTTGAAATGAAAGAGACACGCCGCGAGTGGCGAGGAGTATACACCACTCGGGAGAGAGGCGGCGGTGGTGAAGAGGTGGGGCTGTAACAGTGGCACACGTTCCTCTAATACAGGAACACAAACTCGTTCCTCGTTCCTTCCCAACTTCGAAACGGGTTCCTGTTACAAGTTCCTCTAATGCGAAAAGGAACGCGCTCCAGTTACGCTTCGAACATAGGGACGTGTCGTTACATAAACGTTACATTTGATTTTTAAAATTAAAATATGGTGCCGGATAATCCTGAGGCGAAATAAAGGGAAAAATTTAAAACTCGCATCGAACTATGTATACTATACGAATGTGAACACAGCCGGCAGCAGATTATCTGTAGATAAGTAAAAAAACCCAAAGAAGCGCTCCCAGACGAATTTTTTCAGGGAGAACTGGGGATACTCCAGACATGTGCAATTTTTGGTACTCGTCTATTACAAGTGCAACCCATATGAAGTTTTCCACTTCGGTCTTCAAATGCGCAGTCCGGATACTGCGCTTCAGATGTGCAAATTGAAAGTTACTCACATGCACGAACATAATTAAATTTTTTGCACAAGAAACCACGTAGAAAAGAACGATACATAAACGTTTAACGAATGCGGATTTAATGTTACAGTATGAGTGGAAAAAAATGTCCAGTATACATATTCGCTACTAAGTAGAGTCCCTTGTTTAAACTCGGCAAGAGTTGCATCTCGATGCAACTCTTGCTCACGAACTCGTCAGACGAACCCGTTTTTTCGTCAACGTTTCGTTGTCAATGTTGAAGAGCCGTTCCACCGAAGCTCTTGAGGGTACTGCCATGTTGTACTTGAGGAACAGTTGGTTCAGTCCCTCGAAGTTTATCTGCAACTGCGGGTAGTCAACTGGTACCAGCAGGTACCGCGACCGCTTATCCTGCGCCTCGGCTGGAGGGGTTCGGTGCCCGAACGAGAAGAAACCTTCGCTCGCGGACGAGGTGGCAAAATCTGAGCTGGCTGGCATGGTCACCGCAGCCAGCTCTGCCTGTATGTTGGTGGTCGCCTGGTATCGCATGTAATTGCCTGGGATACCTCGGGGTTGAAAAACTGGCGATAACGAGCTTGCGCTTCCCTTTAAGGTGTCCAAGCCTGAGATCCCGAACAATTCATTAGAAAATCAGCATATTCAATCCCAGATGCTGACATCGCTTAGCTCTTTTCGATCCCGGCGAGAACTGCACTTGCCAGAGGGCCACAATATGTCAGTCCCTTCATGACCACGTAGTTAATTCGCTTCACCAGGATGGTCAGGGTCGGAAGCAGGTAACCAAAGAACATGTGTTCCTGTCACTCAAGTACGTTCAGCGCACACGAGAGTGGCTTCATGAACTGTGAATGATAACAAGTTTTGCACTTTGTTAATTCACAATGAAAGAAATAGATGGATGTGGGCAAGAGCATGCAGCAATATCAAGTGCTAAGAACATCAAAGAGACGAACGCATAAATTTGAGGAGCAGTAACCCACGGGAGCTTAAACAGAAGCACAAACCTTACAGCTTTGTTAGCGAGCTCCAATACGTGGTTGAGAGCGAAAGAAATTGGAGGGCGCTTAAGCTTCGCCTGTACGCCATAGCATTATCAGGCCCTGTTCTCATCGCATTTTTTTACTGAGTAGGCTGCGGCCCGCTGCGTGGTTGTTCTTCTGCCATTTAGCTTCGAGGAAACACGTTCCGCGGAAGGGCGGGCAAACTGGGCAGCTTGTGGGAAGAGAAACACAGTAGCGGCCCGTGGCTTTTAACTGCACAGCACTTTAGACGCTCGCCTTTTCGGCCTAGCTCGCTCGCTCGACCAAAGTATATAGAGCACCAAGGCGGCGTCCCGAGGTAACGCTGTTGTTCTCGGCGCACCCCAAAGGCTTCGAAAGCCAAGCGGTTTATATAGTCATTAGCGTTCGAAACTCGTGAAACGCTGGCGCTTGTCATACATCTTCCCGTTGTTAAGCGCAAATAAAACTATAGGTACATTTCAGGAAAAATATACGTAATTAACCGGCAGCGCCCGCGTTCCTTTAGTTAAGGACGCCCGTTGGTTTGGTTTTCTATACGCAAAATGTGGCAGTGCAACTCCCGCCTTTTAGCCATGAAATCTCTTCTGAGAAGGGACACACGTGCCCTAATCCCCCGTGTGTCTGCTCCCTCCCCCCTAATCTTTCCCGGGTGGAGGAAGTTTCTCTGAGGAGGCTTCGGGCTGGGGTGGCTCGCACACCTTCAGTCACCTGGACTTGGAGACCCGCAACAGAAAACCCAGGAACATGTCCCAAATGTCCGGCCTCGGCGGCTGAAGCGGATGTCAATCATCTCTTGTGGACGTGCACAGGAACCAGAACAGCTCGGGACAGTGCGCTAAGAGTGGTTGGTCTTCGGTGGGATAAACCGGGGGACTTCAACCGGTGGGTGCACGAACACCGCTACTGCAGGTTGCTGCTGAACTTTTTACACGAGACCGGACTCCATGCTTACCTTTAGACTTGTACAGGGTCATCAATTTCCTGACTACCTGTGCTTTTGTACCCGTTCTCTTTATTCTACCTAATGTCTTATTTTTGCTTTATATGCCGCATGGCAAAAATGCGAATTAAAAAAAAAAAAAAACGCCGGCACGTGCGGGGAGAAAAGCAGAGAGAGAAGAGAACTCTCGCTGGCGCAGTTTCAGGCAGGGGGCTCGCGAGCACTGCGAATGCGGGAAATTTGAATTGCGTGGGGTGGTAGCAGTAAGCGGATAATGGCAATTGATTGATTGATTGTGGGGTTTACCGCGCCGACGCAACGCATGCGATGAGGCGCGCCGTAGTGGAGGGCTCCGGATTAATTTTGACCACCTGGGGATCTTTAACGTGCGCCGAAACCTCGTACACACGGGCGTTTTTGCTTTTCGCCTCCATTAGAAAAGCGACCGTCGCAGCCGGGAATCGAACCCGCGACTTCGTTAACGGCAATACAGTCCATTATGGCGAATCACTGCTCTGCACTTCCGACAGCTTTCACATTGAGTGGAACGACCATTATGGCGAATCACTGCTCTGCACTTCCGACAGCTTTCACATTGAGTGGAACGACTTTAATTTTTTGTATTATACTTCAGCGCCCTAAAGCCTTGGAATCATAAACAGCCAAATCCTAGCGATGGAACATTTACAGAAGGAAAGCCGTTCCCTCTTCCGTTTTTTCGTAAACCTAACGAGTGACCATTACAGGTCCGCCGACCCTTAACGGAACGGTGGCGTTCCTCCGTTCCTCCCAAAAGAAACTAGTTTCAGGAACGCCGTTCCGCACAACACTGGGCTGTAACCATATTTGCCCCCGTAAATGGCCATGCTCCACCGTGAAACCACAATGTGGGAAAGCCAGCTTACACGGACAAAGCTTACACCGACTCTTCTCTTGAAGTCGGCTTCACCTCTAAACACAAGTACATTGCTGGCAAGATATTTTTTTAAAGGCAATAACAGCCGTTTGTTATCAAATTATGGAGGCCTTTGGACCTTTTTTTATGATTTTTTATACGCTCCGGAGACTATCTACTACATCCTAGCCATAGGCAGCTTCGGGAAAAACTCCGCAAGATATACAACGTATAAGACGGGGCAGCGCTCACGCAAATCGTTGCCAATACGACTTTTGGGTCGCCAACTATTGAAAACTCAGATAGGTAAGTACTTTGCGCAGTTGTGTACAGCTACTACTATTTTACTTTTTAAAATAAGTTTTGCTCTCTACTGTCTCAGCTTTTGCTGCAATAGAATCTTATGCAGTGTGACAACATTGCGAAACAAGAACTAATACCTCCTGCGAACCACTTCTTTGGCTTAGCATTAACCGAAAGAAGAATATTTAAGGCCTGCTTGTAAGCAGTTCCAATTCACTTTGGAGTTTAACGCGAGAACGCACTCCTCATTGGGAGTAAGGCGAGCCGCAGTGAAAGGCTAGAGATTATCTTAAACGGGGTCTTTACGTAAGCAGTGATCCGCTTGCGTGACAGCTAGCTCGAGAGATGTGCTGAAGTAATTTGTACTCGTAGAGCGGCCATAGCTTCGAGAGTTTGATTAACATAGCTGCAATGAACGCATCCTGGCTACATGCCACACACTGGTGGGCATTGTTTAGGGGTAGTTTTGCACCAATACATGGGCCGACAAAAAAAATTGGCGCAGCTTGCACTAGTGGTGCAACGCTGGAGAAACAGCGGAGCTGGGGGCCTACCTAGCTTCTTCCGGCTTTACTGAGTTTCTCTAGGCTTTGCTTAGTTTTGTTAGGTTTTGCGATGTGCTTGCTTGGCTAGGCTAAGTGTTGAGGGGTGAGGCCAAGTTTAGCCGGACCTTACAAGGCCGTACCGGTCGACAGCGGAGGGGGGAGGAAGCCAGGTCGACCCTCAGCTCCGCTGTTTCTCTAGCGTTGCACCACTAGCGCAAGCTGCGCCAATTTTGTTTGCCTTTTAGTTGCACAAGAAAGACTATCACCTTTAAAAAGGTTCACTAAGGCGTGCGTATAAGCATATGTCCCTTGTGCTCAAGTCAATGCAATGACCTAGCCACCACGAACGTGCTGTCGTAAAGTGGTGTTGTACTGTTGAGTTGTGTGCACTTGCATCGCCCACACTACTTGGACCTAGTGTCCGCAGTATGTCATAAATAAAATAAAGAAATAAATCAAGTTGCATCACGCTTCGCCATTCAAAGCAATCTATAAGCCCGGGAATTTTCCGAAAGTTGAAACGGTAGCAGTATGTGTTTACAGTTTGAAATGTCGATTCTTTCGCGTTGGACAATCGCATGGTGGTAAATAGCATGCTCATCAAAAGCAGCGAGACTGGTGATGCGCCCGTAGATAGAAGACTGCTCCCCCCCCCAGGGCAGTGCTATGACAGAAACGGAACATGGGCGTCTCGTTGAGTGCAAAGAAGATGCACGTCTTTCCCGACACAGGGTGGGCTTCGAAATCAAATAGACTGCTGCATGCCAACCGCCCTTACTCCATTCAACACCCTTTTCTTTTCTTACGCGCTACCTAGCAGGACTTACTGCCACTGCGCTGCCACTGCATCGCCCAGAACGTTGTTGCGCCACACTCTGTTTCGCGCAATTCTCTGCGAGCCCGCATACAGCGTAGCCGAGAGGCGCGCAAGTTCGCACCGGCTGCCCGATGCGGATGCGGTGACGCGACCCACATCCAGGCGTGTCGCCTGCACGCGCCACTGGCGTTCCTTGGCCGCCCGGACGTGCCGCCCAGAGCCAGCTGCCGACCGCGTCTCTACACTGGCCTTCTGCGAGCGCACGCGCGATGATGATCCGCCGCCGCCTCGGACCGGCTTCCGTTTGCCCCCACGAGACGGAGGCCACAGGTCTGAGGACGCCAGCGCTAATTTTCATTATTTTCTCCCCTATCGCCGCTAAATAAAGCC
Organism: Haemaphysalis longicornis; assembly: GCF_048455015.1. Taxonomy (NCBI): domain Eukaryota; kingdom Metazoa; phylum Arthropoda; class Arachnida; order Ixodida; family Ixodidae; genus Haemaphysalis; species Haemaphysalis longicornis. The sequence continues at coordinate 330,321,652 of NW_027526203.1, forward strand.
TCTTTTTGGAGTGGATTAGAGGCTCGATAGGGGAACCCGGATAAGACCCAGCCCTCACTGACATTGCCATCCAGAGGGTGGACGGACAAGCTGTGGAAAACTGCTCCAGCGATCTGCAGCGCGTGTGCACTTAGCAGTGGGTTGGCCAGGCGAAATTTTGCCTCCGTGAGCGGATGTGCTGCTCCTGTTGGCCAACAGGATGGAGAGCATGGAAGAGGGCTCATTTGATCCGGGGTTGGTAGTATGCGGACTTCTATTGACCTAACGTTAACTGCGCATCCTTCAGTGTTTTTCAGGATTGTATTAAACACAGCTGGATCGATACATATTGCATGATGACTATTAGTGCAGAAAGAGTCCCAAAGTAAATCATTCGGTGGGAGCACGCTCTTTTTGTGACTTGTTGCAGGGACCGTTTTTGTGTGTGTGTGGGGGGGGGGGGGGGGGATTGCATCAACACACAGACACAAAAGCAAGCAGGAACGCACGCACGCACATACACATATTTAGGGCTGGACGTCAAATAAAAGCTACGCCTATCGATCACCAGCTTTGGTATTGTCTTGCGTGCGCGTGCGTGCGTGCGTTCGTGCGCGTGCGTATGCGTGTGTGTGTGTTTGTGTGTGTGTGTGTGTGTGTGTGTGTGTGTGCGTGGGCGTGCGCGCGCGCGCGCGCGTGCGTGCGTGTGTGCGTGTGTGTGCGTGTGTGTGTGTGTGTGGGTGGTTGCTTGAGCGCTTCCGTGACAGACAGACAGACAGACAGACAGACAGACAGATGTTGTAACTGACTTTGACCTGATATGTTCAGGGTGTCCAAACGAACATGTACCCAAAACTCTAATGTAGAAAAAAATTAAAGCCGTTCCACTCAACGTGAAAGCTGCCGGAAGTGCAAAGCAGTGATTCACCATAATGGACTGTAACGCCGTTATCCGCTCACTGCTGCCACCCAATGCAAGTCTAATTTCCCGCCTTCGCACTGCTGGCGTGCCCCCTGCCTGAAACAGCGCCAGCGGGAGTTCTGTTCTTTTTGTGCTTGCTTTTCCTCCCGCACGTGCCGACTTTGCACTGCCACTTTTTTTCGCTTACTATCGTAAGAACTAACTTAACGAGCATTCCGAAGTAAATGGACGCGGTTTTCACCGGTTAATTACATATATTTTGCCTCAAATGTACTATCGGCGTCAAATGAAACGCGAACACGAAAATATGAACCAGAACGTGCAAAATTGAAAAATACTGTTCATAGAGTTCATATAATGGCATGCTATTGTATGTTTGGAAATCCACTTTTCCCAACTTTCTTTTTGTACCTAATCCTCGCGTCATTTTGGCTTACGTGGAAAGAAATCGCGCTATTTGTGTGTTCAGGGTTATATTTTCGTGTTCGCGATTCATTTGACACCGATAGTACCTGCAGTTTTCTTTGCGCTAAACAACGGGGAGATGCATGACAAGCACCAGCGGTTCCTGAGTTTCAAACGGTTATGTCTATTTCAACCGCTTGATTTTCGAAGCCTCTGAGGGACACTACGACGGTACGCCGGGCTCTACTTGGGTCCGTTATCTCACTGCGCTGCCTGATTACGGAAGTCGCTTGACATAGAGCGTTACAGCGAGCTACGACGACAAGGCGAGCCCCTAAAGTGCTCTGCACTTAAAAGTGAAGATCGTTTCATTAATATGAACGCGAGTGGTAGCGCTCGAATTTGGGAGAGCACCCCTTGGTTATGCACGTTAACAGACGACGCGCTTTGAACGCTCCCGGCTGCAGTGCCACACACCGACGCACATGGGTTTTGCCTAGCAAAGCGTCTTCTTGCTCGCGCGGCTTTTTTCCCTCTATGACCTTGATTGAGATGCTTCGCACTCCGAGAGAACTACGTTGTCTATAAACTCTCTTTCTTGGTCGTACGGCATCATTTCGGTATTTGGCCGTGATGTTACCTCGCTTGAGTTATCGCACACGACAGACGCAATTTTACGACGTGGGGCATCTGCGCCATCGCACTAAAAAGAGCGAGGCCAACCAAAAGAACCAAATGAGAGTTTTCGGTAACTGTGGGGACTAACGACTAGTGTTCCTTTTTCGCTTGCGCTGAAGTGCTGCAAACATTGTTTGTAGTGAACAAGCTTCAAATGAACAAGCTTTCAAGGTTTCAAACGTTTGTATAAGCGCTCGTGGAATATTAAAAGTTGTGGGCCATGTTTTAAAACACCCGATTGAGTTTGCAATAGTCTAATTTTTACGCACATTTTTTACATCGTTTAAAAAGATACCCGCACAACTTCGAAACGCACTATGCGCAGCTGCACGCTATCTGCAAGACGAATCCGTACTGAAGGCGTTGTGCGTGGCAGTCGTGATGCATATTTTCTTCCGTGTAGGAGAGATCGCAACACTGGACGGAAAGTGAGGAGGGATGGTGGGCAAGAGCAATTTGAAATAATTTGGAGGGGACCTCATCGAACTGCACAAAGTGGTAGGTTGTTCCGCGCATAATCTGTGGAGAGTCACAGAACGAATGCACACGTGGACGAATCAGAAGCTCCACGTGTCCATCGCCTTTCGTCCGCATCCTTTAGTTCGGCTATTAGTTGTGGACATAAATGTAATCATCATCATCAGCATTACCATAATAATAATCATCATCACCCTGCTCAGGTCCACTGCAGGACGAAAACCTCTCCCATTGACCTTCAACCACTCCTGTCCTGCGCTGCTTGAGTCCACATTTTACCCCTAAATTTGTCTATTGCATCCCTCCATCGGATTAATGGCCTCCCCCTTCTTCTAGACCCATCTCTTGGTATCCACTCTTCTACCCTAATTGTCCACCGGTTGTCGATTCGTCTCACTACATGGCCAGCCCAAGTACATTTCTTTTTCCTGATTTGAGCTATGATATCGTCAACTCTAGTTTGTTCTCTGATCCGGGTAACTCGTTTCTTGTCCCTGAGTGTTATTCCTAACATTATTCGTTCCATGGCCCGTTGAGCCGACCTGAGTTTGCTTTCTAGGTGTTTAGTAAGGCGCCAAGTTCCAGCTCCGAATGTCATCACCGGCAGTACGCACTGGTTGTAGATTTTTCCTTTGAGTGACAGAGGTAGCTTACTTTTCCTTATTTGGGAGTGCTTGCCGAGTGCTCCCCTGCCCATACCTATTCTGCGCCGGATTTCTCTGTCGTCATTGGGGTCAGCACTAACCATCTGTCCGAGGTAGTTATATTCTGTTACTTCTTCTAGCGTTTCTTTTCCTAAGCTGAAGAAGACGTTCTTGGCATGCTTATCCCTCATTACTTTAGATTTATTCATATTTATTTCTGGCTTCACGGCCGCGCTTTCTGATTCTAGTTCCTCAAGCATTGTTTGCATGTGTTCTGCAGTCTCACTCAGCAAGACTATGTAGTCCGCAAACCTCAAATGGCTCAAGTATTCCCCGTTTATCCTTAATCCTATGTTTTCCCAGTCAAGCTTTCTAAATGCCCCCTCCAGACATGCTGTGAATAGTTTTGGAGAGACGTCGTACTTCTTTTCGGATCGGAAAGTTATTGTTTTGCTTGTGGAGGGTAATCCTGCCCGTGCATCCTTTACATGTGTCTTCTATAAGTCTTATGTAGGCTCCCTGTACTCCCTGGTCTTTTAGTGCTTCTAAAACTGCTACGGCGAGTACGGAATCAAACGCTTTCTCGTAATCTATAAATGCCATGTAAAGGGGCTTAGTGTACTCTGCAGATATTTCTATCACTTGGTTGACGACATGGATATGATCCATGGTTGAGCAACTTGAGTACCATTTCCTAAACCCAGCCTGCTCTCTGGGTTGTTGGGAATCGAGGCTGTCACCTATGTGGCTAACTATAACTTTGGTAAACAGCATGTAAACAACTGAGAGTAGGCTGATGGGTCTGTAATTCTTGAGGTCTTTGGGATCTCCCTTCTTATGAATCAGAATAATGTTGGCGTTTTTCCAGGCTATGGACACTTTTTGAGTCTTCAAGCATTCTGAAAATAGTACAGCAAGCTTTTCCAGTGCAATATATCCTCCCTCCTTCAAACGATCTACGGTTATGCCATCGTATCCTGCTGCGTTTCCTATTTTCATGCTTTTAGGAACCTTTCCAACTTCCTCTTTAGTGGGACGTCGCAAGTTGAGCTTGTATTCTCAGTAGCTGGTCTAGCGTCGCTGGCATACAGACTGGTGTGGAATTGTTCTGCTACGTTAATTATCTCGTCCAAGTCGTGCGTAATGTTTCCCTGCTCATCTCTGAGTGCGTACATCCTGTCTTTGCCGATGGCTAGCTTTCTCGTAGTTGATTTCAAGCTTCCCCCTATTTGCTCGTTTCCTCTATCACTGCTATGTTATATGCACGAGTGTAGTTTGTTTTGTTAATCAGTTCTGATAGCTCGGACAATTTAACCCGATCTACCTGACTTGAAAAATTCATGTTCTGACGTTTGACGATTAGTTCATTCGTTTTCTTAGTTTTCCAGTTTGTTCTCCACATGCTGCATCTCCCATGGCTGCTGCTGATTCACTGAGTGCCGATGTTAGGTTGTCATTTAGCCTGTCTACACTGACCTCGTTCTGCTTGTTTAAAAGGCGAGAATCAGTTTTAAAGAGTTGTTTTAAACTCCTGTGATCTGGCTCTGACTGGTTCCATGTGCGGGGTTTCTTATTTGTCATGAGTTTCGCTCTTTCTCTTCCGAAATTCAGCCTTAGCATGCATCTGACCATCCTGTGATCGCTGCTGCGAATCTTCGCATTTCTATACGTCTTACCCGGGTTGCCACTTAGAATGCAGTCAATTTCGTTTTTGGTTGTACCATCGGGACTTTTCCATGTCTATTTCCTATTCTTTCTTTTGTAGAAGAATGTGTTCATTAACCTTAGGTTATTTCTCTCTGCAAATCGTATCTCCTCTACTGCTGCGATTATCTATTCCGAAGTTTCCCCCTGACCTCCCTCCCATTTGCTTCTTACCGACCTTTGCGTTAAAGACTGCCATAATAATCGTGAACACCATTGTTGCCTTCTTCACTGCTGATTCGACGTCCTCGTAGAAGCTATCTACGGCTTCATCATCATAGCTGGTTGTTGGCGCATAGGCCTGCACTATCTTTAACATATACCGCTTGTTAGGTTGATCACAACAGCCGCGACTCTCTCGCTAAGGCTGAAAAACTCCTCCACGTTTTCTGCTATTTTTCTGTGGATTAAAAATCCCACCCCTGTTCTTTCTTCTTTTGGGGTCCACTGTAGCACAGAACATGCCCGCTAGTGAGCTCCATGTAGCCTTTTCCTATCCTTCTAACTTCGCTTAAAAACCCTATAATATCCCACATAATGTCAGAGAGAGAGCTCTAGTAGTACAGCTAAGCTTCCCTCGCTAGACAGAGTGCGTGCATTGAACATTGCCAGGATCAAGCTCCAATGACGGCCTGTCCGGACCCAGAAATTCTTAGCACCCCCTGCTGTATCGCTGTTCTAACCGCCGCTGTGGACAAGTGCTTTACAGCTGCAGGGAACTGAGGGCCGAGCGTTGAGTTGGGTAGTCATGGGAGGTGGCGGCCAACTACTACACCAGGGTGGCCAGATCCTTCTCTGGTGAGGAAGTGCTGTTTATGCCCCTAAGAGCCTTCCTAGCATGGTTGAACCTTCCTAGTGTAGCCTCTTAGGTATCCGGGATGATGGTTACTTCTGGAGCAGCCAGCACTCAATCAATACCTGCATGGATTGGGCATAGAGAGCCAGACCAAAAATAGCGAGAGAGCAAGAGAAGTTTCCCGCCGACGACGTTGTTGCGCACGCCTGCAGTGATATTGGGCCAGCGTTTGTCGGTTTTGCTTTTTTACACGAGGGGTTCTGAAGGAGTAAGCTGTCACGCTGGCCTACTGATGAGATTCACTGACGTCTGGCCGTTGGAAAGGTAAGCTACTGCCATGCTCTAGTGTACAGCTTCTAAAAAAATGGCTAGTTGGAAGCTCAGCTGGCCAAAGAGAAGCCGGTCAAAAGAAACTGAGCTTCTCAGATGACGCTCAGCTCGCGCAGCTCCGTCTAAGCGTGTCCGCCATGAATTGAAGCTTCTCGAACATACAGTGACTGTTTATATTTCGGATTCTGGCTGTAACTTTACCAAAAGTGCACCTAGTGAGCTGATTTAACTTGTCAAACTAACGGAACAGCAACGCGATAACACGAGTATGGCCTTTAAAGAGTCACCTTGTCGCGGAAGTTAGCTAGGTTTGTTTTGCTTGCATGTGACTCAGCGCGCGCGGCCGGCCCGGCGCCGAAGAAAAAGAAAACCTTTATCACTGTAAACTATTGATGCTACGAGGTTCAAATTTGGCACAAAGGTGCTCTTGATCTTTATGGAAGAAAAAGTGCGAAAACATTAAAACTTACATGGGAGATTTCCTGACGATAATGTGAAAATTCGCGCAGCTCTATCTAAACGCGTCCGCCATGAATGGAAGGTTCTCGAAGTTCTCGGACATAGATTTGCCCGCGGATATGAAACGTTCCTGCGCGAGGCGTTGGAAAACAGGTGTCCCGATGTTTTAGTACCGTGAATACATGAGACTACGACGACGACAGGAGACGCCGACAGCCCGAGCCCCTAAAAGGCTTCGCGCCTATACGTTGGCAAAGTTGCGGACATAGTCTTGTCACCGCTCTTTCGTCAAAGGGTGGTGAGGGCCGAGGGAGCGTTTATCACTGTAAACTATTGATGCTACGAGGTTCAAATTTGATACAAAGGTGCTCTTGATCTTTATGAAAGAAAAAGTGCGAAAACATTAAAACTTACATGGGAGGTTTCGTGACGAAAATGTGAAAATTCGCGCAGCTCTATCCTAACGCGTCCGCCATAAATGGAAGGTTCTCGAAGTTCTCGGACATAGATTCTCGAAGGTTCTCGGGCATAAATAACGAAGTGCTTAATGACCCCCCCAAAAAACAGGGCCATCTCCACAAACGTGAAACCTGGGGAAGGGCGAAGCATGATTGTATGAATGTATATTTGGCGCCTTGGCGCTTTTGCTCCCGGAGATGAAACCGTTGGAGGTAGAGGTATACAACTTTGCTGTAAAAATCTCGTGGCTTTGAAGCCCGAAGCCTTCTAGCGCGAGGCGTTGGAAAACGAGTGTCCCGATGTGTTCTTTTAGTACGCGTTTTTGCCCGCGGATATGAAACGTTCCTGCGCGAGGCGTTGGAAAACAGGTGTCCCGATGTTTTAGTGCCGTGAATACAGGAGACGCCGACAGCCCGAGCCCCTAAAAGGCTTCGCGCCCACAATGATACTTTGGCAAAGTTGCGGACATAGTCTTGTAACCGCTCTTTCGTCAAAGGGTGGTGAGGGCCGAGGGAGCATCGATGTGCCAACAAAGAATTGTCGGCTTAGCTATGCAATTGTCTCAGCTATGTAGGCGCTGCCCGCAGAACCTCGCAGCAGACACAAGAGACCACCCGCCGCCCCCTATGCTCCTTTGGGCTTAAATCCTGTCTGCAAGGTACGTAATGTACGCCACAAAGGCAGACCTGCGCTTAACTAGCGCTATCAGCACCAATTTCGACCCGCGACGCGTAGCTGGTCCCCTAAGCGACCATGTTCACGCGCCCCGCTACAGGTGAACAGGTTAATGCCGAGTGCCAATGGTAAGCTGTTCATCTGTAATTGTAGTGAAAAAGTAATACAAGTGGAAAAATGGCTAAAAGGCCCGCCAAACCGGGAAGCTATTCAACATTCTATATGTTATTTCGTACTTTACAAGTTTTTAACAGTTTCTTTTGGTCAGTGTCTCCCTTTCACTACAACAGACACTTTGCATAATGCCGGTAAAATTTTGAGGGAGGCAGAATTGAAGTTTACATGGGACTATTGGCCCCAGTAGCTGAGTCGCATTGGCGTTTCTTTGCTGTTTCCAGACTAATCCGGAGTTGTGGGTGCTTCAGCAGTGTACAAACCCATGCACAGCCGACCCAGCGAGTAATCGGCGTGGGAAACGCGTTTCTGCGTAGCCTCGTCCCTCCAGCAACCGGTGCGCTTATTTTTTTCTTGCTCGACATCCTTCTGCAGTGGTAGTGACGCTTTCTCTTCCCGTGAGAGCGCGTCGTTCGTGTAGGACTTGCTCAAACACAAGGAGAAAGGAGCACGAAATGGACTGTGCGCTTGATGCCCGACGACCACGTGCAGTCACTACAGATGAGTGATTCTAGCTAGTTAGAATAATTGCTGAAATTAACTCAGCTGTTCGAGGGTCACACTCTACAGCCATGGAAAGCCGATGGCATGGTGGTCAGTAGGCAAAGAGTGAACAGAATTTGGAGGTCGGCGCTCGTTCTGTTTACCAGTTTTTCAAAAACAAGGCGACAACTGTGATGTCCACATCGGGCAAAATCTTTATGTCCTCTCACTCCGAAAAACAAACAAACAAACAAACAAACAAACAAACAAACAAACAAACAAACAAACAAACAAACAAACAAATTAATGAACAAAGAAACAAACAAACAAAGTAAGGAATAAAGAAATAAACGACCGAACGAACGAGCAAACAGATTTGCATGAATCGAACGCGCACATTTTTTCACTAAAAGTAGCCTTAAAATTTGCGAGTGCTTTACAGTCAGGCTTCAAACTGAAATTGGCTTTCAACATTGCCGGCTTTCGTCAATGCCAACAGCAGGTGGATAAACAAGTTTATGAAGTACATGGGATTATGCTGCCACAGTTGCGTCAGTCAAATCAAATGGCTTCTGCCAAGTACGTGGTGTCATATGTCTTTTACATCTGCGCGGTAGAATCATCTTCGAATTATTTTTTTCGAATTTTCGTAAGTAAACTTACCTGCGCGTTACAATCGGGGGTGCGTTAGAATCGTGCAAATGCGGTACGTATGAACGAGCGAGGGGAAAAAAGCATTGGTGTCATAAATAATAATAATAATAATCAATCAACCTTTATTATTCAACCTTTATTGAAGTGCCCAGGAACAGCCGAAGCCTTCGTGCTGGCGCACTGAGAGGGGAAAAAAGGCAGCACTGAAATACATCAGCGGCTGACACATAAAGAGCAAATAAAAAAGGTTGGTTAGTGAAGAAAAATAAAAAACTCGAAGTACTACAAAGAAAAAAATTAAAAGTGGCATCCAACCTACATTATACGATTAACAGACTGTAAATTATGGTACATTGCAACACATCGTATATGGTTATTGTACATCGTGCAATAAAAATAGCAGTAGGATGAAGCATCAATTTCACATGAACGTATGAAACAAAATACAGGAAATATTTGTAACTATTGACAGAAAATAATAAATTATAGAAATAGTTCTTACTGTGGCCTTCCCGGGCCCCTTAAAAATGTGTGATAGAACAACAGCAACAACGATGACGACAATCAATCAATCAATCAATCAATCAATCAATCAATCAATCAATCAATCAATCAATCAATCAATCAATCAATCAATCAATCAATCAATATTTTCGGTGCCCAGGAACAACCCTAGGGTCTTGGTACTGGTACACCATATACAAAACATTGATAAAAACAAACTAAAAGTGAGACGACACAACAAAAAAAAACATATGTATGACAGAAACAATAAAGTAAAAATAGTTACAGAAATCAAGCAGCAAAATAATAATAATAATAATAATAATAATAATAATAATAATAATAATAATCTTTATTGTCCTTCTATTCACAAAGCAAAGTAGCAGGCCCGTCGAAGCCAATATAGGCTTGCGTGACTAAGCCTGGCAAGCCGGCGGAGCGAAGAAAAGAAGGCAATATAATACATAAAAAACCAAAGTGAGAACACAATAATTATAAAGTCAATAAACTAAACAGAGCGGCAGTAGGGCGTAAGAAAAAGTATCGCAAAAATATATCATAATCCACATATATACGCACTTCAATAACTACAACACATATATACATACTTGTATATGCCAAATAAATGTCAGGCGTATGAATTGAGCACAAAAGGTCAACATGGCTTTTTTAAGTTGTTGTTTTGATTTCGCGGCAAAGACTTCTTGGGGTAAGTCATTAAGTGATTTTGGCACATAAACACTTCTACGAGCTATACCATACGATGTACGGGAGGGTTGACTAAAATGAGGCTGATTTCTTACAGGCCGGGTAGATTTCACTTCATGCTTAAGATTAGCAGGCAACCAAAAATGTTTAACAACCACTGTTTGAATAAATAGAGCCTCAAATGACGGTAAATTCAACGTCTTGAATATATCCTTCTCATCTGTCAACGGCAATCCATAAGCGATAGACATCAATATATTTTTCAATAAACTTAACACGAAATTTCTGACTGGATGAACAAAAATAAAAGACGGTTATTCCATACCTTATTACACTGTAAGCGCGCGCATATGCAATGCTTTTCTTGACATGAAAGGGAACAAAAGATTTAATGTTATAAAGCACACAAGCCACGCTTCGGAGTTTCCCACAGACATAAGCTAAATGTTTGTGCCAAGACAATGCGGAATCAAAAGTAATGCCTAACAATTTAATGGAATCAACGTAATTTACACTTCGCACTTGCAGGAGGTACACTGGTGATCATGTATGTAAACAGGAGCGTTAATCACAGTAATTTTGAGTGGATTACGGAAACCACCTGCGCCGAATACCATTCTAGGAATTTGTCTAAAACCCCAGGAATCCTGTCCGGAAAGTGCACCTACTCTCCCTTGGTGGCCCGTTTCCCTCCTGGCATGCCTAACTCCTACACTCTTAGTAAAAAAGGTTGTAAAAAGGTAGTAACGGCCGTATTTACTAACTCCTTACGAACCTTACTACCCCGCGGTTTTGTACGTAGGCTCTGCCACTAACAACTGCATGGTTAGTAAATTAACTGAGTGTAGGAAGCAGTATGCACTAGATTAAGGTCGTGCTTATGACTAGGTTGTGCATGGCCAGTTAGTAAACGCATGCAGCTCAGAAGAGTGCTATCGCTGGGACTTTACTAGTGGGGGTAGTGGTGCTTACTGCCTGCTTCGGTTAGTAATTCTGACAAGTGCTACATTTACTACCTCCAGTTACTAAGTGCCTAGTGTATACTGGGACAAGTGACTTGTTAGTATTCCATTAGTGAATTCCTCGACCTTTTTTTAAGAGTGTATGCAAGGCCTTCACCCACGTGGGTGTTCTGCGAGGTCGTGCTCCGCGACGCTATGGAGAGTCGCTGCTCAGAACAAACTACGGGAGATTCGCGGGCGAAACCGCAGGCCTGACTGCTTTAGTACCTCCATGCAACCAGGGCCGCCGTTGGAAACCAGTGCGCCAAAGACTTCGTACTTCGTCCCCCCCCCCTCCGCCCCCCTCTGCGTGGTGCGAATTTACCTGCGAATTTGCTGCTGCGGCGCCTTTCGTGTGGCGAAACGATCTATTGCCACAGCGACAAAAATAGGTCGTTTTGCCGCACGAGCAGCGCCGCAGCAGCGAATTCGCAAGTGAATTCCCGCCATGAAGAACGGGCTTTCTGTATAAATGTACAATTTGTTGCCAGTGACACTTTTGTGGCCCTGATTAAAGTAAAATCCTCTCGCGTTTTTCACCACAACTGTACATTTTGACTTTTTTTGTGTGTGATTAATTTTGGTGCCATTATCCGCAGTACGCGGCGGTTGACAAGCTCCTCCTACGCAATACGTTGGCATAAAAGACAGGGGTGTTAAGATTTGCCCCTCACCGTCGCCTCTGTGCAAAAGAGAAATAAAGGATTCTTGTTTGACAAAGCGACATCAAAATAAAACGTCCACCCACAATTTGTTTGTTCCGTGCTTCTCACGTTTGTAATACCCGCTGCATGCAGTCATTCGTTAGTTTTAAACGGATGTAGTCCTTACTTCTATGTTTTTTTTCTTCCGTGCTTGTCAAGCATATATGTTTTTATTTGTTCCACATTTCCATATTTTTAAGTGCTATTTCGTCTTATGTAAACAAAACAGAAAATTGCAAGCAGTGATAGCAATCCTGCCACAATTATCGGAACACGCGAATAGATTTTTTATGAAATATTTTATTTTCCTTATTCTTGAAAGTTAATACAGTGAAATCTCGTTGATACGTTTCTCACGGGAACCGGAAAATAAAACGTAATTGCGAACAGCGTAATATCCTAAAAGGTTAAAAAATGAAGAAAATATGCATACTCTGTCAGCAACACACTTATATTGAGCAGCATTGAAGTAGCCGGTCAATTTGAGTGCTGCACTTCCTTCTTTTCAACGTCCAGGAGTAAATTCTTCTGAAACGTCAAAAAAAAAAAAAAAACTGCCGGTATTTTTTGTTTCGCCGGACGCTGTTTTGTACGACAATCCATGTCGTTCCTTAAATCGATGAAGCCAGCCGCCGGATGCTTGGAAGTCTTCAATGACCAGGAAGACAGCGATGTTGCCAAATTTTTCGCGTTGGACTGACCCGTCGACGTTCACTCCTGCCAGTCTAACTTGCTTGAGCCATGTAAGCATTACGTGTTCAATTTGCTGATGCTTCGCACCTCGCGTTTGTTTCACACCGGGGCCGAAAACGTGCAGCTTCTTTCGAAGATTCTCTCTGACACTGGCAAACCGAGCTCCCGTGCCACGGTCCACTCGCTTCCTCTTCGGGTTCTCGGGTTCGGGAAAATGCGTACAGAGTTACACAATTTACACTTTTTCTTTTAAACTGTGCGCCTTAAGTTTCCTCAACATTGTTACACGCCTGGCAGTACCATCGCACACAGCAACAAAGCAGCCGGAGGAGAACAAAAGAAAAGAAAAAAGAGGGAACCCTCTGAACCACACAAGCAACACCGAGCAACGCAAAAAGGCAAAAAGAGAACGAAGAACCGCGGGGGGAAACACGTAGCATGGTGAGAAGTTGGGAAGGGAAGTCGCTGCCTGCCGAGAGCATTGCACATCTTTTTTTATTATGATACGTTTTGCGAAATGGCGCGGTGCATCGTCTGGTGTATCATTATCACTGGACGGAGCGGTAACGCCTGGCAGCGATGTTTCCGTCGCAAAACCGGCGCTGCCGCGGCCTCATCGGCTCTGCAACGTGCAGATCGTGGTATGATGGAAGGCGGTTTGAGATAGTATAGCGAAGAATAAACGTAAGGTTTCTATAAATGTAGGTCAGGATCCGCATTCCCAGATGTATTATCCAATTTTCGGCAAAAGTGGGATCGTATTACACAAAGATGTCTTATTTCAAAGGGACATCGGCCGGGAATGAAAATAAAAACGTATTATGCCGAATCCTATCAACGAGATTCCACTGTAGTTATATATTCTCAGTTAATAGTAATAGATTTCATTCAATAGTTTCATTTAATAGTTCAGTATATTATCAGCTAATAGTTATGTATTTATTGTACATATTTTTAATCCCCTGAAAAATCATATTAGGAGGTCAAGATGCAATCACAGCCCCCCTCCTTCCCCCCCTTGTGCGAAATTTCTGGCTACGCCCCTGCCATGTCGTCAATCAAGTGATAGAAAAATCCGCAGGGTATAATAAAGCCCTTTACGGGGCTTTTATAGACTCAGAAAAAGCGTTTGACTCAGTAAGCACCGCAGCAGGGCTAAAAGCATTGAAAGACCAGGGAATAGAGAAGACTTACATAAGACTCCTAGACGACACATATAGAGAGAATGTACTGGCAAGATAATCCTTCCCAAGCAAAGCGACCCGGTCCGGAAGGGAGTGAGACGGGGAGATACCGTCTCGCCAAAATTGTTCGCAGCGTGCCTGGAGGGGCTATCCAGAGGGGCTATTCAGGGGCTATTCAGCAGTGCCGCAGAAGTCGCTACCGAGGCAAGGCGTCGTCCACACCAGAGGGGACGGGAATCTACCGGCCAGCGTGCAACGCCTACTGTCACGGGGTCCAAAATTCGCAGTCGAGCCAAAGAAGTCCCCGGCGGAACTTCTAGGCCTGGTGAGACAGATCTCGAGACTAGCTCCCGAAACAGAAGCAGATAGATGTATATCAGAAGGGGTGGACGTCTTGATGAAACGCGAACCTGTTTCGAGTGTTTCCAGTGTGAAGAAGGCAGTTACTTATTTAAAACAGCATTCCCTTGCCCTCCTGCCAGCCGATAAAGAAGGGGGATTTCTGGTGTTACTCCGAGACTTCTTCCGCTTTATAAAGCGGAAGGAGCCATTCTGTCCGTCTTCAAGCGCCATGATGACGTTGACCTAGCAAAAGTGAAATCCAATGCAAAGAAGTTGTGCACTGACTTAGGCCTGGAGAAACTGGGCAAGTCTGTGAACCAGAGCAAAAGTGTGGGACTGCACCTATTTTTTACGGCCAAAACGCACAAAGATGGTTGCCCGTTTCGTGTTATCGTTTCAGAAAAAGGGTCGTGGTTATATAATGTGTCATCATTTATACAGAAAAAACTGAAATTGCTGCCAATTCGGGATCCTTTCTTGGTACACAACTCCGAAGAAGTAATTAGCTTTCTTCAGGATAACAAGGACCGAGTGTACAAGGCATGCTATTTTGATGTAAAGGACCTATATTACTCGCTACCGCACAGTGACGTTCTTGCTTGCGATGAAGAGTGTATTGATGAGCATGGCAATGTGGCATTTCAGGACGACACAGGCATGTCTATACAGGGTTTCCTTAAGTTGCTCACATCGTGCTTGACCGGGGTCTGTAACGGGGTCTGTATTGTGTCCTTTATTGCGCCGATCCTGAGTGATTTGTTTTTGGTCAGTCGTGACAGACTACTTAAAGGTCACTTACTTGGTTCTAGCATGGCAAAAGTGTTTCGTTTTGTAGACGATTATTTTGTGTTATTCGACACTGACTACGCAAGTTTCCCGTCCGTATTGACTCAGGTCAGGAGCAATTTCGATGCTTGTTTGTCGCCACTGGTTCTGACTCAGGAAGAGCCATCAAATGGCTCCATCAAATTTCTGGATTTGAGACTCCGGCTGCTATCACCACGTATGCTGGCAGCACGACCCGCGTGGCAACAAGCCGATCCTTCCTTATGCGTCAGCTCACACGAAACTCGTGAAAAGAGCAGTTGTCGAGACTTGTATTGGCAACGCACTAAGTAAACCCTGCCCCCATGCCATCCAGAGCAGTTTTGAGGCATAAACACAGCGCCCCCCGCACGGGGCACCTTGAGTAATCTTGGTGACGGTACTGGCGATACCGCGGACCCCGAGCCCCCAAACATAAGCTGGATCCAACCGTGGTGATGTGTTTATAGGTGGAGGGTTAGGAACCATGAACGGTGGCCGTCGGAGCCCAGGTCAAGCTCCGGCGGATGGGCTCCCTGTCTGTCTACCAGGCAGGGAGCTCCGGGACCTCTTTGACTACCAGGGTAAGGTCAAAGAAGAAAGTACCCCCGTCTCCCTGCTTTCCAATGTATCATATGGCATTTTCCAAACCCCCCCTCCCCCCCCAAACGTGATCGGCCCCCGAAAAGGGGCCGCACCGAAGTTTCGTTCCCACCTCTATCAACAACTGTCTTGTCAACAACCGTGAATAACTATGCTCGTTTTCTTGTGATTGAGTCAGCTGACTCAGCAAGACCTGTCGCTTCCATGTCCGTATTCTTGATCTCTAAATTTCTGCAAGGCACCATAGGTGGCAAACACCAAGCTAAAAAGCTCAGGACCGGAGAAATCCTTGTAGAACTCAATGCTGAACAACAAGCCCGCACTCTTCTTGCACAAACCCGCATCCATGATCTGGACATCAGGGTCACGCCCCACAGGAGCCTAAACAGCTCCCAGGGTGTGATTTCTGAGACAGATCTCCTGACGGAAACAGATGCCGACCTTCTCGAAGGTCTAAAGGATCAGGGCGTCACAGCTGTGCGGCGCATCACGATGCGAAGGGATGACAAGATAATCCCCACCAAACACATTATCCTGACCTTTGACCGCTCGGCACTTCCACAATATATAAATGCAGGCTTCATTCGATGCTCCATTCGTCCTTACATTCCGAACCCGCGCCGTTGCTTCAAGTGCCAGCGGTTCGGGCACAGTACAACCTCTTGCCGCGGCAAAACAACGTGTGCGAAATGCGCCACGCAGGACCACCCCACCGACAACTGTAATTCTGACATCCTCACTTGTGCAAACTGCAGGGGCCCACATGCGGCCTACTCCAGGAAATGCGAAAAGTTCCAAATAGAAAAGAAAATAATCAATCTCAAGGTCACAGAAAACATCACCTTCCCAGAGGCGCGGAAGAGGTTCGCCTCTTTCCCTCTGGGGAGGTACGCCGACGCAGCTCGCCGGGGGGCGGAGCGGCGTCTGGTTTCCACAGGGACCCAGTTCAGTGAGTCTGACCTGGTCCCTCCCCCGCCCCCCTGGGTTGCCTCTGGCAGCCCAACCCACCACCACGCCGCTTGCTGAGGCAGCAGCGGTTGTGGTGGCAACCTCTTCCGTCGGGACCGGTGCCGCTCCCGTCCCTGCCTCCCCGTCCTCCAGTGCGTTGGAGAGTGCCATGGACACCACGGGCCCCGCACCGGCTCCCACCGCCACCGCACCGCCCGTGCCACCTCTGGCGCCCCGGACGCCCTCGGCGGTTGCGGCTCAAACGAAGGGCTCCCGAGGGGGGGCCAAGTCCGGGGGGCCCGGTTCGACGGGCACACCCAGGACATCGGACGATGAGATGGATGTCGTGCCGTTCTTGCCTGCGGTGCACCGCAAGGAACACGTCCCGACGTCAAAGCCTCCCGACAAGCCAAAAAAGGCGAGAGTCACAGCCCCGAAAGACGACACATAAACAAACACACACACACACACTCCAGTAGCTCTCACACTAAATAATGGGAAGAGAAAACATAATTCAATGAAACTGTAGAGGCCTTCTTAAAAATCTTGACGATGTGTATGAAATACTGCATGCTAATCAGCCAAGTGTAATGTGTGTTCAGGAAACACATTTGAATTCCAAGCACACAAATTTCTTGAATAGTTACATGGTCTTCAGAAAGGACAGGGATGGCTGCACACACTCTTCTGGCGGTGTGGCCATAATCGTCCGGAAATCCTTAGCATGCCACCCTGTCACTTTAAACACTATCCTTGAGGCTGTAGCAATACGCTTAATAATATTTAATAGGTTGATAACGGTATGCTCCATATACATTCCTCCTGATGTCACACTTTCGAGTTCTGACATCGAGGCGCTGGTTGACCAGCTGCCCGAACCATACATTCTAACAGGCGACCTTAATGCTCACAATTCTCTTTGGGGCTCTTCTCGTACGGATGCCCGGGGTCGCCTGATAGAGAAGTTTCTTACATCCTCTGGAGCATGCCTTTTCAACAATAAACAGCCTACATATCATAACATAGGACACAACACATACTCATGTCTTGACTTGGCTATTGGCTCCGCAGTTCTCTTTCCTCTTCTCGAGTGGGGTGTGGGAACTGACCCATATGGCAGTGACCACTTCCCCACCTCACTTACATAAAGGCCCATGCAGTCCATCTTCTCATAATAGGTTCAATGAAACACGAGCTAACTGGAATACATTTACAGAGACATCCCAACTACACCACACATCCATAGGACACCTACACGTTGAAGAATCTACCCAACTCCTCACGGCGCACATCCTCGACGCCGCCAAAAAGTCCATTCCCCACGCCTCTGGTGCCCCGCGCAACCAGCGGAGGCCGTGGTGGAATGAGGACTGTAGGCGGGCGCGAGAGGCCCATAACAAGGCGTGGGGTATCCTTCGTCGGTACCCCACGTCGGGAAACCTCCTCTTGTTCAAACGGGCCAAGGCGTTAGGAAAACGTGTGCGCCGTGAGGCAAAACGAGAGAGTTGGCGTACATTCATAACATCAATAAACTCCTACACAGACACAAGGAAAGTATGGACACGAATACGCAAACTCAAGGGACAACAAACACACAGCCTGCCTCTGGTCAGCACTACAGGGGACACACTCGAAGACCAGTCTGACACACTCGCACAACACTTCCAACACGTGTCCAGTTCAGCACACTACACAAACACTTTCCTGAAACATAAAGCCTGTTGTGAAAGGAAGTCCCTACGCGACAACAACAAATCACAGACTTCTTACAACTCCCTGTTTTCACTACATGAGCTGAGGGCTGCTCTAAGCACGTGTAAACCCTCAGCTCCAGGCCCAGACAACATTACATATACAATGATACAGCACTTACACGCAGACACTCTTGTAACACTCCTTCACCTTTACAACAAGATATTTCTTTCGGGGCACATTCCAAAGTCTTGGAGGGAGGCCATAGTTGTAGCATTCTTGAAAGAAGGGAAGGACCCTTCCTCTCCTGCTAGCTATCGACCCATTGCCCTGACCAGCTGCCTGTGCAAGCTTCTCGAGAAGATGATAAATCGCAGACTCGTGTACTTCCTTGAGTACAACGGTCTTCTCGAGAGCTGCCAGGCAGGCTTCAGGGCGGGGCGATCAACGAACGATCAACTCGTAACTCTTGAAACATATATAAAGGATGCCTTTGTGCATAAACAATTTTGTCTGACGGTGTTTTTTGACATAGAGAAAGCCTATGACACCGCTTGGCGGCACAGTATCCTCAGTGACCTAAAGTCAATCGGTGTTGCGGGCAACATGTTGAACATCCTTTGTAGTTATATGTCGGAGAGAACCTTTCGCGTCAGAGTTGGTCGTGCACTGTCAAATGTTCACGTGCAAGAAAATGGCGTGCCGCAAGGTGGAGTGTTGAGCTGCACTCTCTTCATAGTAAAAATTACCTCTCTTGGAAAGGCACTGCCACCTACAATCTCTTATTCCATGTATGTAGATGACGTGCAGATATCCTTTAAATCGTGTAACCTGTCCATCTGCGAACGTCAAGTCCAGCTCGGCGTCAAGAAACTTGCCGGCTGGGCTGACAAGAATGGCTTTAATCTTAATCCCGCGAAGAGCTCTTGTGTTCTATTCTCCAGGAGGCGTGGCGTCCACCCGGACCCAGACATCACTCTTGCGAATGTGCCAATTCCTGTGAACAAGGAACACAAGTTTTTAGGTATTTTATTTGACGAAAAACTTACATTCATCCCACATATCAGACAGCTCAAATGCAAATGCTTAAAAACAATGAATATTCTTAAGGTCCTCTCACATCAATCTTATGGGGCCGACAAACAACTCCTGCTGCGCCTGTACACAGCGTTGGTGGGGTCTCGGCTCGACTACAGCAGTGTCGTGTATGGGTCGGCGACAAAGACCGCACTGAGAATGCTCGACCCAGTGCTGCATCTTGGCCTTCACCTCTCATGTGGCGCATTCCGCACTAGCCCTGTTGAAAGTCTTTATGTCGAGTGCGACAAATGGTGCCTAGGGCATCAGCGGGAGTATGTTGACCTGTTGTATGCATCCAAGATCGTGTCTCTGACCAACCATCCTTTTAATCCCATCATGAACGATACATCAAATTTACAACTCTTTTTAAACAGGCCATCTATTCCCTCACCGTTCTCTCTCAGAGTTAGGGAGGAGGCTTCTGCACTCAATGTCCCCCTTTCAGACACGCACAAGACACCCATTCATAATCTCATCGCACCATGGCATCTTCGTCCTGTATCATGCGACCTGTCATTCACTCTTGTAGAAAAAAATAGGGTACCCAGGAATGCAATTCTGCAGCACTTCCTTGATTGATTGATTCTGGGGTTTAACGCGCCGACGCAACGCAGGCGATGAGGCGCGCCGTAGTGGAGGGCTCCGGATTAATTTTGACCACCTGGGGATCTTTATCGTGCGCCGAAATCTCGTACACACGGGCGTTTTTGCTTTTCGCCTCCATCAGAAAAGCGGCCGCCGCGCCCGGGAATCGAACCCGCGACCTCGTGCTCAGCAGCGCAACGCCTTAGCCACTGAGCCACCGCGGCGGGTCTGCAGCACTTCCTGTTCCTGTAGGACAAGTACAGGTGCGCAGAATTCTATAGCGACGCGTCGAAAACTGGTTCTACAGTATCTTGTGCAGCGCACGGACCAAATTTTAGAGTAAGCAAAACAATGAATTTTCATAACAGTATTTACACGGCAGAAGCATATGGCATTTTACTCGTTTCAAACCACATCATCAAACATAAAATTCCCAAGTCCATTGTGTACACAGACTCTCAAAGCGTTGTACAGGCACTGTCATTAGGAAGGTCATCTAAAAACTATGTGATAAATGCTCTCTTCAAGGTACTAATGTCTGAATATGCCTCAAATCTTGAAATAACTATATGCTGGGTACCAGGGCATTGTGGAATCCCTGGCAATGAGGCCGCCGACCAAATGGCTGGTGATGCTGCTCTCATGACTACAGTTGACGTTACAACAGTACCTTACACCGACCTAAAGACACACATCAGACGACAGCTTCGTAACACATGGCAATTACACTGGAGTCAACAAACAGACAACAAACTACACGTAATAAAACCACAACTGGGACGCTACATAACTGACTCACACAACAGATACACTGAAGTCGCCCTGGCTAGGCTGCGGATAGGCCACACACATGTTACGCACTCCCACCTGCTCACTGGAACTTCGGGACCCACGTGTAGCAGGTGTGGAAAGGGCCTTCCGTAGTCCACATACTAATCACATGCAAGGCACTTGACACAACACGACACAAACATTTCCCTGAATTATACAGACGACACATTCCTTTACACCCATCATACTTTTTAGCCGACGAACCAATGTTTTCTAGTCAACGTGTTTTTAAGTTTTTAGCTGAGGTAAACTTTCTGCAGCTCTTGTCATATCATGTGTAATCACCCTGGCCCTATACACCAGCCATCTCCATTGTCTTTTGTTTTGCATCACCTTTACTTTTAGTCACATGTTTTAGTATGTGCGGTCTCATCACAATTCAGTAACTTCTTCTTTGGCGCTCTTTGCCCATAGTCGGCCTTGCGCCAATAAAACCCAACTATCATCATCATCATAAACACAGCGCCTTTCGGCCGCGGGGTATCCAACGTGTGTGCAGGCAGCCGTTGCAGAATCATTGTTGAAAGAACTAAAAAAGAAGGAAAAGGAGCAGGACCAGCCTAAGTCCAGCTCCCAAAAAAAAGAGCCCATTGCAGTGGTGCCATACATGCATCGAATTGTTCATGGCCTGAAGAAAGTAGGAAACGGCGGAAATGTGAAAGTGGTGTTTTCAGCTCCCCTGAACCTGTCGCAAATGTGTCGTAAAGTTAACTCTGGTCTAACTACGCGTAACAAGTGTACAACGAAGCATCACAAAAAGTTTGTTGCCTGTGCAGAAGAAGTTGTTTATTCTGTGCCTCTTTCGTGCGGCAAGAATTACGTGGGCCAAACTGGCCGATGCTTAAAGGATAGACTGAGGGACCACCATTACAACGTTTCAAAAACGTTCAGTGGTCATCTCGCCCAGCATTGTCGTGATTGCGATAGCAAATTCCAGCCATTTTTGGACCAGAGCATTGTGATAGGGGAGCATGGCAGCCAAATCGTGCGAGAAATCTTAGAGGCCACGGAAATTAACAAGTTAGGTGACCAATGCGTAAGCACCCCTTCTATTGCCCTCACAGACAAATAGTATAGATTCCTGGCGCAGTAAGTCCCACCCTGTTAATCTTTGTTTAGTTTCCAAACTGCTCTTGCGATTATAAAAAGGGGTTGTGTTTTGTGTTGATTGTAACATCTTGCCCCGTAAGTAGACTAACGTACCCGCCGCGGTGGCTCAGCGGCTAAGGCGTTGCGCTGCTGAGCACAAGGTCGCGGGTTCGATTCCCGGCTGCGGCGGCCGCTTTTCTGATGGAGGCGAAAAGCAAAAACGCCCGTGTGTACGAGATTTCGGCGCACTTTAAAGATCCCCAGGTGGTCAAAATCAATCCGTAGCCCTCCACTACGGCGCGCCTCATCGCCTGCGTTGCGTCGGCGCGTAAAACCTGCAATCAATCAATGAATCAGTAGACTAACGTGTAAAGAAATGTCAAGGCAGTATGGTGCGACCCTCACGCCCTCTCAAATGTTCACGTGTTAATTTAGTGTTTCTTTCTTTTTTCCTTTTTGTTGTTTTTGCCCATGTGTGTATAAAAACCACTGGAATTAGCAATAAAACTCATTTGTTAGTCAGCGCTGTGTTTGTGCCCTCTTCTCTTGCCTCGTGTTGTTAGCGCTGTTACTATGAACATGTACCAACTCGCCCAATCTTCCGTTTTAGCTTCATCAAGAACAAGCTCTTCAGAGTGCTTTAAATACGGTTGACACGGGGTGCACGCAAACGTGTGGGGCTCATGCTATCCCGAGATAAGACCGTGTTTCTTATCGTCGCCAATCGAAGGGCTCGACAAAAACTGCAAAACCGACCCATTTTACTAAATCTTGATGGCGAGCCAGTAACGGAAGTTACTTGTCACCGCATCTTTGGCCTGGACGTTGCGGCCTCCGGCTCAGGTACGTCATGGCTCCGGGAAGCTCGCCGGCGCACCCTTCAACTGCTGCATCTAGTTCGCCGGATTTCCATGAAATCGGGAGGAGCTCGCACAAGCTCGACTTCTCGTACGTGCAATCCTGTAGCCATGTATCACGTACCAGGCTCAGTTTCAGTATATGACAAGGGCGGAGTGGGATCGTCTTCATTGATTGATTGTAGGGTTTAACGCGCCGACGCAACGCAGGCGATGAGGTGCGCCGTAGTGGAGGGCTCCGGATTAATTTTGACCGCCTGGGGATCTTTAACGTGCGCCGAAATCTCGTACACACGGGCGTTTTTGCTTTTCGCCTCCATCAGAAAAGCGGCCGCCGCGGCCGGGATTCGAACCCGCGACCTCGTGCTCAGCAGCGCAACGCCTTAGCCACTGAGCCACCGCGGCGGGTGAGTGGGATCGTCTAGAGGCCATCAATAAAGAAGCGATGAGGACTATTACCTGCCTTCCTCGCTTAACGCCCATCTCTACACTACAGGATGAAGCTGGCCTTAGCACGATAGATGAGTTGGTTCACCAGCGGCGACAGGCACGATCTCTTAGAGCGCAGGTGTACACATCGGTGGTATATGGGCCTCCAAACTAACACGCCGCCAGATACCTCTCCAGAATCGCCTCCTTGGACCCGAATATTAATTACTAACTGCAAGCCTATGGGTCGGTCAAGCCGTGTTGCGCCGCAACTCTCATCCAGTGCTGGCCAAGATACGTTTTACGTCTACGCCAGTATTTCAGGAAGCCGTATTACCACAGCCGCCGTAAACCAGCCTTGCAATTTTGTCAAACCTGCCATTACTGCGCCCCTCAGAGGCCCCCGTCAACACTTGCTGAGCTCAAAGCGATTTACGACGCCTTGACGACTATAGACTGCTGAGGCCAGACCAATCACAACCTGTCAACATTTTTACTGATTCAATGCAAGCAGTCCGAGACCTCCGGAAGGTACTTCATCAAGCGCCTATGTCCCAAACTATCCACGCGAAGGCTGCGACCCTTAGCTTCAGAGTGAAGATTACTTAGGCCCAGAGGACCTCGACCCCTGGACAGCAACATGCGGGTGCGGCAACTCGTATACCTCCCACGACGCATCCACTGCCCTTATCTCAAGTCGACGCAATTTCAAAGTTGGTCACCGACAAAGAAGACCTTCGGCGCTCCACACGCGCACGTATTCCACCGTGTGGATCAAACCTCCCTGGTGGGCTCACCCGCCGTGAGGAGGTGGCGCTACGAAGGATTCGCGTCGGGGCTGCTCTTACACTAGCTGTCATCCGCACCGGGCCCCCGGATCGACGGGCTCCGTTTGGCGGACATGTCCATTTTGCTCCACGTCGGCATCGACCACCGACATTCACCATCTTCTGTGGACTTGCCGTGGATTCCAACGTTCCCGACATCAAGTACTAAATAGTGTGGGACTCAACCCAGGCCGGCCGCCCGACTACAGACGCTGGCTCTGTGGGCCGTATCACCGGAGCCTTTTAGACTTTCTGAGTGAAAACTTCCTGTTTACGTACAAGACACCCCCCCCCCCCCCCCCCGTCGTTTTATGCTGCAGAGCAGACTTTCGCAATTAAAAAAAGATAGCTTGAGTGGGAAAACACAGGATTACGGATAAACGGAGAATACTTGAGCCATTTGAGTCTTGCAGACGCCATAGTGTTGCGAAGTGAGGCTGCAGAACACCTACAAAAACTGCTTGAGGAACTTTAATCAGAAAGCACGGCAGTGGGACTAAAAATAAATATGAATAAATCTAAAGTAATGATGATTAGACATGCCGAAAGTGTCCTCTTCAGCATACGTAATGAAACACTAGAACAGGTGCAATCATAATAATAACAATAATAATAGGTACAACCTCGGACAGCTTGTAGTAGTAGTAGTGCCACTTTATTTACCATTGGGTTCAGGGTTGAGGGGTGGTAGAGGCCCAAAGCGTCCCCTCTCACTGGGAGCAAGCACTGGGGAGCTCTGACCAGGCAACCCAAGGAACCGTCAGGGCCAGAGCCGTCGGACAGGTTGTCAATGCTGACCCAAACCACGAGACAGGAATCCGGCGCAGAATACTATAGGGGCTGGGGCGCACTTGGCAAGCACTCCCAAATAATGAAGAGTAAGCTACCTCTGTCACTCAAAAAAAGAATATACAACCAATGTACACTGCCGGAGGTGACAAAAACAGCGGAAACTTGGCGCCTTACTAAACAACCGGAAGGCAAAGTTAGGTCAGCTCAACGGCCGTGGAACGAAGAATGATAGGAGTAACGCTTAGAGACAGGAAACGAACTTCCTGCATCAGAGAACAAACCCGAGTAAGATGACATCAGAGTACAAATAAAGAAAAAGAAATGGACTTGGGCGGGTCATGTAGTCAGACCAAATGACAACTGGTGGACCATCAGGGTAACAGAATGGATACCGAGAGACGGGTTTAGGAGAAGGAGAAGGCCAATAACTACATGAAGGGAAGAAATACGGAAATTCAGGGGCAAAGAATGCATTCGAGCAGCGCAGGACAGGAGCGGGTGGAGAGGCCTTCGTCCTGCAGGGAACCTGAGCAGGCTGTCGATGATGATGACAGTGACCATCGCATTGCGTATAGAACGCGCTGTGGGCTATACCACCAAAGCACCCGAGTAAGCGTCGTTCCCTCAAGTCCGCATTCCTGACCATTCCTATCTTCGTGCCATGCTGCGACGATTACAACTTGGCTTTTTCGTTGAAAATCTCGTGCACTTTGTCATTGATGTCGTCAACTATACTTTCGGTTTTACTTTCGTGCTGCTACGTAGTGCTCACAGCGCGTGAACAATGTGACGTCCTTCGAGCTGTCGCGGCAAAACTAAAGAGAAGGAAATTCAGATGAACAGCAGGGAGTATACAGTGAACATCGTCGTGAACGTCTTGCCGCCACCGTGGTTCCTAGGGAGGTATACAGTTGCGGCGCAGCGTTACACCGTGACCTCCTGAGACTGCGCGGCCACCTGCGATCGTGTCTCGGAAGAATTCGCTACGCGCGCACACGCGAGCATCGTGCGCACGCGGCGATGATCAGCAGCTATCACCGTGTCATTGCGTTCGAAGCGGGCCACCTTACAGGGACGACGAGACCGGCCCTCTCGACGGCAGCTGCGTGTTGTCCCCCGCCACGCGCATCCCGCACAAGCCTACCATTTGCCCGCACGCTGCCGCAACAAGGCCACGCAGTGAAACGCCGCCCGTTTTTTGCACCGCGTGGGCCGTTTCTTTTGCGTTTTCGTTTATATCATTCTGCCTTTATTTCTACGTGTGTGTGTGTGTGTTTTTTTTTTGTTATATGTGAATGCACGCCACTGCTGGGGAGTACAACTCGCTGTGCGCGAGACAGATACGGTGGTACTTAGGACCCGCCTTTTATTGGGCAGCCGAGTACAGTTTGCAGTATAGCCATTTTTTGCGCGATTCTGTGGCATAAAAAAAAAAAAGACACGGGGACACAAAGGGTATACTTTTGAATTTTCTAAGAATACCTGCCTGTGCGCGAACCCGCCGTGATGACTGTTATGCCACGACCCCGTACTTTGAAGGTAAACGTGTGAAACAGGCCACGCGAGTCGTGACTACTCAACGGGTGGATTTTCGAGATCTTTCTGCATTGAAATGCACCCATCATCAAACAACTTAGAGAAACGCATCCACGAAAACAGGGTAAGCTCAGCAATGGTGTTGCGCCCGTAAAACGTTTGTACTTTACTGCAACAGTTCCCCTTACCTTAACCGGAAATTCGCAAGTTCAGTAAGCTCTTGTTATGAAGAGGTCCTTGCGACAAAAAAGCTCATTTCGTTAAAAGCCGTACTTCGTAAAAAACGGTTATAATTTGCGCTCCATGATTTGCTGTTGGTACAGTTTCAATTAAAGTGAGAATTCGAATAAATCGATTTCATTATAACGGGGTTTTCTGTTACGAGTACCCCTGGATTCTCATTGCCTAGCCAGTCTCCATCTGAGCCAGGTGTCCATGCTTGCGCCGTTCCTTCTAGGTTTGCTTGGCACGTGGCGTGTGACCTTCGCCTAACTTCAGTACTAGAATGGCGCGGCACCCCGGCAAACGGCATCTTCCTCTTCGTGACGTCACATCCCATTAGCTGTTTGGTAAACTAGGTAATCCACGTTGAGCTTACACTTGTGAGTCATAACATTCTTCAAAACTATTGACCAATCATCGTCGAGCATTTCTTCTCAACCTCGAATTTTCTCATTCTCTTACTCAGGTAACTTCCTTTCACAGGTCTGCCAGCCAACCAGCGTCGAGGTTTCAGGAGTCGCAGTTTTCCGAGCTCCAGCTTCACAAAAATATTTGGCAAGCCGCCTGTGAAGGCTTCAGGTTAAAATTGACGTGTCAGCTATAGAACGATAATTGTTGGTTTTATTTTATTTTAGCATGGTAGTTGTTCAAGAAAACGTTAAAGTCTCACCAATAAAGGAAACCTCACATGTGGTCAAACCACGAATCATTTTTTTTTTGAAAATTTTTCGTTTTTACCATGTATCAACTCGGATTTGGGAAAATTTATTTGTGCGAGACTCAGCTCCTGTCATTTACTAATGATTTATTGCCCACCGCCGATCAGACACCTTCTGACATATTTTCATTGATTTCGCAAAAGCTTTCGACAGAGTTTGCCGTAGCCTCTTTGTATTTCCATTGAGTAAGCCTAAACTCAACCTTACCGTTTTAAAATTAATCGAGTGCTTTCTGTCAAATGGTGCGAATTTTTTTAATGCTAATAATTACAATTATCTATAAGCGGCGTTACCCTTGACATCTCACAAGGGTCTGTTCTCGGGCTCTTACTATTTGTTACATTAACGAATTGCAACTAACATTTCTTCCCGCATAAAACGTTTCACGGGTGACTGTGTAAGTTATCGCGAGATGCTAAGCGCGAGTGATCATATAGTCTTTTAGTCCAATTTGGTGGGAGATGTGAGTGATAAGAAATTATGTTATTAAGTGCAAGTCGATGAGGACTAACCATAATGCTTCAAACTATGTAAAAAAGGAGTGATGAATAGTATGTATACCACTGGGGTGGCACTATATACATACCTTGGAGTTTATCTGTCTAATAATAGTTTCCGGCAAAATCACATTAAACACGTTACAAGTAATGCTACTTGCTCGCTGGATTATTTGCGGCGCAACTTTTCCTTAGCCCCATCTAACTTGAAGCGTTTGGTTTATAAAATACAGGAAAGACCTAAATTAGACAATCGAAAAATTTGCGACCCTCAAATTAACTCTTCTATGTCTAAACTGAAGTAGTTTAGGCCGAACTGCGCGATTTATTTTCTCGAACTATTTTCGCACTGTCAATCTAAGTTTGATGGAATCTAATCTTAATATGCATGAGCTTTCATTACATCAAAAATTGTATCGTTTCTGCGTTACAAAATCTGCTTTGTTAATCCAAATGTTAGAACCTGCCTTTTTGTGCTGCAATTTTAAAAATATCACCACAAAGTGATCATCAGTACAAACTTCTTGTGCCCACATGTCTGACCAATCTTCATCCCGACTGATTGATACCTAACACCAGCCCATTTCAACCTCCAATTACTGATCCTACCACGTTGACTGTCACATGTCACCCCTTCTTGCAACCTCTGCCGAACTGATTTTCTTTGCTTTTTCCCACTCCTTTAGCAAGTGCTTCGGCCTTTGGAATAAATAAATAAATAAATAAATAAATAAATAAATAAATAAATAAATAAATAAAAATGCCACCCGACGGGCATATTTTCTCCACTTTCATTCTGTCCTTCCAAATTCTTTATGTTTCAATGACCTACCACATTCTCCCCTTTGCTATCCGAGGCTTTCTTGACTGCCAACCCCTATTTCTCTCACTCTCTCTCTCTCTCTCTCTCTCTCTCTCTCTCTCTCTATATATATATATATATATATATATATATATATATATATATATATATATATATATATATATATATATATATAAGGTAAGTATAGACAGAGACACACGAAAAAAACGAGAAAAACATTAAAAAAATAGAAGTTTACTGACGAGTCAGGAAGAGAACTTCGTTTCTTCCGAAAACCTCTTCATGAAACGTCAGTAAACTTATTTTTTAATCTTTTTCTCTTGTGTCTCTGTCTCTACTTACCTTATTTTCTCTGTGTGAGTTTTTATGTTTCCAAATTATATAAAACTATATATATATATATATATATATATATATATATATATATATATATATATATATATATATATATATCTGTGTGTGTGTGTGTGTATTTTACAATATGATAAATGAACGGTAGAAGAAACTTTTCGAGGAGCCAGAACAAATATTTGAAGAAATGGTTGACTCACGTTTAAAAGCAAAAAAAGCTCTTTAGTGACGTTTCGACAGGAGGACCAGATGAAGACTGGTCCTCCAGTCGAAACGTCAGTAAAATACTGTTTTTGTTTTTAATCGTGAGTCAACCATTTTCTCATATATATATATATATATATATATATATATATATATATATATATATAGAATCATAATGCGAAATGCGGGCCTCGTTGAGAAATCTATACAGTAGCTGCGACATTTAGGATAATACCTCAGTCGAAGTAATTCAGAGGAGATAGACATGCCACCAGTAACGACAGAAGAAGTAAAGAAGGTTCTGAAAGAAATGCAAAGGGGCGAAGCATCTGGTCAGGATCAGATAACAGCAGACCTCTTGAAGGATGGCGGAGAAATTGTACTTGAAAAACTGGCAAACCTGTATACGCAATGCCTAATGACCGCGTGTGTACCGGAATCTTGAACGAACGCGAACATCATCGTAATCCATAAGAAAGGCGACATCAAGGATTTGAAAAATTACAGGCCGATCAGCTTACTGTCAGTAGTCTACAAGGTACCTACCAAGGTAACCGCTAACAGAATTTCTTCCACCTTAGATTTCAGTCAACCTAAAGAACAAGCAGGGTTTTGTAAAGGCTATTCAACAATGGACCATATTCACACGACCAATCAGGTGATAGACAAATGCCCAGAGTATACTCCACCCCTCTATACAGGCGTCATAGATTATGAGCAAGCATTTGACTCTGTCGAAACCTCAGCAGTCATTCAGGCATTGCGCAATCAGGGTCTAGACGAGCATTACGTAAGAACACTAGAGGATATCTGCAATGGGTCTACAGCTACCATCGTTCTCCATTAGGAGAGCAGAAAATGCCGATAAGGAAGGGCGTCAGACGAGGAGACACAATCTCTCCAATGTTATTCACAACATGTTTATAAGAGGTATTCAGAACATTGGATTGGGAACAGGTGAGCGTAAGTGTCAATGAAGAATACCTGAGTAACCTCAGATTTGCTGATGACGTTGCCTTACTAAGTAATTCGAGGAACGAATTGCAAAGCATGATTAGCGCACTGGACAAGCAGAGTAGAACCGTGGGCCTGAAAATTAATATGCAGAAAACTAAAGTAAGTATCAACAACCTCGGGAGAGCACAGCGGTTTGAGATAGGTGGCGAGGCAGTGGAAGTGGTAAGCGAGTATATCTACTTAGGCCAAGCACTGACCCCGGATCTCAACCATGAGGCAGAGATAATTAGAAGGATAAGAATGGAGTGGGGGGCATATGGCAGACATTCTCAGATTAATGAATGGCAGCCTACCGTTGTCTCTGAAGAAGAAAGTGTATGACAGCTGCATCTTACTGGTACTCACCTACGGGGCAGAAACTTGGAGGCTCACTAAAAGGGTTCAACTTAAATTGAGGACGACTTAGCGAGCAATGCAACGGACAATGATAGGCGTAAAATTAAGGGACAGGAAGAGAGCGGAGTGGGTAAGGGAACAAACGCGTGTTAAGGGCATACTAGTCGTAATTAAGAAGAAATGGGTGTGGGCAGGGCATGTAATACGGAGGCAAGATAACCGTTGGTCATTAATGGTAACAGAATGGATCCCCAGAGAAGGCAAGCGGGGCCGGGGGCGGCAGAAAGTTAGATGGGCAGATGAAATGAAGAAGTTTGCGGGGATAAATTGGTCACAGGTAGCACAGGACCGGGATAATTGGAGATCCATGGGAGAGGCCTTTGCCCTGCAGTGGGCGTAGATAGGCTGGTGATGATGATGATTATGATGGTGATGATTATGATGATGATGATGCTGATGATGAGTGAAAACAGAAATCAGGCCAGCAGTTGTCAAGGGCGCCAAGGAAGGCAAATGGAAAAGGTTGCTCGTCATTTATTTTTCTTGACCCATATATAGTTTTAAAATGTTTGAAAGATCGATACAAAGTGGAGAAAAACATGCTCCCGAGTGGGACCTAAACCCACGGCCTTCAGAATACCGGTATGGTGCGTACCAACTACACTACCGGCGAGGGGTGTGCTACCTTCCACTTTCTTGGATGTTTATGTTCAGGTAATTATTTCCTGTGATTGGCGGTGCTAACCAGCGCCACTCCGACAACTCGGGGTGAATGGGGACCATGGGCCTAAGCTCGGGCGTCTAAGACGTGTCAAGAGCGGTCAACCAGCGTTAAGCCCTCTGAAGCTACCGACGGCACTAAGGCTGCCAGAACCGAGGCCGTAGCTATTCATGTAGCGAATCGGAATTTTAAATGACGGATTCGTTGAGTGAAGGCAAAAATAAGGGTCAGCATTCAAAAATGCCAAAGAAGGCATAGGGAAAACGTGGCTCGTCATTTATTTTTCTTGAAACAGATATAGTTTTGAAGCGTTTGAAAGATAGAAACAAAGTGGAGAAAAACATGCTCTTCAAGTGACTCGATTCCCACTTCCGATCACGGCGGATTTTTTGTCGACTTTAATTTCTTTCTCCGTGTATCACAAAAATATGACACTTACCTTATTCGGCACATGTACCTTATATATGCATATCAGTGTGTCGAACCCGAAAATGCCGGTTCGGGTGAAATAATTTCTTTCTGGTTGAGTTCTACTTCGACTACATTACACGTCGAACCGGTTCGCGAACCGATTCAGAAGGAATAATTATAACTAAGTGCGAAAAAATTTCACTTTGTATTTATAGAGACCTCAACCAAAAAGTACAAGTTAGGTTTATTCTAAAGG